>NW_017263620.1:0-383626 GCF_001500285.1 Mollisia scopiformis
CGCTTCTTTCCTTCCTTTCCTCTTTACCTTTAGATCCTAAGAGATAGCCTAATCGATTCCTCGTCTACGTACATGAGTCCAACCGTGCTGTCACAACTTGTCTAACTCAAAATCGCTTTATGATTCTACAATTTAGGTGATTTTGCGGACTTGAAACCCTTTGTACCTTATTTGCGAAGACGTTTGTGTGGACTACGCTGCCATTGTCCGCATGAAGGGATCGGGAGCCTACCCATCCACGGTTGGAACGTTGGAGGAGCCATGAGACTGATCCGATCAAATCCACCATCTTGGACTGCATATTTGCTGTAATGTAACGGCTGAATTCCTTCTGCTGCTTCCTGCCGCTTATAATGTAATCGCTTCTCGACTTTATAAAGGAAATTGTTTTTTTACATATTTTATTAGAGATTTGTCTGTGACTTTTTTTGGGGCCTTGACCTTCTCTCCGTGAATAAGGTCGCCGCTCACTTTCATAATATGCTTAGATCATGACGATGATGGCACCATGATTGGTGTGACATCAGGAAATTTGGCTAAAATGGGCATTCTATTGGCCAATAGCTCATTTGATGAATAGGTCGGTGCAGAACATATCATCAACGGCGATGCAGGAAAGACTGATGATGATTCACGTGCCCACTTTATCCTGGACTGTCAGAAGGCGAGCAAGATATTGTCTAAGTATATGCTGTGGCAAATGTTACACTCAGAATATATATATATATACAGGTCATTACATTATATGGTTCGTCACAACCTCATTCGTTGCTTTCCTCCTCCAACTTTCCCCTCTCTCTGCGATGAAGCAAACCTCGATTATCCAGCCTGGTACAAGAAAGGACCAGCAGCAACATGCGGATTGACATTGCTCAGATTGAAGGCAGTATACGTCAAATTGCTATCCGTCAACGCAATGAACATGGTACCATTGATAGCTGGGTCACCCTCATAGGTGCTAACATCTGGCTGAATCGTCATACCGGTGTTCATACCAGTCGTACTATCAACAGAGATGTTCATCAACGGCGAATAAGTGACGTTCAACTGAGTGACCCAGATAACCCACTCAGGAGCACCAGCCTTAGTATCGGTGATGTAGCTGTTGTTTGGTCCAACAGCCTTGCCTGGGTTCTCCCACTCGAGGTAGATTTCTCGACCTGGGTATGAGAGAGGAATAGATCGGTTTTGACTGATGGATGCAGAGCAATCAAAACCAGTGACGTTGTATCCAACGCAGCTCTCGCCCTCAGGAGGGTCAGAGCTAGGAGCAGCAGGGCCGAAACCAGTTGTCTCATTGAACCCAGTCTGCGTAGCATTCCATCGGGCACTGTTAGGCTGGTTAAGCACAAACAGTCCCGGGAAGTTCTGCCATGCAAGACGCTTGGAATCGGCGGGACATTCGCTGATATATGGAGCGAGAAGTGTCCAAGCCCATGATTGTGGAATTCCTGTCTCGAACCAGACAGGCATGGGGAAGAGGCCTGAGAATTGGCGGAAGATCAATTGTTGGCGAGCTTCGGTGGCGATAGATTGATCGAGAAGTTGAGCGACTTCGCGAGAGTCTAGGTGTGCTTGGAAACCCCAGACTCCGGATTCACCCCAGCGAGTGAGCTTTTGGGTGAAATCGAAGGCTTCGTGGACGGTCTTGAATGGGTAGTTGTATGTGCCTGAATCTTGTTAGCAAATGAAGGTTGTGCAGAATTGAGGGAGGACGTACATTGAGGTGTTGCACCACCGGGCCCACCGAGCAAGTTGGATAAGAGGGTAGCGTGACCAGCTTCTTGATCAGCCATGAACTCAATCAAGAATCGATCACTAGCAGTCAAGCCCGCAGCAGTGAACTCCTCCTCTGAGAAAGTGGCGAGGATGTTGTGGAAAAGATCGAGCTCAATCCACTCCTGGTACAGACCAAGAAGAATGGACTCGTAGTCAAAGTCGGACTGAACACGGTAGACGGGCTCAGTACCATTCGTACCAAGGCCACCTGCAGGCTGGTAAGGAATGGGCTCTTGGTTGTTCAAAGTGCCATTGGGGTTGTAGACCAAGGCAGTTGGGTTTGGTGGCAGCATCGGGACAGTTGAACCAGCTGGCGAATTGCTGACTGCACCAGTGGTTGTTGGTGCAGGACCATTGTATGGGCCGTGGGAGGTGATACCAGTTACTTGTGAACTGATGACCGGAGCCACTGGAAGGGTAGCACCTGGAAGCTCAGACACTGGAATACTAGCATAAGCTGCTGCAGAGGAGACAGCTGCGCTGTTGATGCTCGGTGACTGGTTGTAGCTGTAGGGAAGAGGAGTATATTCTCCCAAGTCGGCGGCAGTTGTAGTACCAGCCTGTATTTGTCCGTCAGATATCTGCGAGACTGGCTGTGGAGTCGAGACTGGATTCTGAATCTGCCCATCCGAAATTTGGGAGACCGGGACCTGGGTCGTGGCTGGATTCTGAATCTGGCCGTCTGAGATTTGACTGACCTGTGGAAGTGCCGACACGGAGGCAATCAAGCCAGCCGCAACACCTGCTTTGATAAACATCTTTGCTGATGTAGATGTTCGAGGAGCGATGCAAGATTAACAGCTCATGGAACAAGAGCTGCTCTTATAGCTTGAGAGGTACATGCCATTGCCACAAGCTCAAAAGCTTTTTCCAGCATGACGCCTACAAAAACGAGCTCAAAGCTGTGGAGTAATGAAGTAATGCATCCCGTACCGCACTGCCGTGGCTGGCATGGGTACTTGTTGATTCGTGGGACGGTAATAAGAGGTACTTCGCGGAGGCTTGTGGAACAAAAACTCCAATCGAAGCTTGGGAGAGTCAAACATGGGTATACTAGCTGGGAAGATAGCTGCAGACAGCTCTCAACTAACTTTGAAGCTGCAGATTGCTTCCGTCGAAGTGGCCGAGCTTGAGCTGCAAGTGCAGAATCATAAGTTTGGTATGCTTCTGAGCAGAATCTTCTTCAATGGCAAGATCGTTTCGAAGTTCCACTCGGCACATCTTCCTGTCAAATCATGGCATTGTTGAAATCTCTTCATCTTCTGGATTCTCCCAAATAATTTCAAGTGATGACTTCAGCACTGTTTTATTTTGGGGAACGTCATCTACAGGGTGCCTCGCTTTAGCTTCGCCGTTGAGCCTCCGAAGTGGCGATTACCCCAGAGGCTGCTCGGCTATGGCCTTAGAGTCGCTTGATCTTCTCCGTGCCAATAGGCTTCAGCGCCATTCTCATTGCTCATCAATATGCAGCGGAATGTCATTCGGCAATGCATCCTAATGGCCAGGGGAGCGATCTCGAGAAGGTAAGATCGCCAGATGGGATTCTGACTTCCGCAGGAGATAGTTCCGTTCTCGATAGCGTGAGGTTTTTCTTTGGAATCGAGCATCAGTCACGTACCTGACTAATCTTAGGGGGGTGAAGGATTCGACTTTCGAGATGGGATTTCGACTTCTGGATGTAGTTCTCGATAGAGCTATTGATTGGAGGGCTTGTCTTTGGAATCATTTACGTACCTGATTTGGCGTGTGATGCTTCGAGACGTGAGTCTGATTTCTGGATGAGGCTCTCGAATCTCGCTACTGGGAAATGTTTTAAAATCATTGGATGTGGTGATGGTGCAGCTGATTCCAAATGATTATTGATACCCGTGTGTTTATTTACGAGAAGGAATTGTATGTCAAGGTGGTGATGAACTTCAATGACGTGCAAGAAAAAGAGCGAGGTCCGAGAACATCCATGCCACGCCACCTCCGCCATCGGCATTACTGTATCTCCCCGGATCAAAAGCTCAGCGCTCAACTCACATAACACCGCACATCAATCTCAACAGCGGGTTACTAACGTTATACTACACGGAGTCAAGGTCTCATTGGCGTCAACAGAGAATGTCACTCGGAAAAGTCGGAGCTCTTTGCTTGCGTCATGTGATTGACCTCATCCGAGTGACATTCTCAGCATGAAACTTTCGAGACTCATCAGGATAAGTACCAGTGCCAAGTTGTTAGTTAATCAAAAAAAAAAAGTAAAATCTCTGGGAAAGGTGGTGTCCTCGCAAATGTGTTGCCTCAATATCGAAAATGATCTGCGGTTCTCAACAATAGACACAATGGTCTAACATTCGAGGGACTTCATATGTACAGTACAGCAAAATCAAATACTCGATGTCCTAGGACTCGCTTTTCTCCTTGTTGAAAGAACTTCCCGGCCCCCACTTATGCAACACCTCCAGCCCATGATCAATGACCTGCTTTCTCGTATGGAAAGGAGTTAAATCCAGCGTTTCCTTATAGAACTTCTTGGCATGCTCCCCACTGGTAATCAGAAACGCTGTTCTCAATTCAGGCCACGAGTTCATAGTTTCTTTGATACACTCCATCAACCACTTCCCGAGACCTTTCTTTTGATATTCTGGGACAATGAATACGTCCGTCAGATAGAAGACTGTAGCTTCGTCTGTAACGCATCTGCCAAGGCCAATTTGAGTTGGCGATGCTCTTCCTGATGCTTTGTGAGTAACGGTCGAGAAGGAGGACGAATCAGCTGACCTGCTATGTCGGAGGAAGATTGAGGCAGAACGTAGACTCCAAAACAGAGAGATTTGGATAGCATGCTCTTTAATGCCTCTGGCGATGTTCCTTTGGTCCAGTACACAATGTCTGAGTCGAAGGCTTTATTGATGACATCGAGCTGAAGCAAAGTTTGATTTGTTGAGATCATGAATTGATCTTTATACCAAGTAGAGGGAGATGAAGACATTTTGAGGATCCCAAAGTGTTTCAGGTCTGGTATATTCTTGGGCAATGATTATGAAAGGTCACCTACAGCACTGTCACTGATGTTTGAGGCCATGACTCAAACCTAATAGAGTGGGATGTGAGTACTAGAATTGATACATCCACAAGCGAAAATCTGGGGAATTGAGGATGTTTTGAACATGAACTACGCCAAATATGACTGCCACAGTCTCTTCGATGTTCTGAATTTGAATATGATAGAAGCGATGTTCACATGGAATTATGATATCGTGAGAGAGAGCCGCATATCGCACCTCGTGATCGTGGATGGGAGTGGATTTATCATTTTCGGCTATGGATTCCCGAATCCGCGGTACGCGTCACTTCACATCTTCCTCAAACATCCCTTTCGATATTTCATCCGATCTCACAGCATCTTCAGCAGCTTTAATTCTTCAGAACCGCGATCTGGAAGCAATTACCCCTCACTTCCGAGTAGAAAGGAGGGACCACTTCGGTTGTATCTTATCACGGCCAATATGAATCTCATCTGGCAGAATTGCGACGCGCCTAATTTTGGTATAGAGCAATATGGGATACCAGGTCCCGAGAAAAATTGTACAGCCTGAAGACAAATGGTCTGAAGTCATTTCCGATTCTAACGTTTTCTATTCCCTTTGCACACTCTTGACGCTCTGATTCTCATTTCAACCCGAATTGTGTGTTGGTTCTGTCGGCGTTGGGCTCACGAGTCCGATGTAAATACACATATCTTTTCTTGCTTGCGCACTCACGATGTTTCCCAAGCACGGTTCATGATGTCTGTTCGAAAATTATCCTTCTATTTCGCGAGTCTTGCTTGCGTCTTCTCCCTTTCATCATGTTTTAGCAATTTCACAGACGTTGCAGAGGTACCTCAAATCTATGGCAACCGAGCAGGATTTTCGGTGGACGCAATCAGAGCTCCACCCAGTCCTCGAAATGGGACAGAAATTTCTGCAATATCTGGTTCCGACAGTCAGTGAGTTGTGTCCTCTTGCCCCTTTCTTGATGATTACTGATATCAACAGCTGGTGGGCCACAATATCGGTTGGCAACCCTCCGCAGCTCATTACTGTGATTTTAGACAGTGGCACTGTTGACCTCTCACTCATGTCGACGTTCATCAACCCGGCACAGCGAGGCCTAGCTCCGGTATATGACCCCGACCGATCTAACACTGCCGTACTTGTGGATGGGTACACTTGGTACCAGCAATACGCAGGCTCGGCACCGAACATGGGATGGGTGGTCCAGGATGAGGTCAGAGTTGGAGGAATATTCTTGACAAACTTTACTTTCGAGATCGACAATGTTACCGTCATACCTCACATCACTTCACCGCCATACGGGACTTTAGGCCTCGATCCTGACCCGAATGGCCAACCAACGAGTCCTAAAAGGATGCCAGGCTGGCTACAAACGGTCATGAATTTCGTCCATCGTAAGTACCTTATCGTCAAGATACTAGAAGATTTGAGTCTTTGATTAGGGGACTAACTTCAGACAGAGCCTGTTTTTTGCATTGACTTTCGAAGAAATATTTTCAGAGGCGTCATCGATTTTGGTTACATAGACAGCAAGAAATACAACGGCAGCATTGCGTATACACCTGTTACCCAGCCTACTCTCTGGTCAATCAATATCGACGGTGTTGGCATTGGTGGAGGACCTTACCAGCACAACCCGTTCGAAGTCTTTTTTGACACGGGAGGAGATGGACTTGTCTTCCCTCGTTGGGCGATCGATAATTACTTTGCGCAAGTCCCCAACTCAACATGGGACGCTGCTCTCAACACCTATTCATTCGATTGTACCTTGTTTGTACAAGGCAAGTTGCCGAACATCACATTTGGCATTGGTGACTCATACAGAGGGGTCGTCCCCGCGGACCATATTCACGTGGGACTTCTACATGATTACGTGTGCGTAACAAGTCTACGAGTAGGGGATCGACCGTCTTGGGGAACCTCAATCATTGCGACCCAGTTCGTGGTATTCGACTATGGTGGCAAGCGAATGGGCTTTGCTCATAAACAACTCTAAATCAATCTAAAAATATTGACAATCTGATTTTGCAAGCCAAGATACTTGTTGCTATCAACTTTTTCTCGTTTGATGTCTTTGGAATCTGGAACTGCGTTTCCTTGTCTTTGTTATTCTCGAGACAATGTGTTTTTATCTCAACAGTGGCCGTGGTTTTGATGTATCCCAGTTCTGTTATCAACGAACCCCACAAGGCTGAAGTAAATCGACGTTGATTATGGATCGCGGCCCAATCATGATTCCGCTCACACTCTAAGGGTCTTTTGTTCGTCAGTGCGAACAAAACCCACGGCCTTCAAAACTCGCCGGGTATCCGCTTGTTTGGGACATATAATGTCACCTGCGCGTTGTGGCGAAACATCACCATTCAAGGCTCGAGCAGATGTGGATCATCAGAATCAATATAGCCTTGTGTGGAGCGAGCTGAATACAAGGCTTGAGAGATAGCTTTAGATTTGTTCGTGATTTCTACTTTACGTGCCTACTCTTGCTGCAATGCGTTTTTCCGCGTATGTTACACAGTGTTCTTGTCGATTTCGACCTGCTCAAAATTATGACACAGGAAATGGATTTGTACCCGCAACCTGTTTAGAATAATTTATGTGTGGAAGCTTAATCGCGCCAATTTTCTTTTAATGTGGCTGCATGACAGAACGGCTGAATGCGCCACAACAACCAAATCGTCTTCGCTGTTAACAATCAATTGGTCAATAGAGTTGCAACATGCCCAAGCCAGCACACTTAAACCTTTGTTGAGCGAAATCGGCACCACGAGATCGAGCTGATGACTTTTTGTGGCTGGCGCACATCCTTCCAACTTTAATTTCACTGCGAGTACAAGTGCAAAAGTTCTGTGCACACTTCCACAATCTGATGTGGCTTCTGTACTGATATGCAAGCTCCATTACGATTCCACGCCTGTGATCGTCCCTTTCATTACTAGTGACAGTCTGTTGTGGATAAATAGAAGCATGCACAGCCGACTCCAGCTCTCCTCTGATCTGATCACCATCTTCACCGGCAATAGATTTTCATTTAGACAAGTCCATAGAGGAACCTTAATCACGTGTGGCCATGGCGGTACTTCCAACTCCCAGCAATTATGCAGCCATCTGGAATCTCAATCCACCATCGTCCACAATTCCTCTTCAGGAAAGTGCCTTTGCTCTTGGTGTGAAGGGGCCTGAATCCATCGGTGTGGACCGCCGCACCCTCGTTTCTTACTCAGATTATGCAGATGGAGGAGAATATCGAGGTGAATTTCTTCTGCTTGTTACGGCTACTATACCGTCACTGACCGAGTTTCTCAGCAATCATTAAGCTTTTCGTATGCTATGAGAGGCAGCCTAATGATGGCAACTGGGGCATGGCCACGGGATGGCTAATTGCTCCCGATCTTCTTGTCACAGCCGGACATGTCGCTTACGATTTCGGGCCAACTACGCAATACGGCAAGGCGGTCATCGTGAAAGCCTACATGGGCTACACCGGAGCTGTGAATGTCACTCCAACAAATCTGTCGCGCAGGAACGTTCAGCTGCAATACGGAGCAACATTTATAACAACAACTGGATGGTTGCAGAGCGCTGGACAGGCTGAGCGTGCCGACGTCTCATTCTTGAAGCTTGCGGGGACCTTCACGGGGAATTTCAGACCATTCTCTTACATCGATACTCCATTGTCCGGCGTCGCTGTGAATATTGGTGTTGTGGGCTATCCTGCCGACCAGCAAAACTCGGCTGGAGAAGCGGGGGCGGAGATGTACCAAATGATTCAGTCTGTGACCTGGAATTTGGACAGATCTAACAACAATCTGCTCTAATATGCCATTTCAACATATCCAGGTAAGCGCTTTTATCTTATACCAGACCTAGACACGGCAAGATAACATTCATTAGGTCAATCCAGATCTCCAGTCATCCGTCAGTCTGATAATTCAGTCATTGGAGTTCATGTTTTTAACGAGGGCACTGTGAACTCAGCTAGCGACGTCAATGGCAGATACGGTAACATGTTCGGACCTTTTATCCGGGCCTTCAGTGAAATGGACGCTCCAATTGGCAACATCTTAAACATCAATGTTATCAAGCCTCTCACAGCCGGTCCTGATACACTTAATCTCACCAATATCGTGAATGTCACGTTTAGTGGAGGTGTCACCGTATCTCCACTTCCTGGGACTGATACGAACGGCACGGGAGGCTCAACAACTACCCCAGTTACTCCAGTCACTCCAGTGGTCCCTGTAAGCCCAGTCCTTCCAGTCGCCCCAGTTGTGCCAGGAACGACTGGAACGACGGGCTCGACAGGTTCAACAAGTTCAACGATTGCTCCGACAGGCGGGTCGACGACTACAACTTCTGGAACTGAAGGATTTCTAGATGTTTTGAAAGACATTGTGAAAGTCTCCCTACCAGTCATCGACACCGGACTTCGGATTTTATTCCCCTCTGTTGGACCACTTAGCCCTTGCGCTGCAGCTATTGGCGGGGTTGCCCTCGGTGCCATCTGCGAGGCTTGCGAATCCGCGTTCAACAGCTCGACCAGAACCTTCCAACCTGCTTCAGCACCCACAGCTGACTCTTTGAACGGTTGTGCTCAGCGAGCAATTCTTGCCGAAACGGCTCTTCAGGCTGCTTTCCGGCTTGACTCTAGGGAGCCTCAAGGTCAACAGATTATCACAGATATGGCGAATATTTATGCTACCGTCCAGCCCTTGGAGGATCTCAACATGAAGCTATTCCCAGCTATAGCTGGTCCGATTCTTCGAATTGCGCTAAACGATATCACTGCAACCCCTCCAACCCAAAGCGCTACTCAAGTCAAAGTGCCTCTACCAGGCGTCGCTGCAGTCGAATCCTCCTTCAGCAGCACGATCAACACATCATTCGCAACACAACTCCTGCAACCAACCATCATTGTTCCAGGCCAAGAATCATTCTTCGACAACCTCAGCTCAGTCATCTCAACTGGTCTCCAATACGCAACTCCCATCACGACCACCCTCGCTCAGTCCGCAGTTAAATCCGCCCTGTCAGCATCACCTGAATCAGCTCTAGAAGCCACGGCTCGGGACAACATCGTCTCGTTGCCACTGTTCAGACGCGCGATCGTAGCTGAATGTGCACTACAAGCCGTGCAAAAGATAGACACCACAACTCTCGCCTCTCTCCCTCTGTACGACGAGCAAGGAAACCCCACCACAGAAGGCTTCTTCGACACTATGACAAAAGCTATGCAAACCATTGGACAGAAAGTTCTTGATGCAGCTCCGGATGTGATTGCGAGTGTTGGGCCTATTGTTGCTTCTCTTGTTGCTAGTGCTATTCAGAAACCATCTGGTGGCGGGAGTAGGGCAGCTTCTGATTTACCTATGACGGCGGGAGTGGTGAGTGTGCAGCCTATTTCGATTGCGGCGTTGGCGGATAGCAGACCAGGTACTAGTCCGGTTCCTGCTGCGGAGACTGTTTGACTTCCATTGGATCATGATAAATGTTATTTTACAATGTGGCGTGGTTGATTGTTTGTCCATTGCTGGGGTATTTTCAATGTCTTTTCATTGTCCGTCCAGCTGTTTGACAACGTTCAGTCCAGAATGTCCTTCCCGGAAGAAGAGAACTTATGAAGTGTACATGTCATTATATCATCTACTCATAATGCTCTCCTACCCTCGGCTCCTCAACCTCAAAACTAGTAATACAACAATGCCCCGGCAACGCTCCTTCAGGGTGACTTATCGCGCCCCACATCACCTTCTTGAACGCGGCATCCTCATCTTCATGCGGCGGATGACAAGCAGCACTAATAGCAAAACTGCTATTAACCACTAATGGGATCGCAGATTTATACGCTCTGAACTCGTTCCAGACCAACACCGCGAACATGACAGCAGTCACGATGATTGCAGCGAGGATAGCTTTGGGCGAGTAACCTGGGACGGTAAGCGTGTTGCTGCTAGGTTCGAACATCTCAGTCACGCCGGTTGGGAACGTGGGTTGGCCTGTTCGGTCGAAGAAGGAGATTCGGACTAAGAAGAGGCATTCTGAGAGGATCCAGTGGACCAGACCACTGCCGACGAGGAGTGGGATAGAGTAAAGGTAAGGGAGTTGAAGCCAGTATGTGGATCTCTGGATGCCGACTGGGTTGCTAACTCGCAAGCTCTTTCGATCGAGGGCAAATCTTGTCCATTCTGCCATTGACAGCATGGCGGTGTATGAGCGATTGTAGAGGAAGTATAGAAGGGAGAAGTATATTTGAGGTGAGTTAGCGATCATGACCATTCGAAGAAGAAGCCATCCGGATTGCGAGGTTGGGTCTTCTGTATCTCCGTAAAGGAAGAGTAATGCAGATGGGCTGATGGATCCAAATGATAGGGAGCTGAAGCTTTCGAGACCAAGGTCCGTCGATCCTTTGTACAGCATACCAATCCCAAAGCCGATTGCAGTAAGCACCCTACGGAACTTGTCAGCTCCATCTCTCGATTCGAGGTTTGGTTTGAGACAAAACCTACAAGACTAGAAGAGTCATCCAAGTCCCTCGACTCACATCACTCCACATCTTCGGTTTTCCAGTCCAATTCCGTTTCTTCGCTCGCTGAATCTCAGTCCCACCCCCAGGTTCAACTAACTCCGCATTGGGGCCTACTGTCAAACAGATACCTTCCGAAGTAACATCTCGATTACTCAGAAACGAAGCAATGGCATCGCCCAACACCACCAACGGCGGATCCGTGAACGCCCACTGAGTCCAAACCATGCAAACAAATTTACAAACATTGCAAACAATTACAATAATCATGAGAACTATCGAGAACTGCACCTGACACATCTCCGGCACCGTCTCTGAAAGACAGTAATCGACCTCGTAAGTCTGGTTCTGATTCTGCGATGCTATCGTCCAATTATTGTATTGATTCATGTTGCTCAATGCTTTGCTGGTATCGCAGGTGAGGTCCAGACTGCCACTTTGTTCGAAAATACCTTGATCGTTCTTTTGCCCCTCGACGAGGAGGATGGCTGCCGGATCATGGATGTTGGAGCACATCCACGCGGAAGGATTCCAGTGCAGACCTCCATCAGTGGTGAGATCCATGTTCCAATTCCTGCTATCGAGTACTGCCAACATAGAGCCGTTATCCAGCGTCTGATTGGGTGGGAAAGAGACGGGGCTTTTGACGACGATGAAGAGGTTGCGTTGTCCCGAAAGGAAGGTGGCGCTGTATTCTCGCATGCAGTCTGCGGCTTCAAGTCGTTTCATTGTTGAGTTTTTGGATGCTTGATAGAGATCAGATGCGAAAGGGAGGAAGGTTGAGCTGTTGAATTCGCCGCCTACTCCTCCTCCTGTATACTTGCCATTTTCAAAGCTGGTTTCCCACCGCTCATTGTAAGTCATGTTTTCCCGAGTGCCGTCGAAGTTGGAGAAATCGAAGCCATAGAAATCTATATATCCCCCGCTCTGCTGGATATTTTGGGTGTTATTGTCGAATGCGTCAGAGGAGAGGAAGTCGGGGGTGATGATTAGCATGGAATACATGTTCGTTTGGCGTGTTGAGAATATGATACTGTTCCATCTATTTGTCGTGAGCTAATAGTTCAAGCTTATTCCCCTTTGTTGACGGACTTACACGAAATGTAAAGGCCAAGTACTCAAAAATAGCACCACAAACAGCACCACCCTCCTCCTGGGAATATATGCCAAATTCTTCATATTAGTAAGTCCCACGGAGAGCCATTTCCCCCTTTGATGCGCTTTATCAACTTCCTCCCTAGTAGGAGAATTCAAACACTGCATGGCATAATTGCTCGCTCCCATCAAGGCAGTGCTCAGGACGTTGATAAGGATATGCAGAAATAAATTGATCTTTGTTGTTGTGTTGCAACTTCCTTCATATAAATTTGCCAAGCCAAATTTGACGTTGTATCTTGTCATGACTACAATGAGCCATGTTACGTTCATGGCTAGAACAACTGCTGCTAGAGTCGTGGCCGCTAGAAGTGCTCGGCGCCATTGAGGTCTTTTGGACTTGCCCTTGCGAAGCGCGGGGTTCTGAAAGGTGCTTTGGTCTGGTGATGTGGGGAGAAGCCCTTCTCTAGAAGTCGCTGTACTGAGAGGAGCATAGCTTGGGGACAGAGGCTTTCGTCTGATACCTTGACTGTATGAGACATTACTAGATTGCGATGTCAGTGGAGCTGGAGTTTCCTTCGGGTACTTCTTACCTCCTCCTGGAACTCTCTACATCCTCATATGCCACTACATTCAGCAGTGGATACTGCTGATCATTGTTCCTCGTCCTCGGCCAAGGAAGCGCATTTTTGACAGAAGACCATACGCCGTTCATGGTGCCAGAAGCATCTCGAAGAGTGAGACATTTTGAATTCGGAAAGTCGACTTAATTAAAAGCCCTAAAGCTTGCTTCTGCCTTGTTCAAGATCCTCAATGGGGCTGTGTGGCGTACGGCGCAGCAAGGCTTTGTTCAGAGCCTAGATCCTTTATTGGGGCGGGGAGGAACCTTAAATGAAAAGTCTTTCAGGGTTGTTACTCCACTGGATCTTGGCTCTGTGCCAGGGTTGCGGCAGCTGTCCAATAAGCATGTTTGGTAAGGGCTAGAGGATTAAACTCAAATTCATTCCCGCTCGTAGAGTTCAGCTCCCAAATGACTTAAGAAGTAAGAAACGTCACATTTATGTATTTGCCCCTCTCAACTTTTATCCACGAATGACACCGCTCCCCAATCTAAGCCAATCCTGATACTACTAGTGCTCATTCGAATCAACCTAATTCTCAACCAACAAAATGAGGTTCAAAATCCATATCCACCGTAATCCCCAAAGCAAGTCCAATAGCAACTTCCAACAACAAAATCGTCCAAAAATTAGCTCCCGAGCTAAAGCCCGCCATCGACATCGCTCCCGAAGTCACCGGAACCCCAATTGTCGATCCATTTCCGCCCGTGGTCACAGTCACATTATCGGTAATATTAACGGGCGCCAAAGCCAGGCCATCAAGGGGATACGCCGAACAATTGTTATCAGGATCTAAAGGACAATCTGGAGCGATACATATAGACTGTAGTTCTGACGGAGCGTCGATATTGGAGATAGAGATGGGAGAGGCGCAGCGGGTGTTAAATGCTCTATTGAGAGATGTGCCGATCGTGGAGGCGTCGTCGAGTGAGATCCCGAGGGAGGAAGCGGCTGTGTCGACGAGGTTTATGAAGTAGGTCATTTGGAGAATATCAAGGTCCATGAATCTGTGAAAGATACGTCAGTGCGAAATTTGGTGGATGATTGGAATAGGTGGAGGGCATACTTGTGTACTTCGTACATGCTTGTTCTTCCTTGGTAAGAGGGGAAGTCTGGACTTCCTTGGAGAGAACAACCGATTATGCTGCCGAAGTATTGATATATGTGGTTAAACACTTGGCTGCCATTGCTGTTAGTGATATCATCGATCATAGAGTATGTTGTGAGACATACTATTGAGCAGAGCTGGTATTCCCATTAGAAGACATGTTCTTTAGAACTGGAACGGGTCCTCCGTCATCGAGGAACAGTTTAGAAACACCAGCATTTCCACCGAGGTTGGTGGAATTGTAGGCGCCAGTAAAATATGGGAGGAGAGCAATTTCGGTACCATTGTAGATCTCTGGAGTGGCAAACCCATGGACAGGAATGCCGATGTTGGGAGTGGTGTAGTTGCCAAGAACGAATGTGTTCACCCAGATTGTGATGAGAAGAAGCTGATTTGATGCTGTGTTCTCACCCAGGATGGATGGAGTGTAGAAATCACAGATTGATATATTCTCGGGTCGTTGGGCGAGACAGAGAGGCAATATGGTTATGAATGCCAGAAGAATAGAAGAAAGTCGAAACATGGTGAGGAGTAAAGAGATTCGTGTGAGCTTTTTTGATGCTGGTGAAGATTGGCTACTGGTTGCCTAGATTCAGGAAGAGGGTACTCTTATATATCTTTAAGTTTGTTGGGAGTGCTTAGGATCGCCCAGTCCTCCTTCACATTTCGTCAATTGCTCTCACTTGATAGGGCGTCGTATATCAATTCATCTCCAGTCGGAGCTCTCCTCACTCAGGAGTCTGACGTGGCTTGCGAGTTGCTCTTGGCGACCTGGGTTATGGTTGACGTGGCTGGTCAGCCCTACGAGTGACCACGGCCGGATTACCTTCAAGTACATGCAAGCATCGTATTATGTAAGTGATGAAAGGGATCACCGCCGGATTATTTTCAGTACATGCAAGCGTCGTATTATATAAGCGATCGAAAGGGGCTTCTGATATCTGACGAGTAGATATTCACCTGGCGGAGGTAGCAATGGGGAAAGGGAGATAATTGAGCTTGTCAGCTGAGGAATTCAGATTAGCATGCTCTCACTTTTACAAGTGAGATCAAGTCATACGTTGTAAAAGGTTTGATTATTAATGTTATAAATTAGGCGACCTCTCATTAACTTTTGTGCAATAAACAGAGACCGTACTTCCATCGAGTGCCTCTTGAGACAATTGAATCATCCTTCTGCATGCTTCAGCAAGAGACTGCTGATACCTAGCCGGAAATATGGGAACAACTGCCAGCAGAAGACCATAGAAGTGAGCAGTCAACATATGTTCTTCTTTCGAGTCATCAAACTGTCGCAGATCGATCCAGAACATCCATGAACGCAACCAGGCTAGTTGGTGATATGCTTCAACCTCGTTCTCAAGCGAAACCGCGCTATTGATGGACCGCGCCAAAGTTTCAAGACAGCCAAAACCGGTGCTATGCCACTTAGCCAATCCAATCACGGATTTGGCATTGCTGATTGAGTTCATGATTGTGCTCACTCCTTGCCTCATCAAGTCTCGATCCTTTGGCATTTCATGTGGATTTGGATCCGAGGACGAGGAGAATTTGCGGAACTGGAAGCGATGTCCAACCAAATCTGGAAAGATAGTCTTGTACTTTAGATCCTTCATTTGTTTCAGCGTCTAAAAAAAGGTAAGATTGAATGACATTAGAATGACATTGTGCTCTCACCTTGGAATAACCATCAATGAAAACTGCCCATTGCCCCCTACAAAGTTTCAGCGGACTTGAACGAAAACGACGTATGAGACAAAACAGTAGGGAACAGACCAATTATTTGTTGAGCCAGTCAAAGCTATGGACGCGACTATGATTGCATCTGCATTTGAAGGTCCGAAGTGGTCGATCTCCTTCTGTAATGCCTTGAGAGCAATATTTGCATGGCTCATACACATTTGCTCAGAAACTGGACTTTTCGTGGCCTGAAAGTGTGTATAAGCGGCAAAGCTAATCAAGGCGTATTTCGCACAATCATAATGTGCAGCGATTTGATTGTATCTAAAGAAGGTTATTGGACTCCACAATTGCTAGGGAGGGTCGTACATACTTTGGAGAATATTGCCTAAGTATTGTACCCAGGCAGCTCTTCGGCATTGGCCGCGCTAAGGAGATGACTTGTGACTGCTGGACTATGGATATGGCTCGTTGGGTGATGTGCCGATAATGTGGAGCGGAGTAATTAAAGGTGTGCAGGAGGGGTGATTCAGTGGCTTCCACAACTTTGCATTCTTTTCCTAGTCTAACACAGTTGCGCTTCAAGGAGTTAGTACATGAAATAGTGAGGTGACTATTTCTGGTTCCGTCGGGGACGGAAGAAGGGGGGGAGACAGGGCCAGGACATACGCAGTGCGGCCATCTCTCATCGCAACGAACATGACGATCTTTGCATGTAAGGCATCCATTCGTCGACCTCTTATGAGTTCTACGGCGTAACATCTCGACCATTTCAAGCCAAAATCCGACTCGTCCGCGTGTCTGTCAGAGTTGACGAAGATTGATCGCACTGCCATGAGTGAAGCTCTCTCCCAACAAGGACTATGAGATGGATTTATCTTCTGAAAGGACATTTGATCTGGAACTAGACGCTTCATCCCTGACTGCGAGTCACTGGCATTCAGCTACCTCAGGCTCGGTATGAAAATACCGAGGATAGACAGAAAGCGCCAAGGACGGTGCGGCTGAAGAATAAGCTGCTTAGACGACACCTGCATGACGGCGAGTAAGAAATTAGTCTCCTTGTACTCGCCACAGGTGCAAACATTGCTTGGCAACCGCATTGGCAGCGTGCATCGATATGCTTAAACTATGTAGCCCGACAGGATTGGTTCTGGGGCGGAAGGATATCGTAGGGCTGAGAAATAAGCAAATGCCTGCCTTTGCTGACAAATAACATAAATATGAGAGAATGTTCGCAACTCGGTCATTCCGAGATGAAGTCCACGCCAATCGTTATCAGATTGTCATCAGCACTTGAGAGCATGCAAGAAACTGATAAACATGACAGACTGTCAGGAAGTTACAACAGCGGAGCGACCCAGAATTGCCTGTATTGCTGAAGACCGAATGACAAAATAAACCAGACTCTTGAGGTCATAGACTGAGATGCTACCTTCCTGTTTCACAGCCAGCCGCTTTCAGACTAGTACCTCTTTGATATCACTCAGTGGTTCGTCGTTGGTATTGTCAACACATTCCTCAACGCCAAGTCTCACCTACTCATATTGTTTTTGTGGTTTGGGCAGAACATTGAGGGCTTGGTGTGGATCTCACAATTAAGATTGTATTTCTATGGGATGTCTCACCTGCACGTGGAATTGAAAGTGTTCAGGGGCTCGCTACCCTAAGCGGACACCAGCGAAGCGAGAAATTATTCCAGGCTGTGATCGCTAAATTTACAGACAAATACCGCTAGAATATAGCGATGCATCGCTAAACATTAGGCTTTAGGCTTGACGGAGTAATTTTCGGCTACGAACCAAGAGGAGTATGAGACAGGTTTATTTCTTCTTCTAAACAAATCTCTGTCCTTCTTAAGATCATTTATCTGTGTATGAATATATGCTCTATATGCCTACACATCTTCCTCTCCCTCACATGTAGTGTATTGTATTTCATGTTCTCATTTACTCATCCTTCTCAGAAGCAATCTCACTGCCAAGGAGCAGGGCCTCCAAGCTTATCAAACCCAAGACCATCAATAAAGCTGTGATTCGTACCGGCATCGACAGGGACTTGGTATAGATTCGGGTCTGGCTCGAGATCGGTCTGCGCACCGTGAGCATCAGGGCAAACAATAGGAGTTTTCTCTTACCTTCTTCAGCGTGACTCCTTCGTTATATGTACCACCAAAATGTCTTGGTTTCTTGCCATGTTCCATCTTTACTCCTTGTCTTGTGTATATACTCATGTCTCTATCATGGAAATTGAAGGGCGTGAACATTACAGAAGAGGAAGAGGTATGCATAAGCGTATTCGGTATATCTCCAGCGTGCGGAATGTGGTGAGTTCCAAGGTTGAACCATACAACTCTGGAGTCGAGGGTTATTGACCAGTAACAGAAAGATCAATTGAGACTTACAAGTCATCTTGCACAATGTCCTCACCATCGACAAACTTGCTGAAATCCACAATCGGATCCAAAGGACCGAGCGCGTTCAAAGCACTTGAACTCCTCGGCTCAGTATCCTTCCTCTTCAACACCCAAAGATCTTGAGCTGCCCACTCAGCAGCCTTCCCAAGTGTCGTTGAGTTCAAGATAGTAAGATGCACAGGAGTACCGATTCCGGTGCCAGGCTGGACACGATATCCTCTCTTCTCACCCCAAGCATTCGTCTCATTCTGATTTAAAACAAGGAACAACTCACCCGAGTTTCGAGGCCAGTCTAACCCTGTCTCTTTTTCGACTACCTTTTTGACGAGATGCATCGTATTTCTTGGAGTCGTGTTTTCGTCGTCCCAAGGATAATCCATTGTCAAAGGCTCAACCCCTACACGGACCATCGTATTTTCGGTTCCAGCAATATCAAGATCAGCTTTGAAGTTGATGACGTGGTCGTGCATGCTGGTTGATACGGCATCGTGGACTCGGAACCCGTATTCATCTTCGTTGGCTTGTGTTCCGGTCCAGAAAGCGCCGAATATGAATCCACTTGCTCGGACTTTCACTTCGATTGTGCCGTCAAGGTAGAATATATAGTCGAAGGTGTAGTCGTAGTTCCAGACTGTGGAGACATATCTGACAACAAGATAAGTGTTTCTTGATATCGTAACTCGTTTGTCTGCTGTGTGGCGTTGAAGCGGGAAGTCTGCTGTGTATTCGAAAACACAAATACTATTCTTATTGATCTTGGTGGAGTCGCCGAAATGGTACTGAGTAGACAGAAACGTTGCATATGCGGGGCAGTCATAGCCTGGCACAAGCTCATACATGTACAAGCCCATGTAAAGGAAGGTGTCAAGAAACTCTTGACCGCCTTGCGTTGGGTCGTCTCCAGCATAATGAGCAAGAGCTTCCTGCATACCAAGCTCATAAATCACAGTGTCGCCATGGAACCTGATATCATGTACTGATACACCAGTATCTGAAGAGGTCGAGAGATAGAAGTCAAAACCCATCCAAGATATGAAGTTCTCTTTCTCGTCTATTCTGTATCTTGCTCCGTGGGGTTGCACCATCGTCGGAGATGGCATATCACGACCCAATGGCGCTGCCTCGAAGTCTTCGAGATCTGCCCAATGTCCGTCAAGATTCAGACCACTTTTCTTGAAGCCCGGCGACGCCACAGCCTTCCTGAATTCGGCCTCATTAGCATATAACTTATTGTTGTAATACCATTGAAGCGTTTTCCAATTCGCAGTATCTCGAGTCGATGCATCTGTGAAATTCAACAGTGTACTTTGCAGAAGTTTGAGAACGACTTACTGAGTTGAACATAAAGTCCTTGTGGTAAGAGAGACGTTGCATCTGAGATAAGACCAGAACGAAGGAGCGAGATCCAGATCATCAGGGAGCCTTTATCTACAAACGAGACTCTAGCAGCTGCGCTCACACTGTTGGCATCGTATGGGTGCTCGTCCTGCAACATCCATTCTCAGATTACCATGCATTGATATGGTAAGACTTTATTACTCACATCACCAAGAAGTTCATCTAGAATGTCCCCAATGCTCTCGCTGAAGGACATTGCCCACTTTCGGAGCTTGGGTTGATCCGGGTATGGATTAAGTACATAGTTTCGTCCGGAGCTGTAGCAGAACTCAAGAGGCGTCACGACGGAAGATTTGTCGATTGGTAATGGTCCAGCCTATTGCTCACTTTCAGTATAAACTTCAGATCAGAGTTGATGACTGCGTACCATGTAGTTTGCAGTATATGGCTCTTCCGTGGCTCCATACTGAATCACAGCACGTGCCCATCGAGTCGGAGCCCCTGTCGAGCCATCGAGATACGAAAGAACATCTGACTTGTTCGGTTGCAGCAATTCGACAAGTAGAATAGCATTGTCATCACTGATATCTTCATTCAACACAGCATCTCTAAAGGTGGGGGAACAACCAACCTCGTCGCCTTCGTCGAGTCTGTGAGATTCAGAACCGAGTTCGAAAGCAAGAAACTTGTAACAGAGCTGGCTTCAGCCTCGCTCAAATCCGCCCAGACATTTTGTTTGGCGGCTTCGAATGATGATTTGTTTGAGTTATGAGATGGAATGAAGTTCGTTTTCACGTGTTTCATAAATGGTGATGACGCCGCTATTACAAACAAAATGAAAGCAATGAAAGCAGAGATCTTGAACCAGAGACGAGAGGAAGGCGCTGCCATTCTGGCAAGATAGAAGAGAAATTTGAGAAACAAGAAGTATACAATATGAATCAAGATATCAAGCGTTCAGTATGGCTGCTGTATTACCCCGAGTTGCGCTACTGCTTATCTCTAGATAGGGAAGTCGTGCCGCTCAATATTCTCGCTAAACTTCAAGCGGCAGGTCGAGCCAGGACAGCGCATGGGAAGACAAACATACCAAGGTTCACAAAGAGAGTTCATTGGCACTCGCAGCATGACTGATAGCCGTGCAGTGATCGTGTCAATGTGAATTGGTACTAATGATTATGCTTTGATTCATTAATTGTTTTAGCATCATCGCCGCTTGCCATATCGCAAATGTATTGCGTATTGGATGAGTCCTGTTGACCTCAATCTCCGATTCCCAAAAACCTTTCTGTTCTTTACAATAGTTATACAAATCCACAGATGCCTCAGATGTCTCGAATCTTCATACAAAGCCACGAATGCCTTTGAGGCTCAGACCTTTCTTCTCCTTCTTTGGCTCTGCTGGCTGAGTGTCTTTTGCAAGTGCTGCGGCCTCTTTCTTCTGCTTTGCGATCTCTGCTTTATCTTTCCGGCCTACGTTTTGAACACCTCCTGTTGTATCGTTAGAACGAAACTTCCGTAATATTATAAGAAGGGGTTGATTACCTCGACCATAAACTCTAGTCTCACTCTGCACTTCAATCCTTGGTGTCTTATTAGTTCGGCTATCGTTGCTCCCACGACTGCCAGTGCGACTACTAGCGGTACCAGAATTCGCCTGACTTGCACTTGACGCTGCGAGTGGAGACGAACTGAAATGTTGAGCAGCTTGGAAGTATTGGACTGGTGCATCTACCCCTGTTGGAGTCCTCTCGGTGGATGATTCTCTATGATATGCGCCAGTGGAGGTTCTCTCTCGATAAGAAGTATCCACATTTGGTGTTGGCTTTGGATAGGAGCGACGAGGGGGTTGTGACTGTGGATTTGTCGGTGGGATGAGTGGCGAGTCACTCGAGCTACTCCAATTGCTCAAATAACTGGACAGCGAGCCCATGGAATCAAAGGATGGTAGAGAAGTCGGGGATAGCTCTCGAAATGGTGGCGGACTTGTAGACCGGGACAATAGTGCAGTATCGGGAAGGTTCATTGCATCGGGGTTTGTGAGGATTGACTGAAGGGCGTCGAGTTTGATGTGCATATCAAGCAATTTCTTCTTGAGGGTAGCATTTTCTTCAGCGAGTTGCGCATTCCTGTCGCGCAATGATGCCATGCCTTTGTCTAGGACTTCTCGTGTCAACCTAGCAAGCTTCCCGTCATGACCTTTGCCGTTCTGGGAATTATGACCGATTCCTTGGCTGGCTTGCAAGCGAGTAGCTTCTAATGCATCTTCGAAAGCTTTCTTAGACTTTGCAAGCTCCATATCGCGAGATTTGATCTCCATCTCCAAAATGACAATTTGATTCAGAGTAGCTTGCTCACTCTCAAGGGCTCTGAAAGCAGCAAGCTCCATAACCTCATATTTGATGACTTTGAGCTTAAGATCCTCCACTTCGATACGAAGGCGCTCTAGTTCATCGAGACTATTTTGAGCACTCTCCACCATTTGCCGCGTACGCAGTTCTTTCGACTCAGTTGAAACCACGATATTCTTGAGCTTGGTGACCTGCTCATTGGCTTCGTCGAGAGCACGCCTCAGTGCGTTTCGCTCGGTCATCCAGTTCTTCTGCTCTTCACGCAACGCGCGTAACTTCGTTGTTAACTGTGCTTCCCAGTTCCTGCTATTTTCCTTAGATCTCTCGGTTTCTGTCCGCATCTGAGTATTCAGTCGCTTCGCGTCCTCGAGCTTAGCTTTGTAGGTTCGACTTGAATTTACAAGGTTCTGAAAATCAGCCTCTGTCCGTACCTCACGATTCTGCTTGTTGCGCAATTGGCCAATGTATGATACATGCTGTTGCTTTAGGTAACGCTCGAAGTTAAGGGCATTCTTCAACAATTCAATCTCGCGTTGAAGATAGTCAATCTTGAGAGTTGGATCATCTCTTGGCAATCGAGCAGCATGATCTCTAGAGAGACTTTCCAGGTAGGCATCGACAGCCGGATCATGATGATTGTTTGAGAGAGCAAGCGAGACAACAGAATCATTTGTGAGGGCTTGATATAAGCTACCCCGCAAAGATTTCTGAGAGCTCAACACATCTGATAGGCGATTGTTGGGTGGCGAAGTGAGCATTTGCGGCGGAAGTGTAGGGCTATCAAGAAGGTCTGCAGGATGAAGGGATGGAGAGTCTGTGATAGATGGCATGGACTGGCTGGCTTGTGAAAGCTTCCGGTGCAGACCTAATGAACGATGGCCTTCAGGTGAGGCTACAGCAGTAGATTGTGTATTTCGCCAACTAGAGTGCCGTGACTGGTAAGGAGTTGCTGCTTCAGCGTCGAGGAGAGACTGGCTTGGGATGTCTGAATCTGGCTCAATATTCTTAGTTCGAGATATTTCCACAGCCCGAGTTGTTTCTTCGGTATGAACATATAGAGCAAGAGCCATGCATTCACCAACGACATCAGCTGCTTCTGTCTTCATCCATCGCTCCTTATCCGAAATTTCAGATTCCAGAGTAAGCGTGAAGAAGTTGGGATGCAACAGGTGGACTTGGCGATATGGTTCAGATCTCTGTCGAATTTCAGCAGGCTCAATATTCAGATCATCGGACCCGGGGAAGTTGGCATGTCTGAGGTATCTTTGTGGCTTTCGAATATAGCTCATGAAATTAATGGGATAGAGGCCATAAAGGAAGGTGAAATAATTTGCAAGTTGTGGTACTGAATCGTCATCAGACTCCAGCAAATACGAGAGCTTATCCCAGGATTTTCCATTCCCCAAGGGTTGTTTTTCTGACATGATAGTTTCGTCTTCTGTCCCTAGCTCTAGCCCTGTCCGTGGCAATATGTCTGCTGCTTGTCGTTCTCGGTCCCAGAAGAGTAAGCGACTGTATATGTTGAACAGTGCAGGAAGGTGGTCTGCGGCTGAGCTTGGTATGTGTGGCAAGAACATAACAAGGGCGGTAATAGCTAGCGAGATGACTCTAGTAGAAGTATCTATCTGCAAACATTGCAATAGATTATCGAATAGTGGTGTTTGTAGAAGTTGGTGAAGGTGGGGAGGTTGGTGTCTGAAGAAGTCGCAAAGAAGGGATAAGGCAGGAATTCTACTACTCTTCTTGACAAAGATTTTGTTGATCAATTGCAAGAAGTCCTAATATTCTTTAGTACCAGTCGCATGAAAATAGTGACAGAATCTAACCTTAGGTCTTTTCTTTCCATATGCATTCAAGATCAATTGTATTTGCTTGACCACAAAGGATGCGTGCGGGTCAAGCTGATCAACCGCAAGATTCCTCTTCTCCAACCACATTGCCAGTAAACTCTCTCCCACAGCATCGCTGGTAGCTTGTGCATCTTCTAGTCGAGAAGCTTCTTCTTCTTCGTCATAGACCAGAGTGTCGCGGAGAGTATTGCTCGCTTCAATCGCCAACAACTTTTCTCTGCCGAGATTCAACATCACTGGTGTAGAAAGCTTGTCCCACCATTGTAGCGATCTACCAGAACCTCGCAAGACAGGCTTCAGACTGTGAAGAACGCGTAAGAACGGAGCTAGACTCGCAGGACGGCCAAGAAACGAAGTTTCGTATATTTCTAGCAATTCTTCTTGTAGGGACTGAGACTCTTGCTCGTCTTGTGGGGAGTGCTTATCGATATACGCGTCCAACACTCTGACAAGCTCGTGTGGAAGAGGAAGAGTAAGATTCGCCGAAACGGCCGTAAGAGCTTTCGATAGGTCTTTCAGCGATCTGCACACATGTTAGCTACATTTGTACGAGTGGGCAAGTTCAAAATTGCACTGACCCTGAAGACATCTTTGCGCTGAGATCGAGTCTGGGATGGTGCTTGTATGTCCTCAAACTGGAGGCTCAGGATTGCGGGGTAGGAAGTTGAGTCGAGGGTTCAGAACGCTGCAACGTATTGGCAACACCTCCTACGAGGATCGCAATACTTTCAACACCCCAGAGCTCTTTGTCAGAGCTACAGATGTAGCATCGGCGTTGAGAGAAAGAGGTGTCGGGGAAAAGAGAAGAGAGTTGTGAAATTGATGAAGCTTTCTGGATCCCTGCAATCGTTATCGGCGATAAAGTCACCGACCGCCTTAAGATTCTGCCAACGACCTACCTACGTAGCTTAGAACGGCTGTCATGTTCCACTCTTCACTTGAGATCATCATAGCAAGTATATAAGACAGCCAGGTAGGAATTTCTTTGGTCACGGCAAACTGATACGGCTTCTCGTCTCTTACTATTCATTTTGACTATTCTTTATTACCTATCCCCATTCAACTTACAAACAGCTTCGTGATTTTCCAACATGGCATTTCAGCAAGCCAGCCACCTCCCTTTGGATGGTAAAGTAGCAATAGTTACAGGTGGAAGTCGAGGTCTTGGAGCAGGTATGGCTCAAGAGTTGGCGATACGAGGAGCAAGTGTAAGAGAGTGAGATTTGTGTTACTGCAAATGACCGCCACTAACTTTAAACCAGGTTATAATCGTCTACACCTCTGAACGAAGTGCTGGTCTTGCAGATAACGTTATCTCGAAGATCACTTCTCTCGAACATAAGCCTCTTGCTACGAGTAT
Source organism: Mollisia scopiformis (assembly GCF_001500285.1). Classification (NCBI taxonomy): domain Eukaryota; kingdom Fungi; phylum Ascomycota; class Leotiomycetes; order Helotiales; family Mollisiaceae; genus Mollisia; species Mollisia scopiformis. The sequence continues at coordinate 25,165 of NW_017263620.1, forward strand.
ACGTGGAGATCTCAGCACAGTCGATGATCCATCGAAAGTAGTAGACTCAGCCCTAGCATGGCTTGAATCGAATGCCAGACCAAAGAACATTCACATCCTTGTCAACAATGCAGGCGTAGAGCTTGTGAAGCCGTTGGGGAAGATTACACCTGAGGATTTCGCCAAAGTCTACGACCTTAATGTTCGAGGAGCATTGCTAATAACGCAAGCCGTTCTACCATACCTTCCTGCTGGTGGACGGATCATTAATATATCCTCCGTGGGTGGCAGAGCAGGATTCAAGGAACTTGGACTATACTGCTCAAGTAAAGCAGCTCTTGAAGGATTAACGAGGTGCTGGGCAGCAGAGTTGGGTAAGAACGGCACAACTGTTAATGCTGTCAATCCTGGACCCGTCCAATCAGACATGCTCGACAATATACCCAAATATATCATCGATGCTCAGAAAGCAGCTACACCAATTGAGAATCGGGTTGGGACGGTGGAAGAGATTGCTATGATTGTTTGCTGGCTCGCGGGTGAGGACAGTAAGTGGGTGACAGGACAGACAATCAGTGCAAGCGGAGGATGGGCTATGTATTGAGATCAGTACAGTACCCGACCATAACCCAATTTCGTTTATGATATCTGGGACAAGATCAAGTGCCACCATTCTTAAATACCAGAGCAGTCGAGATACTCTAGGTTGGACTGCCAAGAATTTCAGAACATGTTTTACTGTTGATCAGAGATCAACTCACATCCCCTGCGGGACACATCAAAGTTTCAGCACTTGTGGGCATGAGCAGTGTTTGAGTCCCAGCGTTGGATTGTCACAAAAAACAAGAGTGCCGGGCAAAATGTCTTGATTTCGATTTCTTAGTTCATCATCATAGCTTCTCTCCTCTCACTCGAGTACGCAGTCAAATCAAATGCTCATCGAACCATTGTACAGCCTGCAAGAAAGCCTTCTCCTTAGCAAATTTCTCATGTTTCTTGCTCACGTCGCAACGGACACTAAAACCATGCACAACGCCCGAGAACAAATTGATTTGGTATGGTTGCTTGGTCTCGACAAGGATGATCTCGGACTTGTGGCGCTTCTCGGCTGGGAAGATCTCATCGGTCTCAGCGGCCGATATGGAAAGTGGTCCGGCGATAGCAGCAAGCTCGTCTTCATCGACGAAACTGTAGTGGAATCAGTTTTGCTTGACAAGATATCAGGGTGAGAGCCTTACGAAGGATGAGCCATGTAGCCAACTTCAATACCCTTTCCCTTTGCCATGAAGCGAGCAACGTACTTGGCGCCCTACACCAAATTAGCTAACAGCTCAGCAAAAACTCAATTATTGTGACACACGAAGCAGTATCCGACAGCTCCAATCTTCTTGTATCCTTGCTCCTGTAAGTACTTGATGGACTTCTCAACGATGGGATCAACAGCCTCATATGTGTGAGGGTTGTTTCCGCCAGTTCCCTTGTTCAACCAAGCCATAAAGTCGAAGCCATCAGGACGATTGAGGGTGAGAGGATCGCCGTTGAAGAGATCAGGCATGAGGGTGAAGTATCCATTAGCGGCATATTGGTCTGCCATCAATTGAGAGTTTTGCCAGATACCGATGACATCAGGAAGGAACAGGATGGCAGTGTCCTTGTGAACGGTCTTGCCTGTAGGCTCGGCGACTATGTTGAGTTAGTTGAATTCTTATACGTGTAGAGTGGGGTGGAAGAGGATTCATCACAAAGATTCAACATACCATAGGCTTCAGTAGAACCAATCTTGATAGACTTGCCAACTGGCTGGCCTCTGTTGCAGAATTAGTCTCAACGAACTTTTCATTCTTGATTGGCAGCTTTCAAGCTCAGCTTGAGCTACAAGGAGTTCACCTACTCATGCTTGACGCCAACTGTGCAGCAAGTGGAGGGAGGGTTTGATGCCATTGTGGAAATCGCGATACAGTTGGACAAAGAGAAAATTGAGAGGAGAATGAAAGTCAATTGAATTCCTCGAGCAAACTTTAACCTACATGAAGTCGTCACTCAGGCTCCAGCGGGGTCGTTGCCGGGGCAGTTTCGAGGTATGCTGACAAACATTGATGTAACAGCCTCGCGGTCAAGGCTGCCTGTAGATCCTCGGCATTTGGACTCGATTCGAAGCAAGCTTGCGATTCGTCCAAGGAATGCGGAAATCTCCGCCTCCACTAGCCCTCTTTGGGCCAGTATGATCTCGACCCAATATTTTTATATTCAGTCAACGGCGGGAGAATTGGCAGCGTGTATCTACATCAACAATGTCGACCCGAGTTGCAAGTCAAGTTGGTCCAAAATTGGGAAGAAAACAGATATTCCTGCAAGTTTAATCCCTCCCAACATCAAATGCGCGCCTCCAAAGGCATTGCTAACAACTATCCCAGACCAAATTTTACCCTCACTCTTCTGCGAACACCAACACAGCCTGCGACTTTCGCATCCTTTATCGTACCCCTGAATTTGAACAAATTGGACCTGCGAGATTATCTATGGAACGCATACGGCATTAGTGTGCGTGGCGTAAGGAGTTACATCCAGCAGCAAAAAGTTCGACAGGATAAACCAGGAGCGAAGAGACCGAAGCCAAGGAAATGGTACAGACCGAGAGCTATCAAGAAAATGATGGTTGAGATGGAAAAGCCTTTTGTGTGGCCTGCTGTGCCGGAGAGTTTCGAAGAGTGAGCCCCCTTACATTCCTTTAGATCTACTGGTGCCAATGATGTCCTACATTCTTGGGAAGAACATGTGTAATTCCGCAAGATTTTCAATTTGCTAACAACAACCGTCTAGTTGGGATAAATCTACATTCGATGCAGCGGCGGAAGGTCGAAAGGAAGAAGAGTCAGTCTACAGATGGGACGCACGAATGCAGGCAAATAAAGAGAGAGGGAGCATAGCAGAACAAGCTAAAGCCCTCCAATCAGGGGAGGATTCTTGGAAACAAACGCCAGTACGTGACGAATGGGAGGATGTTGGCGAAGCTGTTGAGGTCGAGCAGGATGTTCAAGTGCCACCAGTACAACGCTGAGCATAATGATGTACGAATCTGGGAGAATAACTGTAAATTATGTACAATCAGGGACATAGAATGGTGTCATGCGGCGCCAAGGATATCAATTGCCTTCTCCATTTATCCAATGCGTGTCCATTTGGAATTTGAGGGCCTCGTTGCCCCAGCCCCACCATCCAGCAGTCATATTCCGAGCGAAGATCTCCAAGGCTTCATATTTCCTCTTCTGGTTGCGCTGATCAAATAGTGCCTTCAAGTTCGGCTTCCGAGAATGTAAGTCTGGCACTCCAATAAGAACCCTCCTCTTGACAGTTTCGTTATGAGCAATCCCTCTCTTTCCAATGAGCATAATTTCGTATGGTTTCCTCCACGCTGAATCCAATGGACAAATAGGTTCGCCTGTCAATGTAGTCTTCAACCAAATCCACTCTTCTGCCAGAACAATCCCCCATTCTTCAAATAAACCCCCTGGCTGGAGCAGCATATCTTTGAATGCATCTTTGTTTGTTACCCAAACCCCAACAGTGCCATCTTCAGACAGATGGCTTCCTATTGGGATTGAGGATAGCAATTCACGAATCTCAGAGCTTCCATATGAAATTCCGTAAGATTTCTTCCTGCGTGCAGAGCGGTTTGGCCATGGTGGATCCATAATGATCAAGTCAAAATTCGGGGCGCACGATGCGAAAGTGTCTCTTGTTGCAACGACCTCTCCGCAGAGGACAGTTGAATTTGGTGGCATTCTCCCTGTCTCATCTGAATCTGTACTGAACGAACAAAAGGTCTCGCTCTGGTTGCGATATAAAAGTCCACTTTCGAGATTCTTGACCAAACGCACAATCTCGCCATGGATATTGTGGACTGCAGGACCTCCGGCATTCTTCTGATCACTCTCGTGTTCAAAATCTCTGTTCTTCCGCTTCTTGAGACTGATCTCAGAGGATTGGGACAGTACAGCTCGAGACAGACACCATTCTCCGTGGTATTCTGCCTTCAACTCCTCAAGAACAAACTGCAAGTGCTTTGACAGGAACAGAGTATCCAAAGACGTCTCTCCTAGGTTTTCTTTTGCCTTGCGACTCTTCGGCTCGACTGAAGGAAATGGCTTTGTCAGAGGTTCCGACGAAAGCAATCTTCGGCTTGAAGTTGGAGACACCTGAGCAAATTTTATAGAGGAAGGAATATCGATAATTGATATGCTTGCATCAGAATTCTGATATAAAATACAGGAAGCCATACATATTGACAGCAATGAAGTGAACAAATTTACAAGTACTGGACGAAACTTAAAATGCTCATGCGCTGCTACGGAAGGAATGAATGTGATAAAGCAACTAATGAGGTATGCAGCAAAATAAGGATTCTCTTGAAATAATGATACTACTTGAGAAGTGGCTGGAATGCCCCAATTCCAGGAAAATACTGAAAGGTTGAACCCGGATAAAGAGATCTTCGGGACAAAGATCGTTGAGCCGAGACCGCCAGATGACGTTCCCTCGGCAATCCCATCTCGGCGGATATTACACTCAACTTTCACAAAACCTACCCTACGAGCCCTACTCTCTTCACGCCGACTCTATACTACGACGAGATGACTCCCAGATGACACTCGGAGATATCCAAGACAGATAGCAAATTGAAGCCAGTGGGCGGCAAGGAATGCCCTCCGTCCTAATCGACAATGTCCCTCCATCCACGATACTCAAGGACAAACCACGAGAGATGGACGCCGAAGTGCGGAAAAGCAAGAAAGAGCCTGCTGTGTGCCCAACAGATGATGAGACGATAGCACCGAAGGGGAAGAAATATCATAAACAGAGCCTAGAGTATGTTTGGCGGACTGGATTGGCAGGAGGGTTGGCAGGTTGTGCGGTATGTGCTTCTCGAAATACTATATTGAAGTGATTGCTAATATATCCTCTAGGCCAAGACAGTTGTCGCGCCCCTTGATCGAGTCAAGATCCTCTTTCAGGCCTCGAATCCCCAGTATATGAAGTACACTGGAAGCTGGTTTGGTGTGGCGACTGCTATGAAGGACATATACAAAGATGAAGGACCCAGAGGACTCTTTCGAGGACATTCAGCAACTCTCCTTCGAATCTTCCCATATGCTGCAATTAAATTTCTTGCCTACGAGCAAATCCGATCCGTTTTCATCCCGTCTGCAGCACATGAGACACCAATCCGAAGATTACTATCCGGATCCCTCGCAGGCGTCACAAGTGTATTCTTTACTTACCCTCTAGAAGTCATACGAGTCCGCCTTGCATTCGAAACCAAACGTGATTCCCGATCTTCACTCTCAGCAATCTGCAAAAGAATATACAACGAATCACCCCCACCGCCCAGACCAAGCGCGAATACACCGGCGGTGGTTACCATGACTGCTGATGCAGTGGGAGCAGTTACAAGGAGTATTGGGTTATCAAACTTCTACAGAGGATTTAGCGCCACGATTATGGGCATGATACCATACGCCGGGATGTCTTTCCTTACACACGATACTGCTGGCGACGTTTTGCGGCATCCGGCTGTTGCGCGCTATACTACTCTCCCCAAACCCGAGGGTTTTGCACCACATAAACCACCACCTCTCCGATCATGGGCTGAATTATTAGCTGGTGGAATTGCAGGCTTGGTATCCCAGACATCAGCATATCCGCTTGAAGTAATTAGGCGAAGGATGCAAGTTGGAGGTGCCGTGGGTGACGGACACAGATTACATGTTAAAGAAACAGCAAAGTTAATCTTCAGAGAGCGCGGTTTCACTGGATTCTTCGTTGGACTGAGCATTGGGTACGTCAAGATTGTACCAATGGCAGCGGTCAGCTTCTATGTTTATGAGAGAGGGAAGACGTGGTTGGGGATTTAGAGCTTGAACAAGCCTTGGGATCGGCATTGTTGGTATCATGGGTTCAGAGGTACATACACTACATTGAATGGAGTTTGGTTCGATTTCGATCAATGGTGCGTTTATCTTCTGTTTCAGTTTATGTGATATGTCACATGTGATGTTGGACATGAAAGCTCCTCTGCATGTATTGGCGAGAATCTCAAGCCACTTCGACGGAGGGAATGCTTATTGCCTCGGAGCGTACTGCACGCTTCCAAGGCTCAAATATCTCTTTCAGTCCCCAAGTGATCTCTCGTCAGCTTCCACACGATGTTCAGCACACTCTCAGCGACCAGAGAGATCAGCTTGAACAATGGAAGAGTCATGTTCGCAACCCAGTCTCTACTCTGGAATCAATCGATGCTCTCGATCGGACGCCCAGGATATGCCTCTTCACCATTCCAATTCCCTCGCACCCGTGCCACTCGTGTCAAGACTCTCCAAATTCCGGGTCGACAGCGACGTTACTTCTCGGCCACGCATCATCGCTCACGAAACAACACGCAGTCGTCCAATAATTCGACTTCAGCCAAGCTCACCTTGTCGAAGTCTCTCATCCTTCTCGGCCTCGATGTGATACTAATAGAAAGCTATTATTTTCGCGAGTATGTTGAGTATCATATCGCCAAGCTCAGCATAGGTCAGCAAGCGGCTGAAATCAGCAACGTTCCCCATCTCCAGACGATGCTAGGAATAGCTCCCATGCCAGTTTTTATTCATGTCGGCGGCCAATAATTCTTGGTAATTGACAAGGAGGAGCGTTCGCAATCGACAGATGTTCTGGTATTGAGACCCGTAAAGTAGTCAAATGAACCCAAATATCGACGAAAAGGGGATCTGTACGAATGTTATTGGGCTAGGGGGCCATGGAGAGTCGAGTTTGAGCATCCTGTTACCAGATTCAAGATATTCCTCCCTGCTTGCAAGTCAAAGGCTCGAGATTCAGTTGGAGATTTGAGGATCGAGGTCCCGAAGGAATGGGGAGAAGGAAATGAAGGAGATGGATCTTTGGAAGTATTCAAGGGGAGCCTGAATGCTGGGGACGTGGTCAAGCTTCGTGGGCCGATTAGGAAGTAACGATGGTGTTACACATAATCTCCTCTCGATTTGTTTCTATCGATCGAAAGGGCTTTTGGTGGTTGATGTTTTCCTTTGCGGTGGGTTCTGCATATTTTTGTCAGTCCTCAGAAGCCACATTCCTGCAAGGCGTCAGCGAGGGCCAATTCGGTGATTCCAACATTAAAGATCCCATCTCCCCTTTGCTGCATTTCAGACCGGAGATCCGTCGAATCGCAGAGTGCTTCATGTACATCCTACATCTCAGTGAATATCTTGAGTGCGTATTGACTTCTGTGCAGCATTACTCTTCCACTTTAGCGCCTACGCATACCGCACGATGTGGAAAACTGCAAGAGCAGGGGTGAATGGCCAGACTATGAGACCGACACTAGCGGCTACGAGACTACTTGTTCGACATCAACCTAAATCTTGTGCGCCGGCATCCAATTTGTGATTGTCAGTTCTGAAGTACGAGCATCGCTTTAGGAATTTGCAACAGCCACTTGGTTCGCTTCGCAGCTTCTCGGTTTCCCGTCGCCCGCTTCAATATCCAACATATTTCAGTACGCCAAATGCAAAAAAGATCCGCTGGGCATGGTTCAGAATAGTGAAAAGGTTGTTCACGGGAATTGGGATGTTCACTGGATTCGTTTGCTTCGTCGAGATTGGACCTCTTCCCTTGGATGTCAAGTATCTACTTAACGAGTTCATGTTCGACACATCGACAGCGGATTGTCTGAACGTCTTGCCTTGGAGAATGGGATCTCAACGGGAACCTGGTGTTGTTTTTCAAGTCAAGGGGCCAACTACTTTTATCCTGATCCGCAAAGACGAGCCGCCAGCAGAGGGATTCTCATCCCCATCAGGAGGAGTGTTGCCCGTATCCGTTGTTCTCACATTAAGACCGATGGAGTGGCTCAGGGTGCCTGGGAGACTAGGCAAGGTTGCTAATCCTTACGAACGGCATAGTAAAAGGGGAAGCTGGGAGGTAGAGATCACAAATCCGAAGGGGCCAAAGAGAAGATATGCCCCTATTGACGTGGCTCCCGAGGACGTACCGGGAGACTTGAAGATCCGAGTTCAGAAAGAACCATCCGACGGCGATGAGATTGGGAGGTATCTCAATAACCTGAGAGATGGAGATATAGTCATGGTAACAGGGCCAATAAGGGAGGAAAAGAATGTAGCAAAGACCTAGAGATGGCCTCCTCCATATGTGAACCCAACCCCCTCGCTTTGGTTCAAAGGTTGGGCTGCTGCTGGTAGCTCTACAGGAAATTGAGTTAGCTCTATCTGGGCAGTCCTCAAAAGCCACATTCCTACTAGGGGTACTCGTGCCAATTTCCGTGCCCCTCTATTTTTTCAGCTTTTCAGATTCATCACGTCGGAACTTTGATTCTTAGATACATCCTCGTGATTGCACTTAATTTTTCTCCAATCCAAGCGCGCTGCGCACTTCACTATGAACAGACCGAACGTTCCCTAACAGAGTTCCGCAACGATCAAATTCAGGTACTTGCCAACACGTTCATGCCATGTTTTGCACACAGAAGCTGACTCTTTCAGTGTTTAGCCATTTTTAAAAAGCGCCATCTCGGGATCAAAAATAAATCCTCTACAAATATCACGCGATGTGGAGAATATGTGAAGCTTGGAGAAAGGTTCAGAAGCTGAGAAGGATACTGGTCGCGCCGAAACCATTTATTCGACACCCAACTTCATTCGTCATGGGATATTCGAGGCTATCGACTCTTGATGTGAAAGCTGGAAGAGCAGTTAGCCGCACCCACGGTCGAATATTGTCGCAGTCTCGCTGTAGTTTCTCAACCTTCAAGCGCCTCCTTGAACATTCGAAACCAAAGACGGAATTCGATCCTCTGAACGGAAAAATGGACGTAGATACTGTCTAATAACAGTATACATGGCCCTGATGGAGGGCTGCGCTGTATGGCGCTTTTATAATGGCAGGAATTCTGCTTCTCTTGCCTTTACCTGAGCATGAAAAGTATCGCTCGCAAGAGGCTTTGTTCGGACGCAATTATGCAAACTGGGCATGATTCTCAATACTCAAGATTTACATGAGCAAAGAATCTATCTTTGAATGAGCGTTTAATCTCGTCTTCGTCTCAACGCACTTCGATGGACAGATTATCTGGCCTTGCGTCATGGCTCTTCTGAACTGAATCGGTTCGAATGCCTGCAATTGTCTCGTCGTCTTTGTTCAACTTTCTCTGAGACTATGAGTCCCTCGACGAAATGAATCTTCTATACACCTACGACACCTTGGTTTACAGCACCACACTTTGGACTCTATGATCTTTCAGAAGAATTGACATTCCATGTTAACCAGTCATGCGCACCGTCCAACCTATGTCAGAAGAGTTTCTAACTTACCAATCTTGCCACAAAGTGCTTGCTTCGCCCAAAAGTCAACTGCCTGTCGTATCTTTCAACTTCCTCTCGGTATGGCTTTCTACTTTTCAGATCTGTCCTCGTGAGCTCATGATTCCCAAGGAGCGATGGTCTCGTGATCTGGCTCTGAGGGCCGAAATCCGAAAACCAACAACGAGGAGAAGCCTTTTCAAACCTCTCCAACACAATTAAACCCCTGACGCCAATCCCAGCCAAGCTTTATGATCTTCGATCTCATGCGTTCATATTTCCAAGTGACATGAACGATTCAGTGTGGGCGAAATATGATCCGTGCAATTAAACTTTTGTCACAAGTCTATCCAGTTACTCGAAGTTCAATTTTCGCGGTGATACTTCATTCCGGATCTACCACACCCATTCAGACTTTCATAATTCTCGATTTGAGCATCAGTTGCACCTTTGAATGACATGTCGGAACTCTCCAGCCAAGTTGCAATGGCATACGTGCACTGCATTAAACTTGTGCACACGGGGTCTATGGATTATGCGATATCCCTAAGTACCTAAACACCAAACGTTATATCGGAGAGCTCGTGGTAACGAATGCTTTATGACCATGGCCACCAGTTCGAACATCTATACTGCGTGGATACCAGTTTCAAGCTTACAATCAAGGTTACTTGGGGCGGTGGGGCATGAGATGCTTAATCTCAAGTCAAACCCAACGATGGGATTTGGATCACAACTTTGAAGTATGAAATCTGGTACCGCATATAGACCGCGATTCTCAGACACGACTGAAATACGTTCCATGTTTTCGGAGCACGGCTCACAATTCATCCATTTTATCCAAGAAGTTGGGGGCAGGAGAAGGCGAACCGGTTACACAGATCGATCCAGTCATGTACATCCAACGACTCGGTACCGAATATCGAAGCGTTTATGGTCTGCTCAAAGCAAGGCGTTACAACAATGCCAGAATCTTATGGTATACACAGCCACGATAACGTCGAGGAGGTAGACAGTGCTTCATGTCTTGGCACGTTGTTTGTTCAATAAGCGATGCAGGAGTTCCCAACGCATTTCCAATATTGATGGAAGTTTCTCACATCGGTCTTACATCATTCATGCTTCGCCGCAAATGTTCCTTTCCCCACGAAGAACTTTACCAAACTTCTAGCTTCTGATTTCATAGATTCACAAGGGTCGTCATGCGCACAGATTGTGGGGTAGCGGCATTCGTTCTGTTAAGTCACATCTCATTGTTCAAGGCATGAATGTCCAAGGACATCCTGACATCTTATCCTCATCTGATAAATATCCTTTCCTGCAACCAGCCTCATGCAAATCAAACATCCGAGGCCACGTTCTCGATGGAAGAGATCGTCGAGGAGTTGTGAGGAACTGCTTCGATGCTTGGACGTAAGATTATTCTCCGTCCTGACAGCGGGATGGGAGGACTCTTTAACTTAATCTTCTTCAGCCGCTAACAAAAGGCGTATCGTACGATTCTGGCAGATAGAGCCTTCAAACCCGCAAGAAATTATTTTCGCAAGTCGCAACAGATGGGAAGCCCGGACGGGTCTCCCACCGAGGCTTAAGATGAAGAGGCCGCGTCGCCTGTTATGCCCTGCTTCTCGGATGAAGCATGAAAACATCAGATGGGATGACGACCACGAGCAGAATAGAGACGATGCGGGGTTTCGTATTCGAGCTTCGAGGTTGGACGGCCAGACCGCCAAAATAGCGATTTTTCAGCGCTTGTTCTGACTTTCCTGTCGTCTCTCCCTTGTCTAATCTGATCGCTTACCCCTGAAGCGATCACGTGGTCGTCTCAGGGCAGGCCTGTGGCACATCCTCGCCTACCAACCTCAAACGGTTTGAGACGACCTCCGTCCCATGAAATCCCCGGCCATCTGATAATTTGCATCGCCAAGCCTTGAGATGTTATGCCACCAATTGAGAGGTCGAAAGGAGACGAGGAAGAGCGATCTTTGCGATCATCATTCACGGATCGTCTCTCATCCCAGACACTCGGGCGGTCTAACGGTGTGCACCAGCTTCATCTGGACATCCCTACACCGTCTGATACCACGCATCTAATCTCACCAGTGTCAACGGGCCGGGGTGCATTGCATCATCTCAAATTGTTACCTCGTCAACGGCCCCCATATCATCTATGCTTAACCAATCGGTGGATCCTCCGAGCGCGCTGAGAGGGCTCTAGCCGCGCTCAAGCATATGTCGACCGCAACTTGCGACTCAGACCTGGACCGTCGTTAGGCCTGGCGGCTGCACACCGGATGGACTGAGAGGAGTTCGTCCTAGAGGAACGCCATGTTCTCCAGTATGATCTCCCTTGCATCAATTCAAGTCGAATGCGAAGGGGCGACAGAAGTGGAAGTCCATGCCGGGCTACCGTTTGATCCAATTTTCAGAGGAAATGATGGTTTCGCGGAACATTCAAGCTATAAGAGACCTTCGTCCACTTTTGCATTGCTGTTTCTCTCTTTCCTCATCGCATCTTCAGTCTTTCTTTCGGTTCACTATACATTCTTTCAGTCCCCAGTTCTGTGAACTTTGTCCTTCTACACATTCCTTATTGCTCTATTCAACAATCTTAGGCCGGCCCTTCTTTTATAACTGTCTATACTTTATATCACATCTACAGTCACTCCCTTACGACCGCCATCATGAAGTACGAGACCGCAACCCTCCTCATTGCCTTTTTTGGCCTCACCTCGGCAGCTCCTATGCCAGCGCCTAAGAATGTCTTCTCCATTCCCCGCGCCATGCTCAGAGGCCGTGAGGTTCCTCAAGAGCACTCCCACAACCGATTCCTCGATGGTGTCCGTGTCAACTTGAACATCAACAACCCAGCAGGCATCCAAGATCCCGTTTTTGGTCTTCTCGGTAACGCCGCTGCCGCTGCTGGTGCAGGAACCATCACCAACTTGGACTGTCTTCACCAAGCTACCGCCGATCAAGCTTTCACCAACGCCAAGGCTGCTGGAAATGTCACTGGTCAAGCAGATGCTTTGATGTATGCTGCTTTGGAGAGAAACACTGGATCCGTTGGACTCGCTAGTGTTATCTGCAACGAGACTGCTGTCAACCCGGAGATTGAGGCTGTGCAACAACATCAAGATCCTGCTTCTTCCGGAGCCGCCGCTGGCAACAAGGCTGTTGTTCTTGCTCTCGCCCAGCAACTCGCTTCCATTGGAGCTGATCCCCAAGAAGCTCTTCTCTCTGGTACCTTTGCACCAGGAAACGTAAGCATACAGTTCCCAACTTTTGAACCTTACTGACAATATTAGCTTGACGACAACACTGGTAAAGGAAACACCTGTGACGTTGCAGATGATGTTGAAGGATGTATCTTCTCCCAGAACCTGCTCGTCGATGATGCCACTGCTGCCGAAATCACTGCCGCCGTTGCCAACATCGCCGTCTCCAGCTCTTCCAGTGCTTCCAGCGCTTCCAACTCCACTGCATCCGCCGCCGGCGTAGCTACTTCAGCCGCTGCTGAAGCCTCAGCTTGCCCTGCCGCCGATTCTTCGGCCACTGCTGACTCTGCTGCAAGCGCCACAGCCGCCACTGCTGCCGGAAGTAAGTCCTTCACATCCAAATATATAGATATAAACTAACACATCCAAGCCAACGTCCAAACCTTCACCGGAACTCTCGGTGGAGCCGCCCCCGCAGTCGTCTCCTCCACCGGAGAACGCCCATTCACCGTCAACGGCAACACCTTCGTCGGCGAAGGCGCTGCTCTCCAACGCTCATGCTCCATCCAAAACACCAACTGCGCCAACGCCGCCAACTCCGGTTCCCTCGCCGGAACTTCAGTTGCTGACTGCGTATGCCTTACCCTTTCCCAAATCTCCAGATAAGTACTGACAAGTACAACAGAATGCCCAAGAAGCTCAATGCAACGCCGCCGCATCCACAAAGATAAAGCGCGCTGCCCTCGACTTCGGCACTTGCTCCGACCCCGCCATCGAATTCGCCGTTGGCCTCGACGGCCGTACCCAAGCTTCCTTCCAGGCCGTCAACCAGGATGACTTCAACCACGGCTCCGCATTGAACATCGGCGTCATCGCTTCTTTCATCTGCGGTCAACTTTCCTCCAGCTGCAAAGCGGGCGCTGATGCCATTTCCGCCTGCACCGCTGCTCAAACCGCTGCTGGTACGTTCCCCTTCCCCTTCCCCCTTCCTCCCAATCTCCAAAATTAGACTAACACCCCCAAGCCGCAGCCACAGGCCAAGCAGCAGCCGACGCCTTCAACTCCGCGCTCGGCGTCTCCGCCGCAAAACTCAAATTCACCCGCCGCGCCGCCGCCTCCGCCAACGTACAAACCTTCACCGGCACCCTGGGCGGCGCAGCCCCCGCTGTCGTGGAGTCCTCTGGCGACCGTCCCTTCGCTGTTGATGGCGCGACGTTCGTCAACAAAGCGGCGGCGCTGCAGAGATCGTGCTCCGTGCAGAATACTGCGTGTTCCAATGCCGCGAACTCGGGGAGTTTGGCCGGGACCAGTGTGAGTGATTGTAATGCGCAGGAGGCGGCTTGTAATGCTGCTGCTGCGTAAGTAAGGTTTGAGTTTCGAGTTGGAGGTTTTCTGGAATTTTTGGTTTGGGTGAGTGAGTAAGTGAGTGAGTGAGTGGTTACTGGATGACATGTATAGGGGGCGATATCTTGTAAGGGGAGGGAGGGGAGGATTGAGGATTTTAGCGGTAGATGGGCGGGTGACGGTTGCCCTTTTAATTGATAGGCGTTTCGAGAGATCTTTTTGATTTGATGGTGGGGAGAGAGAGCATTGAGGAGCGAGATTTGTACAATAGTGTACAGTACAGTACGTATGAGACGAGAACACGAATAACGGTCTGTTCACTGATTATTTGTTTTGTTCTTGTGTTGTTGAGATGGTTTGTATTGATTTTTCCCCCTGGTGAGTTGGTTCTTTTCGTACATCGATGTTTGGTGAGGACTCTGGGTCTTCCATCGTGGGATGGTGGCCAATAATTCCCTAGAGGATCATCTTTCTTCAGACAAACCCCTCGCTGAGTCTCATGCTGTGTTCCTAGATGACACGTCGTACACAGATTCTTCGCCGTGGAACTGGTCATTTCACTCTGCCTCGAAAAACGGCGCGAAGTCGCATTTCGCGCATTTTGCGCTATTCGCGCTAAATTCTCGAAGCTCTCGAGGAAATGTCCACGCGAAATATTTATGGTGCTGTCGCACTTCCTGACGGCTTTTGAGAAATTGATACTTCCAGCCTGTGAAAAATGCTCAGCCTATCCCCAAGAATTCGTTCGTTTTGTTGTTCCAGAGTCTCGTCCATGATCTATCACCAAGTAAGCGTGACATCCGGTAACACAACCCTTTCCTCATGCCCCTCCACCAACTTCGAACACCGAAGCACAGCTTTCCTCTCCTTCAACACAAAATCATTCTTCACAATCCGCAACCTCGCCGTTTCCGGCACCCTCCCATCCACCATCCCCTCCTCTTCCTTCTCCATCAACCACCCAGCCACTCTTGCCGCCATCAAACTATCCCAAAGCCCCTCCCTCCTCGGATGCTTCAGTAACAGCGCAATCGCCTCTCTCCGCACCCCCGGCTCCCTACACCTCGTCCCAACCAAAAATAAACTCAACACCAAATTAACATCCATCCCAAAAACCGCCTGTCCGGTCGGAACCTCACTAAAGTCCTCCAACACCTCCCTCACCAACCTCACCACCGTCCTATAATCATCCAAATAGGTATCCGCGTAGGTATCGCTCGTCTCCGCCTTCCTCGAGATCGCGAATCTGGAGGGTAGGTACCGAACCATCATCATATTCGCCCCGATGAACATCTTGCTCCCTGGCGCCTTTCTACTTTCTTCGAATAAGGGCAAGAACGCGTCGTACCATAACGCGGTGACTTCTTCGTACGCTTCGAGTTCCCGCTCAATCCTATCCGCGAACTCTGGATCCTTGAAATTCTCACTCGTGTTGTTCTCCCCGAAATCAAGAGTGGAGATTTGTTCCGTGGCAGCTGCATGTTGCACGATATGCCATTGCTGCACTCTCCTCACAATCAGGTCCCAAAAGAATCGCGATTCGGTCACGGACTCGAATTTAGTGGGGATGGCGGGGTATGATGTACTTAAGGGTCGGTTCTTGACTGAATCTCCCCTGAACTGCATGACTTGGAAATCGAGACGGGTGAATGCGCCTAGGAGGTCATCGTCGATGAATTTTGAGCGTCGGCTGACTTGGCGAGCGGATACCATGTCGTCTTCTTTGTGACAACTATCTTCGGTGGCACAGTTGAACGACCAATGGATCAGAACATCAATTCCGGCTTGGGCCTGTGTGAGGGCGTCTTCTTGGTTGCCGATGTAGGATTCGAAGCATGTTGTTAGGAGACAGGAAATCAGGGTGTCGCGGAGGCGGTACTCGCTCATTTCTCGTTGGGCGACTTGACGCATGTATTGGAGTGCGGTGCCGTATTGTTTGAGAGCGAAGGTGTGGTGAGTTTTAATGGCTTTGGCATCTTGATTGGGATCGTTGGACAGTTCGAGAGTGCGGTGCAATGCACCTATGGCTACGACTGCGTGCCAAGCGTAGAGTTCATCGTGACAAGATCGAAGGATAAGCCGATTCCAGATTTTGGATTCGAAGAATCCCGTGAGTTCGGGGGCGGTCTTTGTTTGGAAGACATTGAAGTATCGACGTTCCTCTTGGATGTGAAACCGAGGATGAGAAGAAGGCTCAATGAGCAGGATGTCAGTCGATTCCAACCTTTTGGGAATTACCCTTTTAGGTGCTATATGCACGGGACTCTTTGGTAGGAGAGGTTGTGAAGGAACGGTACGTTTTGGGAAGACTTGGAATCCTTCACAGTCCCATCCAGATTTTGTACATCGAAGACAAAACGGTCTCGTTTCATCGCATTTCACACGTCGAAGCCTGTACCAGAAGGTGTCAATCTTGATTTGTCGTCATGACATGCGGCACGGATTTCAGATCCATATATTAAAGACCACTCACTTGCCTATAGAAATGATTGTCAGCGATTAGTCTCCACGCTACAAGCCGCACTCACATGTTCGACATCCTGATCTGGTCTTTGGTTTGCTAGCTCTCCCGCGCTTTGGAGGTTCAGCCATATTGCTGTCATCGAGGGGCACAAATATCCTTTGATAAGCCGAGGCCCATTAAACACATCTTGAAATCTAGAAAAATGACGGTACAGTAGAGATAGCAGCGACGCTGCACACAAGCTTGAGGCCCTGGCCCCGCACTTAACGAGTAAGCAACAGTGGTTGACACTACTCTCTACGCACGGACCAAAAACACCGAAATTAAATTTTCGCGATCAACAATAATATCAACAATACACATCACTTAACAGAATGGCACCACCAACGCGATCCAATCCCTTCAAGACTCCGTCCCCCGAACCCCTTGCCAATAAAGAAGCTACGACTACAAGGAAGTGTCGATATTTTGACGCAATGCGGCGTGATCGTGGTGTCCGCTCTAGGAGAGCTATAGCAGCCGATTGCGGCATTACAGAGGGTACTGCAAGAAATTGGGACCGTAAATATAAGGAAATAGGTTCTTTGGCACTGCGACGCACTCGGCTACGATCTGCCATCCTTGGCCACAAGTCTAAAGTCACTAAATCGATGTGCAAGCTCTTGGTGTCCCCCTCTCGAAACCCTGTCAGAAAACAACCTTATGAGGTGCAGATTCAGTACCATAATCTGCCTGTTGGGAAGCGCCAATTGCAGCGGATGATGAAGCGGAATACCAAGGGAGGTGGCAGGTACAAATGCGCCTTTGTTAAGAAGCAGATCTCTCCTAAGAATAAGGAGGAGAGGGAGAAGTACGGCCACGATCACAAAAAGGAACCTCTACATGGATTTTGGGACCATATCGTCTTTACAGATAAAGCACATGTTGATCCTACATCACAAGCTCAAGGAATGATCACTAGAGAGCGTGGGAAGCGTGATGCGCCTGAAAATATTAAAGAGAGACCTCCTCTCAAAGGAGTACGCTTTCATGTTGCAGGCTGGATCTCTTAGTACGGCAAAGCAGAGAAGTTGGAGTTCTATAACGATGAGGAGGACAAAATTGAGCATCCTCCACCTCCTCCCAAACCTAAGCGACGCCCTACAACAGAGACAGAAGAGGAGTATAAGCATAGAATCAAAGAATGGGAAGCTTTGATGCCACATGCAAGAGAGGTCAAAGTACAAGGCAATTCTATGACCCAGAAGTACTATGTGGACCGTCTACTACCTATCTACTGTCAAGCCATCGAGTCTATGCGCCATATCGATGATAAACCATGGCTATTGCAAGAGGATAGCGATCCCTCTCATAGCATGCGCAAAAAGGAGTTAGCACAAGAGTATAAGAGTGCCCACAATATCCAAAACCTTGTCCATCCTGCCCAAAGCCCTGATCTCAATCCCATTAAAGCTATTTGGAGCATTATAAAGCAAAGATTGAGGCGTAGGTTATTTGATTCTGAGGAGGATATGAAGATAGGTATTCAGGAGGAATGGGACAAAATTACCTTAAAGCAAATACGGGAGCGTATTGCTGATATGCCCAGAAGATGCGCAGAGGTTGGAAGGTGCGGTGGGAAGCCTATTAGGGGCAACAAATGGTAGATTGTAGAGTTACTATAATGTATTATTATTTTTGTTGTCTTCATGATTTTGGTGTTTTTGGTCCGTGCGTAGAGAGTAGTGTCAACCACTGTTGTTTTGACCTTGCCCGAAACGGATGCATCCGGTCTTCACCCCCAACTTTGGTGATGCGCGGCGCAGCAAAATGGATAACAAAAGTCTAGAACCTCATTTTTTCTCATCCAATGATGTTTCTGTGAGCATTGGCATTTCTCACTCAGAGAGAGGCTGACATCATTAAACCTGAAATGGCTAGTTCAGATCTTCACGATGTCAATTCAGATTCGAAACTTGAAAGATCGGACGAAATCTCGAATTGAACATATCGTGTTCGGACAATGGATTCTTTCTTTTCTCCGCAGCCTTATATCATGACGGGATGGAGAGAAGAAGAAGACGGGTTAATATTGAAGTATCATTCGTTGCTCGGAGTATGGCACGGTGGTTGGAGAAATCATGAATGGCGAAGACTTCGAGGCAATAAAGATGGCGCGGGCTGTGGATGATATACGAAGATGTCAGGAAAGTCCGGTTGCGGCGAAGCATTCCCAATCCCGTTTCGACTACCAATGAGAAACAGTTTGAGGCAACCAACAACAACCTCAGGCTATATTTTCTGGACCTCTTTTCTCCATTCTCAAAGCATCTCACAACTTCATACCTAGGTAGCTTTGCCTTGCTCTCAATCACCTAAATCAGAATGGAGCTCGAGATCTCTCACTATCGACCTTCGACATCCCTGATCTTCATCCTTCTCGGGACCCTTGTCTCGATCTGGATCGTGAGGATATACAGATACAGAGCTTCTTACCACAGCGTCGTAAGTACATCACCCCGCTTCTACATCAATATACCGGCGATACCTTCCAGCATGGCTCCCTCAAAGCACCTCCCTTCAGCATGTGGCTCGGCAGTATGCCCGCCACAGGAGACATCTACAAGAACAGCCCCATGAACACGCACCCCATGTGCACCATGACCCTCCTCTCCCGCAAGCACAACCTAGACGGCATCTACTACCTCGACACCTGGCCCATCTCCGACATGCGTCAACTCTGCGTCACCGATCCGGTACCTCTCCTTTCTTTCCCCTCAAAGCCTCACTGACGAAGAAAAAAGGAAGTAGCCGCCCAAGCAGTACAAAAGTTCAACCTCCCAAAATACCACATCTACCCCCAAATGATATCCCACATCACAGGCAAAACAAGCATGCTCCTCCTCCACGGCTCCGCCTGGAAGAGAACCCGCGCCCCATTCAACCCCGGCTTCAGCGCCGCCCATCTCACGACCCTAATCCCCATGATCGTCGACGATTGTTTAATCTTCCACTCCACGCTCAGCTCCCTCGCTGGCACAGGAGAACTGACGCAGATCGAGGACCCGTTAACCAGACTCACGATCGATATCATGGGTCACGTTATCATGGACCACGATCTCAACAGCCAAATCAGCGAGAATGAACTAGTGAACTCCTTCAGAGCAGCGGTGGAGCATACACCGAACGCGATGCTGGTTAACCCTATCTTGAACTGGGATCCGAACCGGATGTTCTGGCACTGGTACTGTTCACGCAAGATGAACAATTACCTGAAGAAAGTGCTGCAAGACAGGATGAAGCTGCGCGCGGAGGGGACTGTGGAGCTTAAGCGGAAACCGGCCATCGATTTGGCGATCGATGAGTATGGTGGGGAGAAAGTCGACGAGGAGTTTATGCAAGTGGCTATTGACCAGATGAAGACGTTCCTGTTTGCCGGGCACGATACGTCTAGTAGCACTATGTCTTACATCTACTACCTGCTTAGCTTGCACCCCGAGGAGCTGGCATGAGTACGACAAGAACACGACGAGGTTTTCGGGGACATTGGATCTACGGCTGAGAAACTGAAAACCGATTCTAAACTCTTGAACGAGCTTCCCTACACCACAGCAGTCATCAAAGGTAAGTCTTTACTTTCTCTCTTCCCCCCCTTAGAACTTATCCTTCAAAAGTACGAAACTAACAAACCCAAGAAACCCTCCGCCTCTACACCCCCGCCTCCACCGCGCGCCAAGGCTCCCCCGGCCTGACACTAACTTACAACGGCACCACGCACCCAACAGCCAACACCATGGTCTGGATAAACAACCACACCATGCACCGCTCCGCCTCCCTCTTTCCGCTCTCCGACTCCTTTCTCCCCGCTCGCTTCCTCCCTCCCTCCCATCCATCCTTCCATTTATCCCCTCAATCCTCTATCCCAAAAGACGCCTACCGAGCCTTCGAAAAAGGACCGCGCGCTTGCATCGGCCAAGAACTCGCTATGCTGGAAATGAAGATCATCATGGCTCTCACGATCCGGGAATTTGACATCACCGCTTGCTACGAGGAATGGGACAGGAAGCTAGGACGAGAGAAGCCGGGGGAGATGTTGGATGGGAAGAGGGGCATGTTTGGACATAGGGCGTTTCAGGAGATGAAGGCTACTGCGAAGCCGGTGGATGGGATGCCTGTTAGGGTTTCTCTTGCGGGTAGTCACAAGGTATAGATAGATTAGCGGTAGGAAATTTGAATCAGTTTGCGATGTCCTTGAATCGGACGGAGTTTCATTGCTCAAGAAGAGCCAGCAAAGCAAAGGGGTATCTCAAACATAATCTCCCAACTCCGAACGGAAAAGCAAAGCCCAGTAAACTCCCCCTCAGAAATACGGATCGTGATTGTCGTCCCGCTCCTCCCGGAGACGGGCGCGCCAGGCGCAATACTCGAAGGAGTCGAAGAGCAGACAGAAGAAATGTACTATGCTGTTTTGGACATTATTAGCTCTGGACTTTCCTTCTCAATCCTAAAATACCCATTCCGCGCTAGCCTTTTTCGGAACGAAAATAGGAGGAAAACTCACACCAGCAAAACAACAACCCAAATCTCCCCGTACCGAACTCCCTCCAAAGGACCAACACCCTGGGCAATGAGAGCCCCACCAGCACCGACGGCGGACAGAACGGCAATGACGTCGCAGGCGACGAACATTGCGGGCGGGAAGCGAGGGGTCGGGAGGCCAGCGAAGTGGAGGAGGAGCACGCGAAGCTCCATGGAGGAGATGAGGAAGGTGGCGGAGGACTGTTTAGAGGTTGTTAGTTAGCTTGTACGTCTTTGGGAGAGGGCTGGTGGAGGTTTGAATTGGGGATTTGGGAGTTGGGAGGAAAGAAATAAGGTTGGACAAGGTTGTATTGTGCAGTTGATATGGTTGTGAGATATATGATTCTGATAACAGATCTTTTCTTGCACGTCCTCTAAACAGCCATTCTCCTGCTGCAAAGTGAGGTATAACAGATCCAGAAAGATATAGCTTTGCTAAAGTAGATATTCTCTGGGAATATGACAGCATCTGGGAGGACTCTGTAGGGTGGAAAGGATCATAATCCGTGGAGGAGCAAATAGCCTCTGGGGAGAGGGGCTTCGACAGCGCGAAAAGGGATATCAACAGTACAGTGAACAATGGAGCTTACCAGAGCAAAGACAACAACCTGAGCCGGTTGGCCCAGGGCAACGAAGGCAACCCCGAGCGAAATTGCTGCGAGGGAAAGGAGGACGGAGACGGCACGGAGGAAGAGCTGCGCGAGCAGAAGGAATCTCTGTTGGGAAGGCATTGTTGGTAGCTCGTACAATGGTATCGAGAGAGTTTGTGTAGTTGTGAGTGGTCTTGGAGCTGCTGAAGCTTTTGGTGAAGATGGTGGTGGTAGTGGTAGTTGTTGTTCTTGTTCGATCTGAATGTTGTCGCGGGGCCAAGTATCGAGTGAGTAAACAAGCTAGATCGTAGCTAAAAGCGAGATCGCGACCAAAAGCGAGATCGTAGGCAAACTACCATCAACTTTACACAACGCCTCAACGATTTCCGAACTTTCCTTACTCGAAGCTCGTGGAGCACCGGGACCGATACTATATTTCCAAATACTTTGGATAAATGTTCCAGACTTCGCCGCAATATAGTCTCTCGGTACCCAATGATCTCCCGTGCTTCAACACGGCTTTGGAACAACGATAGCCTTGTAATCCACTTGCATTGTCAAATAGGAGACGGACAATTCTTGCATGTGCTGGCCTCACCGACTCGGTAACTCAACGCAGCCCTAATAGATCATTGATTCCCGCACCCTGATTCATTCGCTTCAAGTGAAGATCGTTCAGGGGGCAACTTTAAGGTTGCACGGCATGAAATAAGCGACAGATAGACGAGTTCTGAGAATTGACTGGCCTTCTCGAGTGAGATTCTGCAGGGCTTAGGCATCATTATCCAAGATTGGAGCAGCATCTCTATAGCATCTGACTTCGGCAGGTGATATCCACTTCGGAGATGTGAAATGGTAAGTCCAAAAGCTGGTACATCGATGTGTTTATGTGGATAGCGAGTAGAGAAGAGTTGAAATGGCAGAATGCAAAGAGAAGCAACAGCATTGATATCCTCAGACAATGCGCTGCAAGTGCCGATGGTTGGACGTGGAGGTGGCGTAATCATACACAAAGGAAGGCCGAAAGGCGTGAAGTAGAGGGCTTTTCGATCAGACGAAATGGAGCTTCGAAGTCAAGCTCAAAATCAAGTGCATATTTGCACGATGGTTGATCAAGAAGTAATCGTGTTCCACTTGAGTTAGACTTATCAGAGGCCAAGAACGTTCCAAAAGGGATCAGCTGAGAGCTCTGCTAGAGCCTCGGACGTTGAGACCAATCTTTGACTTATGTTGCCATCTAACCCTTGAGTCGTACGAGGTGTGTTGGAAAAAGGCTATAAACATCTTTTTGGAGTGCGAGCATTTGCTGCTAGCCGACCATGAGTTGCTGCTCCATTAGCGAGAGATTTTGAGACTATAGCGCCTAATTAGCTATTTTTGTTGGAAAAAGGTTGTAAATATATTCTCGGAGCGAGCCCCGCACTCCGAGAATATATTTATAGCTTTCTTTTAACAGAAATAGCTAGTCAGGCGCTGTAGTCTCAAAATCCCTCGCTGTATAAGCAGCAACTCATAGTTTATTAGCAGCAAATGCTCGCACTCCAAGAAAATGTTTACAGCCTTTTTCCAACACAAATGGCTAGTCAGGCGCTGCAGTCTCAAAATCTCTCGCTGATGGAGCAGCAACTCATGGTCGGCCAGCAGCAAATGCCACATGCTCTACCGCAAGTCCACCTTCCAGACTGGTCTGATTACCGACCTGTTCAGGCGACGAGCAATATCTACCCATTTGCCCACCAAGGGGAACAAGAGACCGGACATTTTGATCCTCCTCGATCATAAGGTGTGGCATGAAGAGGGGGGGCGCCCGCCGGGACTGGGATCCTTCCTCTATGACCGCGAGTAGCGGAGGGGAAGAAAGTGCCCGGCGGCTTCGACTTGGTCCCTTGTGCTCGTTCCATTTGTTCTTTCTTTGCCAGCGGAGATATCTCGCCAGGTGCTAAGCCCTTGCCAGTCACTACTTTGCTGCTATCTTCGAGCTCATGCCAAGTACCAAGCAAGTGAGCTGTATGACTGGAATGTCAAGCTCTTGACCTTCAGACGGTCTATCATTGAGCGCTGGCCAAGCTTCTGACGAATAACAATTGTTGTATTTTGCTCTGCCTCTGCCTCTGACAAGCGTTCACCAAACCACAGAGGCCCTCCCTGAGATAGGCGAGAACACAGTCGGCCACTGAGGATGGAAAATTATGCGTGTTCAACGAGGCCGTGAAGCAGGCGAGAAGTATCTCCATTCATTGCAGAGCTGCTCCTGAGCTGCCCAGTTCGTTCAAGGGAGTGTTTGCCAAGCCCGTGAATGTGTCCTGAAAAATATTATGCACTCTATGGAGTATAATAGAAGTGCCTGTGAGCAGTCACCAAGATGTTACTTGTTGCTTGATGTTACTTGAAGTATGTGTCTTTCTGGGCGTTTGAGCTGCACCTCAGGTGAGCCATGGATATATGTCGCCAGACAATTTCCACCCAGATGGCGTCTGCAGCTGTCGTAGCTTTCGTAGCTTTCGTAGCTTTCGTAGCTGTCGTAGCTGTCGAAGTTTTGGATCCATCATTGAATTGTTGCAACGATATAATGCAGTCTGCTTCTTCGTTGGAAATGTTTGCTCTCTTCAGTTGACAAAGGTTGAAGATGATGTCGTGCTTTGAAAGCGAAAGTGTTGTTTTGTGTTTTGGACAGCAAGTTTCGGGTCTGCTCTCCACTAATCGATATCCATAACTTTGTTCAATATCCCTAACAATGAGTTGAAGTCTCTCATACAGTGTGTGGATCTGGCTGGAGGATGCGCAAAAGAGGCATAAACATGTCATTCTTGCAGAGGTTTGATGTCGAACCCAGTCGATGTCGCAAAAACCCAAGCTACCATCTTTCTGTGAGCAGCCATTGCCTTGAAAGCTGTGGACGTGTTCTGCAATAGCTAATCCATTCCTAGTACAGTATGCAGCCGCCCGCCTGTGATATCTGCTTTGCCTGCGTGGCAGATGTCGGGAGCTTTCGATGGAGTTCGTGTTCATTGCTGAAGAGGAGGTTCACGATTGGTCTGCGATATACATTAGCATTCGTAGGAGGAACACTCAGGGCCTTCAAAGAGATTCGACTTGCAATAGGAATGAGTTCGAATTCCCAAACAGTTGCCCCGATGCCGTGTTAGCGACTGACAATCATAGTGTCTGAATTGATGCCCTGGTCCTGAAGAGCATACCTGCCACAATTCCGAGAGAGACGTTGTTGGATGGCATTGGGCGATGAATTGTCGCTCTTGTAATCACCTGCGAAGCTTTGAAGAAGGCCTTGGTGAGCAGAATGAGATCTCTCTCAGTTTGCTCAAGGATAGCGACATGATGTTCTGCTTAGCTACCTTTACCGCAGTCGAAATTCCGGAAAGTTCTGCTGCCCCAACACCCCCGCGACTCTTTCGCTTTCTGGATGCGACTGTAGCAGTTCATCGAGAATTTGGCAGTGGACAGCATGTGGAAGTTGAGATTGGTTATGATGATGTTTGCTTTTGTTGGAGATGGAGCTTTAAGTGTCTCAAAATGGAAGCGGCTATTTATAACTCGCATAAAGTTATGCGCAACTACAAACCTTTACTCTTGTTTGTCCCCAGATATATTTGATATTCATACTTTCTATCTGACACACATTTGCAGCTTATTGACCGCGTCGGCCGAGACATAACATCTACTGGGATCCAGTCTGACTGCACGGCTTGCTGTGGCTGAAACTGCACCAATTGAATTACTACCAACATCTCCAAGACTGCCAAGTGCTGCAAAGTGCTGCAAGAAAAGCTTCAGAGACGAAGCCTTCCGCAGATGCCGCATCTGTCAACGTCCATTAAGTCCCAGGATCTAATTGAACTACGAGGAAGAAAGCCAGCCCACGAATCACATTGCATTCCCACACATGGGGTCCCCGCACATGATTTGTGGCGTTCAACGGTCTGATCAAACAACCAGACAGACCTATTTTGCAAGTCCCTTCATAGCTCCAAACATCGTCTTTTGCTGAAGAAGTACCGAGTTGCCAATTTGGGACACGTATACAGTAGTCGATTTCTACAACCTCGCAAACCGACGATCCATTCGGGCAGCCCCCTCAGATAACCTTTCTTGGCATCTGGGCCTCGATTTTGCAGATCCAATTTTGGATATCAGCAGCCTGGCATATCACCAATGATTTGGAAGATGATTCCCATGCATGCATGTCAGCCTCCAACGTGTAAACATCTCGCTCGCCTCCAACGACCAATCGAATTACTTCTCGCTTGTACAGAATATCTTCTCGTCCTTCCCTGATAAGCACGTTCCTAAGTTCTTCCCCCGCGTCCCGCACAGATGTATCTTCTACTTCCAACCCCATGTTTTCTAATACTTAAGTTCATCTCGTAGCTACTTTCCGAGCTTTCACCGAATGAATAGCGAACTATGAGAGCAAACCTCGGTGATACTTCCCAAAGAGATTGAAGCCTCCCCAGATTCGACGAGTTAACAAGGTTTCTCCGCACATGGCGGCCTGGGGAGAGGGCCGTGGGATGCCAAGCGAAGTCCTTGGCACAGTCTTACCGAATGAACGGTTTAACAAGGATGCCGATGGAATACACATCAGCTTACTGCTGTGCAGCATGGGTGCGTTATCGAAGCTCCATAAGTATGTAGCTTGGGGTCTTGGCTGGCGTTTATAATCTCTTGTTTTCTCTTGGCTTTACTTTCTCCATCTTTGTCGAGACATCAACTCTTGGAGAACTGTTTTTGAGTCAATTCGATTGGTTTTTGCAGCCATCATGGACGCCTTTACCCCAGCTCAGACGACAGAGCTTGTCTCTCGCATTGGAGCCAAGAAGGCTCGGATGCGGATTGACAAGATGTTCATCAATTCTTTCATGGGAGGAGCTCTGATCTCATTTGGATGTGCTCTATCATTATCTACCAATTCTTCTCCTTGGTTTCAGACAAATGCTCCAGGTCTAATCCGAACTATCTCTGCCATGGTATTCCCTGTTGGTTTGATCATGGTTGTCTTGACTGGAGCGGATCTCTTCACTAGTTATTGCATGTACTCGGTTGTCGCCTTACTCCATCGCAGATGCAGTGTCTTGGATCTCGTGAAGACCTGGGTTGTGAGCTTTTTCGGTAACCTAGCAGGAGCTTTGTTTTTCATGGCTGTCCTCACTGGCTGTATGTTTATCCTCGTCCCAATCCTTGAAAATTCCGTACTGATTATTGAACAGATGGAGGAACTTTCGAGTCTGGAGCATACAAAGATGAAGCATTAGCTTTCGCAAAGGCAAAGGTCGTCACTCCCGAATGGCATCAGATCTTCTTGAAGGGCATTCTGTGTAAGCTTCCCTCCCAACCTGCATGCCATACAATAACTCTCCTTAAAATCGACATCACTTCCTACTATACACTGCATGCAATCTCTGCCCTACATTCCGTGAATGTCATTGTCTCATTTCCATTTCAACTGCTTCCTTCATTCGTCCAAACATTACTCAAACTCAACCGACTTACTCTCCACCAGGTAACTGGCTCGTCTGCATGGCAGTCTTCCTCGCACTCTCCTCCCGCGAAATTATCTCCAAGATAGTCGCAATCTGGTTCCCCGTCATGTGTTTCGTGGGTCTCGGCACCGACCACGTAATCGCAAACATGTACTTCATTCCCCTCGGCATCTTCCTCGGCGCCCCCAAGCCCCTCACTGTCGGCTACTATATCTGGAAGAGCATGATCCCCTCTCTCCTTGGTAACATCGTTGGTGGAGGTTTGTTCACTGGTGTCGTGTATTGGTATCTCTTCTTGGCTGGGGGTGAGGAGGTTGAGATTCATTTCGATACTTTGCCTATGGATACTGCTGTTTATGAACAAGGTGAGTGCTCTTTGGCGTTTATATCTGGTCTGGTGGGGTCGAAGCTAATGATATAAGGTGGACCCATCGAGCGCGAGATTACAGCCACGGGCGCGGGAACTGGATACAACTCCCATAATCAACATATCCCCGACTCTGGAAATGGAGGCATCAGCGGCATCGCGAAAGACTTCCATGCGAAACACTTCAAGAAAGATAAAGAGATGAATGGAAATAATGCTGCTTGAAGAATGTTTGGAGGGGAATAGGGTTTTTACTGGATGAATCTTCGGTCGTTTTGGAGGTGCAACGAATTATGGATTTTACTTGCGGATCAGAGTTATTTAAACTTATGCATACGAATTGAAGATGTTCAGTCCAAGTTTAGTCAGTGATTTCATCTCATGGTGCTATATCGATGCAGCGGTGTACTCGATCCTATGTTAATGTACGGACGGTTGAAACTATAGACTACTCGAGAAGGGTTTTTGCCAAGAATAGGACATTCGATCAAATGACAGGAGAGTGACAAGTTACAGTGGAGAAGAGCATACTTGATATTGATAAAAGACATCGTTACCATAGTGAGCCGGGCAACAGTGTGAACGCCTGCACAAATGCCCCCACCAATCCATAAACCATATCCTCAGATCTCAAAACAAACGTCAACCAAGATGCTGAAAACCTTTACAGAACTCCGAACGCATGCTACCAACTCTTGATTAATGTTTAATCCAAGCCCAAGTTGTGAAACTCAAGCCACCCTTGAACGTCCACAGCCATATCCCAACAATAACCTAGATGTATAAGCAAGACAAAGACGTAGCCGGAGAGAATATATACCTCTCTAATTCCTCCCTAATACTCACTACCCCACAAACTGCGCATCAATATCCATCCCCCAAGCAGCACCACAGACAAAACCATCACCTCAACGGCGGACATCCCCAACCCAAGGAGCGCGACTAAAAGAATCCCGCAACCAGTTAGCCACCATACCCACATTCCCACACACATGAATCTTCATCAACTTACCAATACCCACAAGTAATCCTTCTCCCATCAGCTCTCTGCACCCTACTCCACCCCTCAAAACACTCCCGATGAACATTCTTCCCACACTGGCCTCTACACCAAGTAGCATCTTCCGGAGTATCGATGGACTCGTGGCAGATATAGCAGTCTTCATCTAGGGGTTGGCGACGGACTTCTCGTGCTGGTTGAGGTGCGTGGGATAATCTGGCAACGGCAGGGAATCGGTCAGGCTCTCTCATTTCGGGGGCTCTGTTTACTCTTGCTTCTTCGGCAAGTTGCTCCTGGCGTCTGCGTACAAGTTCGTCGCGGTTCCGCCTTGCCTGCTCTACAATATGAGTTTGGGCTGCTCGGGCTTCTTCGGCAGCTCTCTCTTGTGCGATGCGCATGCGATTAGCTTGCTCGCGGACTCGTCTTGTTTGCTCGTCGACACGGATCTGGGCTGCTCGAGCCTCTTCGGCAACTCGTTCTGCCTCTATGCGTCTGCGTTCAGTTTCATCGCGGACTCGTCTTGCTTGTTCTGCGAAGCGTCCTCGTGCAGCCCGCTCTTCTTGAGCAACTCGCTCTGCCTCAACGCGTCTGCGTTCAGTTTCGTCGCGGACCCGTCTTGCCTGGGCTACTCTGGCCTCTTCAGCAACCCGCTCTGCGTCGATCCGTCGAAATCGAGCCTGCTCGCGAACTTGTCTTGCTTGTTCATCCAGACGGGTTTGAGCTTGAGCTTGTCTCTGCTGCTCAGCTAGACGACGTTGCCTTTCTTGGTCTACTAGACGGGCTTGCCGTTCGCGTTCGAGCTGATGTCTGTTTACAGGAGCGGGTGAGGGTGGTACAACATGTACTTCGCGCTGCCGCGGAGGAGGTCGAGCTTCGGCACGTTGATTGACGGGCCGCAAAGGACGGGCTAGGGCATGAAGTGGGACTGGTTGAGCACGAGGAGCTCCTTGCTAGTACTTTGTCAGTGATCAAGCCTGTCTTCAGTCTGATATAGGCACCTCACCTGGTTGACTCGTTGCCGTTGCGCAACAACAACTCGAGGTCGTTCTTCTTGTAGCGCAAAAACTCCCTGTCGATGGTTCACGGCCACGAAGTCCAGAACAGACTCCTTGAACTTGTCTGTAGTAGCGACGATTTGCGCTTCTTGTCTTCGGTGCACACCTGCACACAACGTACAACGCACCAAGAGATCCAGTTGGCGACTAACAATATTCTCCTCGACACCAAGAGCCACAACATCGAGCATCGAGAGTGTGTCCTCGATTTGTGTCGCTAAGGCTCTGTCCGATTTTGATATGGTATTTTGACAAGGTTTGAATTGGTTTTTCTTGGTGCCTTTACTGAGCCCGGAGCAGGTCATGCGCTCGCCGCGAGGGTGGACGTCAAGGACTTCTTCTGGGTTCCAGAGTGCCGCCATCGTATTTCGGTGTAATAGAAGTTGATCTGACTGACGATGAAAGAAATGGTTGTCTATGTTGACTGAAGGCCTATATATACAGGCGACTGGGGAAATGATAATCCTGGATAGGTGGTGGTGTCTTTGTTTGTTTCAAGCACATCACCAGAACTTGCGATCATAAACCAGGGAGACCAAGATGGTTATAGATGGCAACTCTGTATAGCTTTGAATCTTATCAAGGTGAACGTCTGACGAGAAGGGTATGTATGCACAGCACGTAGAAGTGCATGGTCCAGCTAGCAGTCGGTTAAGCGCAGAGTCAAACGAGAGCCGTTCAAGGCTTGCGGTCTCAGTAATCGACCTGTTAGGAGTTCGAGAATGGATGTTGTATCTTGATCAGTGCTTTTGAGCTTCCCCATGCTTCTCCCCATTCTAAGGAACTTGGAAACAGCTTGAAGTGGTGCCGTTTGTTGTTTTCTGGACGCCAACATAAAGTTTCAATGATCAAGAATCCTGAGACACGATGAACCCAAATTGATCGCAGGTAGCAAACAACACAATTGTACAACCTATAAGTCTCACCGCTACAGTCCTTCTCTGCTACTACAGCCCGAGACCTGCAGATGTTTCGGGAGAGGACATGCTTCACGTGACCAGAAGTCAAATAGACCCACACCAAAAGCTGCAACGCGGAAAGCAATTCTCAACAAGTGAAAGGTGGAACTTCACAGCCTTCAATCAGTCTATGAATCTCAAGCGGAGTGGCATCTCATTAGTCATCTGCGTTGCAAAATACATGTGACAGACACAGGCATGTCAACAAACAACAAAATAATTGTATATCGTGTTTATCATTAAGCAAGCGAGATCACGGTTTCAATGGAGAGAAGGGCAACGATAAGCACGAACAACTGCTTGTTGATGAGGTCTGAAAGAAGGTAAGTCTAGTAGCGAAATCGAGACCATTCCAAGGGGAAACAGCAAAGGTTTCGAGATTGGCTCAAGAGGGTCTACCTCGCAGCATGTAGCTCGATCTAAAAGCACGAGTACTTGCATAAACATCTCCGACCGGATACAGACGCCGCAACTGCGATTACATACCTCGAATCAGAAATACGTGATGTTGGACTGAAGACAATGAAGAAAACGCGAGCTCTAACATATGCTGCGACAGCGCGTCGCGAATTCCAAGTTCCATGGAAGACAATGATCTCTAGATCATATCCATACAGCAGAAACACAACCTCAGACACACAACCTCATCACCATATCTTGGAAGTCCCTAAAGACTCTCGAATCTCTCATCATACTTCGAATGACCAGTAGCTCAAAGTTCCTTTTGGTTCCTCAAGGTTCAGCAAGTGGATCAGGAATATTGTCGCATTCCGTCCAGTCGATATCTGCAGCCGAATCCGTCTCATCGTCAAAGTCCTCGTCTTCAGGACTCGCCAACTCATAGTCTTCCTCCCTCCGTTCTTCCAGATCCAACATCCATGATTTGACGTCTTGAACACATTTGTTCCGAGCGTCGAGGTCTTTCGTAATCAAAGATATTTCTTGGGTGACGCTTTCAAAGAAGTGTTTCGCTTTACGACATCGTCCCAGCTCCACATAGCAATATCCAAGATCCTGACAAGTATGCATGGTATATCTATGCAGTAATCCAAAATACTTCTTTTCAGAATCATATAGTTTCTCGAGCCAAAAACTTTCCTCTTGAATGCGATATTTTCGGAACGAAATTTTTGCAAGCCTCCGAATCACACTCCTTCTCAGGGTTGACCTCAGCAAGTTTTCATGATATCTCAATAGGCCTTTGAAGATACTTTCGCTTTCATCGAAGCGTTCTTGGTATTCATAGGTGCGAGCTCGTTGATAGTGATACTTGTATACCTCGTAGCATTTAACCCTTGTTACTTTCCCCAGAAGTTTTTGTACACAGTCGAGAACCTTCAAACCTTCATCATAATTTTTGTCAGAGTTTCAAATTGAAGCAAGACAAGTCATGGAATAAAGGAAGCCTAGTTCATTGTTTGCAATGGCCCCTGGAGCTTTCATTGCTTGATATCGGAAAGATATGACAGCCTCAAGTAGACGTTGAGCTTCCGGGCATCTCTTGTGCCTTACCAAGTCCGATCCTAAGTTTCCTAGACTGGTGAGTGTCTCAGCGTGTCTAACCCCAAAGCTGCTCAGTTGAATCTGGAGAATCTGCCGATCAATAGCTTCTGATTCTGCCGAATGTCCCAAGTAATATAGGATTTCCGCTTTTAATTCCTGCGACCGAATGGATATACGATGATCATTACCCAAGATTACCTCGATTTTTGCATGCAAGTCATTATGAAGCTGTTGACTTTCGCTGTATCGGCCTTGGTGACGTAGACAGCTTAGAACTGCTAGGCAAGCTTGCAAAGTTTCCTCTGGCTTGTGCCATCTTATCTTTTGTTTTGCTGTGACTATGCGCCGGTACCAGCGTTCCGCAGAGGCAAAATCTCTTGACATGTACAGTCCCTTAGCGATGGTCATCATTCGACCAGCAAGATTGCTGACTTCGACAACAGCCAGATGCCTCAATTTTCGGAATTTAGTCAGACACTCCGACTCGGACATCTTTGGGAGGGCAGAGGTGTTTGAAGTGAAGTATCGAGTATCGAAGGATCGATTTGAGGACTCGGGAAACGGGTATAATTCGAACTGCAGACCCGATTGCGTCCAAGTTTCTAGAAGTTTGTCGAGTCTCGATGTCTTCGCGGGAGATGTAAAGTTGACTAGACGGGAGTCGTTTTCAGGTAGAACTTCGCCAACATCGCTATCGGATCCATTACAAAGGTCCATCAAGTCCACATCCGACATGTTGACACCTTCAAAATTATTGGAACTCAAGTCCAGGTCGGGAATGCCGCCAAATTCTTCAATCGTCAACAGCCCAAACAATCCGGTAAGTCTCGGTGATCCAATGACGTCGATACACCCTTGGCCGAATGGATAGTGCTCACTGTGGGCACTTGACACAACTTCGAGATCATCAATCAGATTGTCAGGGGCACTCTGGTTGTCGGCAACTGAAGTATTCTCTGTTGTTGGTTCTTTTGGAGCCTCCATCGTTGCTTCAAAGAATACGTCAGCAAAATGGATAAGAAGCAACAAGCGAAATGGGCTTGCCTAGAATGACTTCGTCGCTATCATCGATCATTGATCCTCCAACTTCTCCCTCTTCTTGTCTCACCCAACGAATCAACTTTTCCTTCTTGATTGTCCGGCCTCTCAGATTTCTTGGTGCAAACTCTGAGTTTTCGAGCTCATCGCGGTGTTTTTGAATAAGCTGTCTTCGTTCAGTCTTCTTCACGTTCTTTTCAAACCCCCACGCCGAGATTCGAGATAGGAGCTGCCTTTTTCTGTTTGGTGTTAGTACAGCTTAACAGGTTAAACCCTAGTGTTACTCACGTTGGCTTGTATCCGTGGTTCTCTTTCAAGTACTGAGAAAGTTGTCCTATTGTCTGGCGATGTTCAAGATATTGAGTTTGAATGACAGGTTTCAAGTCTTCCCAGTCTTTCTTGGAGAACCCTTGAGGTTGTGGGTGGTGAGGCTGCGTAACGGGGATAAAAGAGAAGGCTGCGGTGACATTGTTTTGGGACTGCCCAGTTTCCATGTTGGATGAGTTCACCAATGGAGAGTACTTCGATACTTGCTGAAGCTTCCAGGAAGAAATGGTTGCGACTTTTCGGTGAGGCAGTGGGTTCGATATATGCTGAAAGCTGAGGTTGACAACCATCACAGATCTCGTTGTCTGGTCGGCGTTTGATTGGATCGACAAAAGTGCAGTGCAGCCATCCCAAGCAGGATTTCACTGGACGAGCAAAAGTGCCATGCAGTAATGATCTCAGCCACCCAAGTGCGTAATTGGATTGACGAAAGTCCCATGCAGATATGCCACAAACATGCAAGGCGAATTGTTGCCGCATGATTCTAGGCTTTCAAGACGCTACAAAATGTTCCTCGAGTAAAACATGCGATGAACAAAGGACACTCAAAGATTAGATTAAGAAAAAATATGCCAAAAAGATCGACTTAGATGCCACATCTGGACAATCTCTGCACTCTACTTCCACAAACAAAAAAGACACAACAGTACGAAGCACGTGACAGACAAGCCTAAAGGAAACCTACCTAGGTACTTGATGATCAAAGCACAACCTAAACAGCCTTGGGTTCAAAGGAGATGCCATGAATAAGCTATCCAAAAGGGCAGGTAGAATTTTCATTCATTTCTGCCAAAACGACACCCTCCATGAGCCAATCTGAAATTGTCAAAGTATTGTTCCTATTTGGACACGGGCAAAAAGAGTGAAGCCAATATTGAATATTTCACCGAGAAATCCAGAAAGATGCTGGAATCATAAACAGAGCAAGGTTAATTATCGTTTGTCTTCCCCTCGGTCATCTAACAGCATTTCACATTCGATCCACGTGATGCAGAAGACCCCCGGTTCGAGATTCAATCCCTCAAGGGACAAGTACGATGAACTGAAAACGCAGAATGGCCCCAAACGCATTTCCGACCACTTGGCCAGCGCTTCACAAGGACAGTCAAGCAAGTCTGGACTACCCCATTCCTCTCCCCCAAAAAGAGCAGCAGCACCTTAGATGAATCTCAAAACATGAACCGCACACAACGTTGCTATTGCTACTTGATCGAATTACTTGAAACAATAATAATAACAAGAAAAGAAATCGCAAAACAGAATCCCCCCTTTCATCCACCGTCGATCGAAAGGGGAAGCAACCCTCCCGCTACACGAAACGAAACCACCCATCACATTCAGATCGTACCTACCTTCCATTCCCCTCTCCACACTACCTGCCTCGTCTCGACGTCTCGCATACACATAGAACCAAGTAAGACCGAAAGAACGCAGGAAAGAATGAAAGCCTCCAAAAAGGGGGAAACCACAACCGAGCTCTCTATTCTGCCCAAAGCGGTCAACCCTTCGATTCTTTGCCGTAAGCAAAAACTCCCTTCCTCCCTAATCCTCAACACATTATCCTCCAACTCAAAATACGTTTGAGCCTCATGACGTCTCCCTCCTTCTCTCTACCCTCAATTCTTCCGCCTCTCCCGTACCATCCGCCTTTCCCGACCACGCCCGCAATCGCTATCATCGGCCGACTCACCTATCAGCAATACCCAATCTAACAATTCTTCACCACCTTACCAAGCTTCCGAATTGACTTTCCTACCCAAGCTCCCAAACAAGCTTTCCTTAAACAAGCTCCACGCCATAAGATTTTAACCTCTCCTCTCCTCCCGCTCCTTACCATGACAGCTTGCTTTCAGCTTTAGCTTGCACCACACCTCCATACAATACAGTACAGTCCAT
Organism: Mollisia scopiformis; assembly: GCF_001500285.1. Taxonomy (NCBI): domain Eukaryota; kingdom Fungi; phylum Ascomycota; class Leotiomycetes; order Helotiales; family Mollisiaceae; genus Mollisia; species Mollisia scopiformis. The sequence goes on from NW_017263620.1 coordinate 60,334, forward strand.
TTCAATCCTCAACCGTACTGTCCTATACCGACCGGCATCTTCGGCTCCCATGCATTCATTCATTTATCTATCTATCCATCCTCTCGGCACTTTAACCCACTCACCAATCTTACGTACACAAGAATTGCTTCGTTCTACCTGTTCTGCAAAAGCGAATATTGACACACGCACGCGCATCTGCCCTCCCGTAATGCAACAAACCGTATCGGGGACATGGCCTCGCTTCATCCTCCTCGTCATCATCCCAACATCCGTATGACGTGGAAGGCTTTTTCCCTACCCTCTAAATTTTCCCATCACACAAATACGCCGCCTCACAATCTCTCAAGGCGCAGTGTACAGTAAGCGCTTCGCTCCCCGACGACAGGGTTAGAAGGGAAAGAAAGGTCAGCAGCGACGCGATGGAAGAGGAAAGGGACCGGGAGGGGGAAACAAGCTTTGCAGCGTGCTGTCAGTAGCGTTCTTCCGACGAGTGAGTGAGTGAGGTTTTCGTTTGTTCCAACGGTGTGCATAGGATAGGGTAGTATAGCTCTGGTTTTGAGGTCTGTGCTGATTCACTTTTCTTCTTCTCCTTCTCATCAAATCAAACTTTCGAATTTAAACTTTAATGTTTGATATTGATATTTATATCCTGACATGTGATTTCCAAGTACTACCTATCTTCTAAGACTTTAAATCATGAAATAATTGTTTTCCAGACGGTTCCCAATTGAGGAGTGAGATCGTCGTGAAAACTCAGAAACCCTCCGAATCAGAAAAAAAAAAGGATAAAAAAAAAAAGGCGTAGCTGGTTTGTGTGACAGTGACTGCATCCGACATCGTAACTCGTGAGTGGTGAGTCGTGGCTGTGGGTGGAGGGCGTGGGGTAAGGCTGAGGATTAAGGATTTTGGAGTTGGGGGCTGGATTGGGGCGGTCTGCGAGAGAAATTTGAATTGAGATCGAGATGGATTTGAGATTGAGATTCAGGGACGAATGCACGAGATGAGAGAGAATACTCGATTAGAAGTGAGGAGAACGACGAGACAGGCCATTATTACGGAGAAGTAATGAAAGCCAGAGATGAGGGTGTATGAAAGGGCAATCTTGAAGAACAAAAGGATTAACTCGAGCACTTCACAATCACATTCATCAAAGACTTTAAGTTCATTAACATACGAAATGTATTTGATGTTGGTATCATCTAAACCCAGACACCTTTTCCCCACACAAACAAATAATCTAATTAATTACACTAAACACATCCTCTTCCACTTTCAAGAAGTGCAAACCCCCAACGATCGAACATCACCACCATCCAGCAACCACTACTAGCAAGACAATTTTTTCGAAGTGAATGAAAAAAGAAGTCGCATTTCATGTCGCAAATGCATGCAGATAGTGTGTGATGATGATGATGTCCATCATTACGAGTTTGTACTCCTCAATATCACATAGGGTGCGGGGTATAAGAACAACGCGGATGAAGCAAAACATCTAATCATCCTCCTCGGCCTCGGTGGCCTTGGTGGTGAGGTGCCATCTGTTGCCTCCGTGCTCGTCTTGCTCGTGAGCAATGGCGACCTTGGAAAGATGGGCGAGGATGTTCTCCATTTGAGTGTCAGCACGAGAGCGCTTGGCACGTCCGAGGTTGTCGAGCCATGAGATTTGGTTGAGGAGGAAGTAGACCATGGCGATGAGGATGGTAACACCAATCGAGTAGCCCCAGACGATAACAACGGTAACGATGGAGGTATCTCCACCGTGGGTGTTGAGAAGAACGTTCTTGGTAGCTGGGTCGGATGGGTCATTCTCCTTCATGGTCAACCAGCCAAAGACACAGAACAGGGTTGAGATCACATCGACACCGAGAATGGCGCCGACGAGTTGCCAAGATGGCCAGGTGTTTCCACCACGAGTGACGAAGATGAGCCAGTTCTCAGTGAGGGAGACTTCCAAGAAGAGTATACCTTGGATGTTACCGAAGTTCTCGACGATACCACCGTTGGGGATGAAGAGAGCACCACGGAGAACCCAGGTACCAACAGCAAGAAGACCACCGAGGATAACGGAGATAATCCAGATCTTGGGCAATTGCCACTCGACAGGACGTTGCTCGAAATGGGCGTTATCGTAAGCGACAGCAATGGTAGCCAAATCAGCGAACAAGGCCAAGAAGACGATGAGATCGACACCAATGGTCTCGTTGATGATGATCATAGAGGTGACGAGGTAAATTTCCAAGTGCAAGCAGAGAGCAATACGGTATTGGATATATGCCTTCATACGTTGGAAAATTTGACGGGCGATCTTGATGGCAGAGACGATGGTGGAAAGACCTGGGGCAAGGAAGACGATATCGGCAGCGGCTTGAGCAGCTTCAGTGGCACCCTCGACGGCAATACCACAGTCAGACTTCTTCAAGGAAGGAGCATCGTTAACACCGTCACCAGTCATGGCAGTCAAATGACCACGTTGTTGCAACATCTCGACGACCTGGTACTTGTGCTCGGGGAAAACTTCAGCGAAACCATCAGCACGCTCAACGAGATCGTGTTGAGTAGTACCGGAGAGACCACCGTGGATGAGACGTTCAGAGTTGTAGACCTTGGTACCGAGAGCCAACATCTTGCAAGTTTCCTTGGCAATAGCGATAGCATCACCAGTAAGCATCTTAACAGAGAGACCGAGAACTTGAGCTTCAGCGATGGTGGATGCAGTGTCGTCACGTGGGGGATCGAACATGGGCAACATTCCGAGTAATTGCCAGTCACCATCACCCTTCTTGCATGCAACACCGAGAGAACGGAAACCACGTCGAGCGAACTCAGTAGTCTTGGCCTTGTACATGTCGGAGACTTCCTTGGAGCAGTTGGACAGGTTGAGAATAGCCTTGGGAGCACCCTTGGCGCAGATGTAGTCAATTCCCTCTTGAGTGTTGGTGACCTCAGCAGTGATACGCTTGGAGACGGGATCGAAAGGAGTGAACTTGATTGTCTTCCATCCTCCAGCAAGGATCTCCTTGGCTCTTGGGTATCGCTTGAGAGTGAGGATGGTAACCTTGTCGATGGGATCGAGAGACTTGACGTTGTGGGAAGAAGCAAGAGCAGCCACAGCCATCATCCAGTTGACATCGACGCCCTCAGCCACGAATGGCTCACGGATGGACAATTGATTGGCGGTAAGCGTACCGGTCTTGTCGGAGCAGAGAACATCGACACCCTGTTTCGCATATGGATTAGCGCATGTTCACGCAGCAGAAACAGTAAGGCTGTTGCAGATGTGCTATTGCATGGCAAAGCTTTCGTGGGGGAGGGGCAGTGAACCAGGGCAGCTCCGACGAGCCGATATCCACTTCATGCACTGAATGCACGTAAGCAGCCCCAAGGGACCCATAGCTTGGACGTCAAAACCAAACAAAAAAGATAGTTTTGACGTCCATCGTTACTGGCAGTAATCGATTACAGCATATGATGGGGTGCGCAAAGGATTTGGGCCCTCAACGAACGAATGCGCGGGCAATGCAGCGATTGGGTTCGTCTGCCGGATAGCGAATCCGCGTGCAGCACTGATTCGTTGATGATGCAAGCTTCTGCACTGGACGGCACCGGTCGCACGCAATGTGCCGACACGAGCTCCACCGCCAAAAAGCAATGAGGGGGATCGGATTGGGGGAGATTGTGCGGGATATGTGCTGCGATGAGGGTGGTGTGATGTGCAGAGAAACGAAATCAAATGCAATGACGGGGATCAACTTACAGCGAGCGATTCAATGGCAGTGAGCTTCTGCACGATAGCCTTTTCCTTGGCGAGATAAGCAGCACCTACAGCCAGAGTGGTGGTGGTGACGACTGGAAGACCGACGGGGACACCGACAATCAAGAGGATCAGGGCGTAATGGAGAAGGTTGAGCGAGCTGTCTTCGGGAGTGGCAAGGTGCAAGTGATGGAAGAAACCACCGATCCAGGCTGCGAGAATCCAGAACATGACCAAGACCAACAGAGACGTACCGATGGAGTTCATGATGGCCTTGAAATGTCCTTGATCCTTGGCTCCAGTGACGAGAGAAGCAGTGCGACCGACGAAAGACATTTTGGCGGAGTGAGTGACGAGAGCATATGCCTTTCCACGCTTGCAACCGGTGGTGTAGTAGACAGCATCTGCGACATACTTGTCGACGGCGAGAGACTCTCCAGTCATGGCAGATTGATCAATGGCGAGGATAGCATAACCTGATCCGTGCTTGTGCTCTCCCACATCATCCTCGTCCTTCTCGTTGGCAGATTCACCAGCTTGAGCTTCGAGTTCACGGAGATATTCAGTGTAGCCGTTGGGGTTATCGTAGGCAGAGATGATGCGAGAATCAGCAGGAACAACTTGTCCATCTTCGATGATGATCTGTGAAAATAAATGTTAATTTTGGCCAATTGACCCGATGGAAGTGAGAAAACTTACAATATCACCGGGAACCAGCTCACGAGCCTTGATTTCTTGTTCTGAGCCATCACGGATAACAGTGGAACGCATAGCAATATCACCCTTGAGCGAAGCGACAACATCTGCTGCTTGCTTCTCCTGGTACCAACCGACGATGGCGTTGAGCATTAGAATACCGATAATGACACCGAAATCAATCCAGTCACGCAGACCAGCAGCGAGCAGGACGGCAATTTCCATAACTGGCAGAGAGAGAAATGTCAATTGAGTCCAATTGACGTGAAAAGCATGATTTACGAGCCATTGAGGCTGGTGGGCGAGGAATTTTGGGGGGGGGGGGGGGGGGGGGGGGGGAACTTACCATACAGAATTGGGCCGGTGAAATACGAGAGGAACTTCAAGAACATGTTCTCCTTCTCGGTGGTCAACTCGTTCCAGCCAGTCTTCTTGCGGCGATTCTCGACATCGTGAGAGGAAAGACCCTGCTTCCAGTCGGTGTTTAACCAATCCTCAGGAACCTCGAAGGTCGTGCCGCCTTGCGCGTTCTTGGCCTTCCCAAACTGGTACCACTTCTTCTTGGGGGCATCGTCGTACGTGGAGCCAGCGATGGAGCTGCGACGTCCATCACGGTAATTCGAAATGTACTTGACGAGATTGCCGTACTCGCCGAGATCCGCGTCGTTGTCAGCGGCGCCGAGGTGGTCGCGCGTTGCCTGTTCCTTTTCGACGTCGCCGTTCTCGATATCACCGTTGGGAGGTGCCATTGCGTCCCTTGGTCACTGAGAGGAAGAGGGGAGGAGTCGTCTTCGCCAGTAGCTATCTGCTGTACCGGACACCGATGGACTGGAGGAAGAGAGTGGGCGAGGGAAGGTTGAAAAAGAAGAAGAAAAATTGGGAAGCAAGCTCTTTATGGTGGGCGGACGGGCTGCTAAATATCTCTCAATTTCGGTGGGCGATCAACAGACTTGGTTTGGTTTGGTTTGGTTCTAAGCTGGCTGCAGAGCTCCTACCACCTAGTAACCTAGTAACTACGACACTACGACACTACGACACTGCACCAAAAATTTACTCGCTAGACCGGATCCGGCTAGCTGATCGGTTTTGACGGCCACAGCGAGCGTTTCTGCATTTCTGTGTTCAGATGCCACCAGCAGCCAAAATCAAAGCCAGCCCCATGCTATGCCAATGCCAGGCCAGGCCAGGCCAGCCCGAGTGCCAAAGTACAGTAAACCCCGTCCAGTCCCAGTCCCAGTCCCAGTCCCAGTCCCAGTCAGTCCCCGTCAGTGCCATACCAGTCAGCGGCGTCATCTCTTCTCGCTCGGACGAGACGGCAGTCTCAGTGAGGGTTGAGTGGGCTCTGCTTGAGTTGGGATTGGGGTGGGCACTCCGTGTGGGATATTGAGGGATTTCCAGGCCAGCCAGAGCAGCGATGACCGACCAGACCAGACCAGACCAGACCAAAGCCGAGTTTATCCTGACCATGGAATTGTGGACAGAAGGCTGCTTTGATCGCTTTCGCCAGTTCCAGTTCCAGTTCCAATTCCATCTCTTGCGAGGTGATGTGGAATCCATGGCATAGCATTGGCGTGGCCATGGCAGTCACAGAGAAGAAAAACGACTACAGCAGACTACAGCAGACTACAGCATCCGCGGCCCCAAAGTGTGTGCACGTATCGATCCTATGCTATGTGCCGCCGCCGCCGCAGCCCCAAAATCAAAACAATGGCGATTGAGATTGGGATTTCTGGCGCGTGGGTTGGGGCACGTCAGAGACACCAGAGTGGCAGAAAATACGGTACGCCGGACTGAGCTCTGGGCAGCACTGGGCAAACGTTCCTAGGAAGACTAGGGTATCCTAGTATCCTAGTACCCTAGTCAAATGCCTACTAAGTACTGTATCTTTCCGCGAAGCTCCATCTAGGGTGCATCGTCTCCAGGCGGCATCCCTCGACATGGAAATTCTCGTGAATCTCTTGCTCCCTCCTATGCCGACCTGGAATCTGCTCTTCCACTCCCATGTCAGCTTTGATTGAATCTCGACTAATCTTGAATCTCTCTCTTCTCTTCTTTGCCCATGTCCGTCTCTGGCAGCAGCAGCAGGCCAGCCAGGTCAGATACCCGTCCGTCCCCTACTAGTCGACGGAGCTCTCAGAGCTTGAGTGGACACCTGAGATTCACTCCCCGTCCGTCCTCTCAAAGAAAACGCACCGACCGTGCCGGCCATTGACCAATCGCAGCGGCGCAGAAATCATTACAGAACATTTCTAGTCAATTGCCGCATCCACCAGCAGGTGCCGCTGTAAGACGACTGCATGCTGCACGATGGGGACTAATGGGCTGCAGCAAGCAAGCAAGCAAGCAAGCACGCACGCACGCAGCTAACTTGGACGACGAGGCGAGAAGCGGATACGGTGGATAGACCGCTGAATTGCGATAATTCGAATTAGCTAATGGAGCTCGACCCTCTCTCATTGGGCGGGAAGAGCTTCACGACGCTTTGAAGGCGGGTCCAGTGCACGACAAGACATGAGACTGTAGACCAACGGCTCTAGGACCGGGAGAGCAAGGTCTCGGTCTGGCTCGGAGAGAGGGTGAGATCCACTGTGCCATTGGTGGCTGCTTTCTTGATAGGTAGGCCTCGTCTCGGTTCTGGCGGTACTATCTGGGCCAAGCGGCACGTCTGTTCTCCAGCGAGAGGACCGCGAAACAACTTCATTCCGCCTAGTTCGTCTCCAAACAATTTCCTCACCCAACGATAATCTGCGTGCGTTCCGGAATAAGAATAATAACAGCGAGCGAAACGGAAATCTGCAATGAGGATCTATCTCTCTCGGTTCCACTCCTCTTCTCTCGTTTGGGCTTCCACTCTCCGCGTATTTATGCTGCTCAAACAAACTCCGAGATACTGTAGAGATCTAGAGAATTGTTTTGTTTCTCCAGTCTCCAATCTCCCCTTCTCCATCCTTCCTAACGCGAGTCAGCTAGACGCAGCTCCACTCCCAGGATGTCTTCCTCCCTCAAAGCTTAGCATCCCGATTGACGTTTGAGCTAAAGCTTCTGATCTGTCCTGTCCTGTCCTGTATCTCCGTCCGTAGCCTCACTTCTTCCTCCATCCCTCGCTGCTTTTTCCTTCTTGTTTGTTTACGGAGGAAGTGTGCCGAATGAATCCACTCTCCACTCACAATTTCGTATTATTGCTTATCTCATTTTTTTTCTTCCACTCTCACTCACTCTGCACTCACTCTGCACTTCACTCTGCTAGCCTGGCCGCCCTAAGCGGCCTTCCCGGTCCTCCCGACTTTTATGCGGCGGATCTTTTCTTTATTTCTCGCACCTAGGTATAATTTTTCTATGCGGCATTTTTGCACTCATCACGTGGACGATCTCCATATTTTCCCAAGCAGATCTTCTTCCTAGCTGTTGCAGCTTTTTGCCTGCCTGCAGAGAAGGCTTTCGAATCCTTCTTTCCTGTCGCAAAGATGGGATGCAAGCGTGTGGGGGGGCTAACCTCGAAATTTTCCTTCACGCACGTTGGGGGTTGAAGTGAAGGGGAGGAAATGTTTCAAGACAAGCCAACCCCCCATGGGTCCGGGAATAAATGACAATCGTTCAAGATTCTTGGCAGGCACAGACGTGACAGGTAATTTTACCATCCACCTTTCCACGATCGCCACGGGTCGTGATTGGACGGAAGCGGATATCAGCCGCTGAGATCAGATAGCTGCATGGGGTGGGAACGGTAACGGGGGAGCTCCAGATTCTGTGATGGTGCAGCAAGATTGTCGAGCGCCGTGTTTCATACCCTTTGCCTGGCTGGCTGGCTGGCCCTTGGGAAGCTTATTTGAGTGCGTGAGTAGCAAGGACGGAGAAGGGTCGTCGTCGTCGTCGGCGTCGTTGTTTTGTTTCAGTCTGAAGAATTCTTATCTGTCGGAACGGAAGAACACAGACTCGATTTTTCTAGATGAACTTCTTGTCACGTCGGACTGGTGTTTGAGAGCGCGGCATTTACAGGATGGATAGGATGGATGGGAGGATCCGGTATCTATCAAGGTGAGGAAGATATCGGATGCCTTCGAGACGTGAATCAATCGTCCACCCTCTAAAGGTAGATCTTCTCTTGGACGGCGGCACTCTGAAGGGAAACTCAGTTCCTGATTCAGTATTCGCCATGCCTTTGCCAATGGCAGCAGACGCTTGGGATGTATCGGCTCTCGAATCGTGTTCATTCCTCTACTGTAGCTAACACAGTACCAAGATGCCAATGCCCACGCTTTCCTTACTCATACACTCATCACTCGCTGCTCTTACACCACCACTACCACCCTTCCCTTCGTACATTAAATCTTCAACCAACCTGGGTAAGTACAGTAAGTAATCAACACATGATGAATAATCGTCTTCGTCGTACAACGGGCATTACAACCACCGCGCTCTCGTTCTCGGAAATCGCGGAACCTCAACCCCAGCAAGAAAAAGCACCCCGAATTGCGGCTTTTAAAAAGTTCGCTGTAAGCTCTATCGCGAATGCCCTCAAGTGAAAAGCGGTGAGTGAGTGAGTGAGTGACTGAGTAAGGGAACTGCACTCGTGCCCTCCTACTTGCCGGATATCCAGGAGCCGGAGATGCAGGGCGGAGAATTTTTTTTTCTTTCTATTTGTACGGTAGAGCATGCTAACAAGGGTATGAATGAAATAATGCCTCATTGAAATCTATTTTTTACTGTACTGCACTGTACTCGCATGTCTGTCTGTCTGTCTGGCTGGCTGTCGGCATCACCCAAGAAGCGAGTGAGCGAGCGAGGGAAGGAAAGTCTGGAGGCGTCTGTCTCTCGCAAGACCTGCACGATAGGCGAGAAACGGGTGAGCAAGGCAAGGCAAGGCAAGACTAGGGTACTGTAGCAAAAAAAAGTCCCTCATAACGATGGTGAGGCGTTCAAGAGTTTTCGCTCTCCTTCAGAAAAGCCATGCCATGGGATTGAGGCATTTGGCGTTTACAAAAATTCTCTTCTTCTTCTTCTTTTCTCTCACTCACGCATCCATGAACGAAACTGGGATTTTTCTTGAGTGATTGCTTGATTGATTGCTCAAATGAGTAACGGCAAGGTACAACGGCAAGGTATCTTTTTTTTTCCCTTCCAAGAAAAAAGAGGAGAGATAAGCGACAAGATGAGAGTTGCACGGCGACGCGATTACGAAACTGATTGAGCGAGGCAGCTGGGTGAGGTGAGTTCAACGGTAAATTGGCAACGGCAGATTTTTTTTCTTTCTTGTCTTTGTTTTTGGTTTTGGTTTTGGTTTTGGTTTTTGGGGGTGGAGAGCTGAAAATTGTTTTGATTCAGCTGGTTCAGCGTATGTTTGCTTTTAGTGAGTGTTGGTGAAATGAGGTATATATGACATCCGAGGCCCCTCTCTTTTTTCCTGGGATTTTCCATCGAAAAAAATCGACGGAGAAGGTTCGTCGGAATCAAGTCAAATCAAGGACAGGAAGAAGGGGACGGGCCGTTGCTTTGTTGATGTTCATCTCCCGTTTGATTGAGCTGGAATTCTACGAAAGAGCCTCCAATTCTGGACCTCGGCGCGAATTTCCTCGCTTCTCAATTGTTTTATTGCGTTTCATGCGAGTCGATTTTTCGATTTTTCTCACAATTCTATCCAAGCCAAAATAAAAACGGGGTCATTAACAGCAAGTTGCGTTCTGATTCCTCTTTCATCTTCCAATTTCTGATAAGAAAACTCACGGACAATCCCATTCTTTCATTTCTCCCACTCTTCAGCAAAACCAAGATCGGCGGCCAAGTATGCCTGCCTATCTCTCTATCTGCCCGACAATCATCAAAAACACGCAAACAGATGCAAGCTCCTCTTGGCATCTCACCGCGTTCTCTCATATATACCATTTCACTGTACTGCAAAATGTCTTTCCACATGTTCTGGACCCAGTCAGGTGAAAAATGGCAATCATCGAAGATAAATCCGCACCAGGGACACTGCACCTCATTGACGAAAATGGCGACCTACACGTCAAACACTCCACCTCCACCAAAGACATCGTCCTAATCCCCATCCCCTCCGGTACCTTCCCTCTCCCTCTCCCCTTTCCTCATCACGTGCTAACAACTCCCAAGACGACCCAGAAGACCCCCTCAACTGGCCCCTCCCCCGCAAACTCCTCCAAACCTCCTGCGTCGTCCTCTACACCATCATGATGGTCTTCCCCTCCTCCGCCGTCTACTCCGTCACGACCCCCATCTCAAAAGCCACCCACCTCACCGTCAACGACCTCGTCTCCGGCACCGGCGCCATGTTCCTCTTCTACGGCTGGGGCTGCATCATCTGGCAAGCCTTCGCCCTACAATACGGCAAACGCCCCGCGTACCTGCTCTCCATGTGCGTGTCCATCGTCATCATGGGCGTCACGCCGCTGTGCACGACGAATGGGCCGTATCTCGCGACGAAGATCCTGCAGGGCTTTTTTGGGGCGCCGGTCGAGAGTCTGTGTGAGATTTCGATGACGGATATTTGGTTCTCTCATGAGCGGCCGTTATGGTTGGCGGTGTATGGACTCAGTTTGGCGGCCAGTGGGAAGTTGGCGCCGGTTTTCGCGGCGTTTATTAATACGGGGATGGGGTGGCGGTGGACGCTTTGGTGGTGTGCGATTGGGATGGGGGTTGCGTTTGTGTATTGTTTTTTGTTGATGGAGGAGACGAATTATGATCGGAAGGTGAGTTTGGTGGAGAGTAGTTCGGATGAGGGTTCTGAGCCTGCAGTTATGAGCGGAGATGAGAAAGCAGGAGAGAAGAGCGTCCCTGCGGCTGTGGTAGAGACTGGTCAAGTCACTTACCCGAGGAAAACGTACTGGCAAAAACTCTCCTTGACAGGAGACAAGAAACGCCCAAATCGACTGCTGGAAATCATGTGGTCGCCCTTCAAATTCTTCACGTTTCCCGTGGTCGTCTGGGCGGGATTCATGTACGGAACCAACGCCCTCGTCTGGCCTGGGATCTTGAACGCTACTGCCAGTCCAACATACACGAAAGTCTACGGATTCGACAGCAACGATGTTGGATTTGCCTATTTCGGGGCTGTGGTTGGTATGATTCTTGGGTACGTTCCATTCCCCTTTTTCTGAGAAGCAATGGCTAAAGCATGAACAGCTCCCTATGGGTAACCTGGTTCGGACCCTACCTCGTCCTCCGCCTCGCCCGCCGCAACAACGGCATCGCAGAACCAGAACACATCCTATACCTCTTCCTCGCCTCCCTAATCAGCGTCCCCTTCGCCATGCTGCTCTGGGGTCTCGGCTCCACCTCCAAAATCCACTGGTTCGGCCTCGTATTCGCGCAATGCATCCTCGCCATCTCGTCTACCCTCTGTCTCTCAACAGCGATCCAGTACGCTACCTCAGCGTATCGCGATCTAGGCGGGGAGTTGATTACAACCATTATTTTGATCAGGAATACGTTGAGCTTTGCGATTAATTATGGGATTACGCCGTGGATTGAGGCGGAAGGGCAGAGGGAAACGTTTATTACGGTCGCGTGCATTGCGTTGCTTTGTAATGCGACGATGTTTCCGGCGATTTGGTGGGGGAAGGGGTTCAGGGTTAGGAGTGCGGGGACGTATTGGGGGTGGGTGGAGAGTGCGAGGGCGAAGGGGTTGAGTCATTGAGTTGAGGCGTGAAAGCGGTGAGAATTGTGGAAGAAGGATAAAGATGCGAGTAATGAATCACTAACTACATGGTGTATATACATAGATCTCTGTACATAGCTTACATAGCAGAACGGCTAATATGTACTAAATCAGACGACCCTGAAACTCCCTAAGCTGCGCGTATCCTGCAACCTTCTTACAGAGAAATAACAGGTACATCCATGGAATTGTCATTTGGAAAAGCTGAATCTGGGTTCAGAGCCAGTGCATTGAGGACATCGATTGCTTCACTGCAGAGAATACTGGTAAGTTGCATATCTTCTCCAGACCCCAGACAAGGAAAGCTTGAACTCACAATTGCGTTCTACCCGTCGCCGCTGTATACTTCGGTCCATCCCAACTCGACCCATAAAGCAGCGGTTTCGTCGCATTATCGCTATCATAGTTGACGAGACTCCAGTACTGAATATTGACGTACTGCCTAATAGCGTCTTGCACGTCGGCGTCCATGAAGGGGTACACGAAGTGGAGACGACGGATGAGAACAGACTGTATACCAACGACCTTGGTGGAGGTATTGGAGGTATGGAGTAGGACGCCCTGGTTGGTGTTCCATATATTGGTGGTAAGGCTCGAAGTGAGGGTTTTGCGGGCGATGGTAAGAGCTGTGGCGTTGGAGGTCAGGTTGGAGAGGAGGGTATAGGCCGCTATGTAGTTGCCAGTGGTTTCTACCAAACATTAGCCTTTATAAGGGTAGGTTGGAGTGAGGGGAGGAAATAGACGGACGCAGGACAACGAAGTGGTATTCCCTCGAGCAGTTCTTCCCGTTTATCGGACCATTAATAAATCCGCTAGAGAGATCAATCATGAAGCGATCCATGAATTGCAACGCATCATAGCTCCGGTTACAGTACCACATGTTGGAGGTAATTTGGCACAGCTTTGCGGAGAGGAGAGCGTAGACAGCTGTCGAGCCGGAATCAATGTTTGGTTGGCTGGCAGCTTCAAATGCACCCGGTTGGTCGTGTTCTGATGGAAATCCGTTCTGCCAATCTTTGAGGGATGATGTTTTAGTGCGAGCTGGTTGATGCCATGACCAAGAGTGACTTACAAACACCGCCGTACATGCTCTTACCATCACACGTCGACACCAGCGTATTGTTCGGAAAGTGAGTACCTTTGAGATAACCTTCTTCAATAACGGTCTCATTTATGAACCCATGGTTAGAAACAAACTGTTCGTGTCAGCCAAGTCATAAAAAACCGCGGAGTTGATATACATCATGGACGCTCTTAGCATTCTGGAGATAATCCTCGTCTCCATAGGCCGCATACCCCTCCAGACTTGTCAGCGCGGCCCATCCCGCATCATCATTAAAACAGTCGACGAGCGGGCTATGCCAGTACTCGTAGCAGCCTCCGGGATGATCAGCGTAGTAAGTTTCATTGCTGTTAAAGGCATCGTAAAATGTCCTTGTTTTGTGGTCAAAGTCCCATTGTGCAACGGTGGCGAGAGCGTTTTGGCCGAGCCAGCCAGATGGGAAGCTGGGTGATGCGAGGAGAGCGTGGATGCTGGCAAGGGAGTCTTGGTCGATGTTGCTTCGTGACTGTTGGAAAGTTGGGCTAACGTAGGTTGTGTTGAGGATGGTGGAGGCCCAAATGAGTGAGGATGCAAAAGTTAGTAAATGGAGTATTAAGACAATGTTCAGCATTATGGATATTGTGCGTAGATTTTGCCAAGAGCGACGGTGCGACCCCAAAGATTGGAGAAGGGTTCCACCCCATATACTTAAATTACTTCTATGCTATGATAACATTGCACTGATATTCCTACATCAAAAAGTCAAAAAGAAATCCTTTGTGGCTGAAGTTATCGCAGCGTATATTTCCAGGGATCTATTTCGGGATTTGACGTACATCGCAATTGATAGTTGTAGAACGACACAGTGATTCGGCACAGGGTTCAGAACAGCGACTTTTAGCTCCCTCTAGCGATTACTGATCTTCCACTTTGCCACAATTCAGGATTTCAGCCTCAGTACGCGTCGCGCTTCTTGAAGCTTGTTTTTTCATGTACCAGGTTATACAATTACTACGATGGCGTGCATCGTGTTAGATTATAATGTGAGGATTCTCCTAGCGATTTGCTTTTGGGGGCGAGGGGCGGGCATCCAAAGTTGTAAATATGCAGATACGTTAAGAGTAAGTGAACAAATCGAGGGAGAAAACGTGAATTCATCGAGTTGTTTCGAGTTGGCGATGGAGGTCGTAAATCTAAAGTCGTGGAAGAGAAGTGAAAGATAGACATCGTGGATTACCGACTGCCTAGGTTCGTTTCGCTACTCTCTCTCAAAACTATATATACCTCTGTTTGTGCATATCCTTTCTACATGAAAAAAAGACGGCAAAGAGTGCAATTGGGGTCTCCGGGCTCTGAAGCGTGCGTTGACACTTCTTTCTCTGCGCCGGGCGATTTCACTTAACTCATTATCTTTTCGTTGTCAATCTTTACTTCACTTTCACTTTTCATATCCAATCTTCGCTGCTTCTTATAAGAGCTTTGATTTCCGGTCTCAAATTGGGGCCACACATTCCGTATATTCGAATTAAACCCACTGAAGTGAAGTGTCGCCTTATGGACGGTTGTCAGCGGCTACCAAGCGGACTTGGCTTGCTTCAAGAGCTGAATTGGCTTTAGCTATGCATATACGAGTGAGGATGGTTGTATTCATATACTTCCAAGAAGTCTGAGAGCAGCGCTCTGAGGCGAATGAGAAGGAAAGGGAATTTTAACGCGACATCTACGGTAGGTGTGTGATGCGGCAAAGGGGAGCCTGAGAGAGGTGGGACTGGTATATAAAGGATAGTGAGTTTCCGAGAGTTTAAAAAAAAGTACAGAGTCGAAGGAAATTGAGTCCGGCACGACAATGGAAGCCAGATAGGCGTTCTTAGAACTCGGGCTGCTTCTTGTCATCTTTCGTAGCTTAATGGGGAAAACTTTCGACCATACTGTGAGCATTTGATCCCTGGTTCCTGGCAAGTTCGCTGTCAATATTCCATGCTTGTTGTCAAATTTACTTCCACACCTCCGGACAGAATTTTTTTATCTAAGCTCTAGAGCTATTCAATACTCGATCGAAAAGAAAGTTTTAAAAGCGACAGCATAAGCCACGTTCCTATTGATTCGTTAGTTAACTATGACGATGTTGAATTCAGGAGCTGACAGTCGCTGTTCGGAAGTCTGGGTGTGTACTGTATTCTGGCCCACACGTCGAATAAAGGGGTGCTTTTATACTCCTCTGGTGCAAACACGAAACACCTTTTCACTTGAAGTGTTTGTTAAAGTGAATGAAAGATCTCATTTCCTTTCAAGCTGTCCTACCTTTCAAATTCGTTGAGTGAATCAATAACACTCAGCGTCCACTTCTCTCATTGGGTCAGGAGGTCTATGAATCGGCCTTTTGGCACAACGATGTGATCAACCAAATACTCTATCATAAAATTCACTAATCGCACTTCTTGACTCACAACCTCAGCGGAGCAAAAAACGACCGACCGCCGAGAAGTATAAATAAACCAGACGGCACGGAGAAGCTTGAACCTCCGTCCAAACGCACGCAACTAGAAACTCGTCACCTCATTTGAGGGCCATAGGAACTTGAGTGGGGGAGTAGTCGCTAGGACGAAGATACCAGAGACGTTTTGAGTAAAGTTAAGGGAGAAAGTCGGGGGATGCGTTATGAGAAAACGAAAGTCATCGGTGGTAATGCGTTGTTGTCAACAAATGTGCATGCTTTTATTGAGTTGAGGTGATCTAATTGTGGGAGAGTCTAGACAGGCAGCGTGACTAGAATCGTCGGACAGATTTTGCTGATTTCACTTTCATTGACGGAACTTAAGTCTAATCTAAGATGTTTGTTCACTGTCAAGTGAAATCTCATTGTCATCCATCTGAATATCAATCATTAACGACAGCAACACCTCGTCCCGGCACCACCAAGTGTATAACGGCTAACTGGTTGTCTTCTATGGATCAGTAAAACTATCTTTTAAAAACTGCGAAGAATCACCACAACATCGTCACCTCAAGACCCAGAATGGACCGGGCGTTGTTGGGGTTAGCAGAAGACATTGGTCACGTTAATTAAAGGACGACGACTCGAAAAGAAAGGGAGTTTTTATACCCTCGAGTCCCGATTGAATATTCACCCCTGCCTAGGAGCAACGTTTTACACTTCAATTGAATAGTAGCAGAACAGTTTTGATGGTTTGTGTTGTGACTATCGGGTTTAAGGTGAAGTTGTATATGGCTTGTCATTCTTTTCACTAGAAAGTGAACCCCTTTGTCATATTTGGAACACAAAGTATCAATATTTTGTAAAGTTCCTTAAAATCAGCAATAGCATTCTGAAGTCTGGCACCAAAGCCAGGGTTTATCACTATAAAAACCAAATCTTTATCCCAAAAAATTACATACTCTGAGTATTTAATGCTAGAGTCAGGACTTGTCGCCCCTAAAAGTCGCAAATTGATTCGAAATATCTGCAACTTTGAATCTCTGGCCCTAGAGTAAGACCTTCGAGCTTGAGATATGATTTCCCTATCCTAGATATTTACACACTTTGAATGTCTAGTATTAGAGCCAGGATGTTGACCCTAACATATCACACTTCTATCCTAAACACTTACACACATCAGATATTTGGTACCAGAGTCGGGCCTTTCAGCATTAAGCTGTCGCATCTTCATCCCAAACATCCATGCACTCCGAATATCTAGTTCCATACTCAAGACTTGCCGCCCCGAGAAGTCGCACCTTCACCCCAAACAGCCGCAGACCTCGAGACCCCTGCCAAGTCAAACACAAGCGATGAACCCCTTTCGTAAGCGAGCACCCTCCAAACCAAGGCCAAACCAACCAAAAGAGTGAAACACCACTAACTCTTCAAACAAATCCGAAGCCGCTTTATCATAATCCACGATAACCTTTTCGAGTTCGTCCCCTCGCTGCTTCTCACATCTCATCTAGCGCTCCGCTGTCAAACGGTAAGCGTACCCCACGACCCCACTTGGGCTCAGCCCTATGAGCCACACTAATTCAAACCGCCTGCTCCGCTACAGCTCATCGGGTTTTCTCCTCTCCACTATGTATAATGCAGTGACGGTCTCCGAAAATTTATCAGAGATGATGCGATATTTCACAAAGTGATGACGGGAATATAAGGAACGGGCCCAAAGATGTTGCTACTTGGGATACGTCAGTGTTTGTGGAAGCCACAAAGAAGAATCAGACGACGCGAAAAACAATTCTAGAAGACGTCAAGAAGAATTCGAGAAAGGCGCTAGAATTTTGAATGAGACGAAATCTGGATCTCGGTTTTGACCCGAAATTCTGTCACCAATGATGGGGTCTTCGACTCTTAGCCGAGTCTAATCTAAAGTAGTGATTGGCTTTGTTGCGCGTTTTGGGGGTCTGAGGGCAGTTTCTCTTTTGTGCACTCTTCTCAGGGTCTCCACTGGTATCAAAAATTGTCTTATCTTAGCGTCGCGAACAATCTGTATTCCCTGATCGACCTAGTCGGATTTGGGAACATTTCTTCATTCCATCATCACTTGCGGGAGATATCATGTGGAGAAAGCTAAGTGAATTGCCAGAACAGATATGCCATTTCACCGTGAGCTAAAAGAATAAGACTCCTTTGCAAGTGCCACCTGATTAGGCACGGGTATCATATATATGACGTTACGACTGGTGAAGAGAACACCCCACCACGAAACGTTCGGGTACCAGCACTTAGCCAAAAGTACTAGGAGGAAACAGAGATGACATTGTCTACGCCATCGGGCATACTAATAATCGATGACAGAGTACCCGATGCACTTGTAACTCCCGTAGTAGTGTTTGGACTAGTCTGGCTCTTCGTCCATAACGAATTTCACACTACCAAAGGTGAGATCGTCGTCCTCAGAAAACTGTCAAGTTGTAGCTTGTATCAAGTGAAGATGCATGAGGTACATTCGAAACTATAAGCGATGTCGATGATTTAACGTGCCGAATGTTTTTGAGATGACACGACATCACGGATAGCTTCCGGGTCGGGCGAGCTCCTGGTGCTAACCATATTTGGGTGTGGAGAATCTCTCAAAAGAACATCTCGCCTGTCATCGGCCGAATGGACGGGGAAAAGCCGTAGAGGACCACAATCACACCCTCGAACAAAGTGCCTTTACTTTGCAAAATTGCAGCATGTGAAACTGCATCATTTTGTCTGATTGTTGTCCAAAAAGCTTTCCGGGCATCAAGCGGGCGCTCAGTCTTCGTCGGCAGATGAAATTTCTGCATCTTGTAGGTCACCGTCTTTCGCATCAATGCGGATGAAGATCGACGACAGGGCTGCGCAAAGGTAGAGTCCCTGCATCAATTAACATTTCATGCTTCTCCAATTTCCGATGTCTAATCTCACCGCCGCTACGAAAAATGGCAGAGCCCACCAAAATTTAGTGAGCCTCAAGGAGGAGGCAAAAATCTGCTGCATGGCGGGGTCGCCAACAGCATGGCCCAAGCTCTCGAACACCACGATAGCAGCGAAAAAAGTCCCTTTCGTATCATCCGAGATCCAGTAGGAGACCAGCGAGAGTGCTGATACTCTACTCCCAAAGCCAGAAGCGAAGATGAAGACGCCTATGTGTGTCAAAGATGGAGAAATGCTCGAGGGAGGGGTAGTTGGGTACCTAAGGGCAAAAGAATACCGCTTTGCGCAAGGCCAATAGCCAGACAACCAATGCACATCATTGTTACACTCGTTCTGACAAGGAATAGATCAATGACTTGAGGGCGAACGTCGTACTTTTTGCGGATGTAAGCTGATAGTTGAGGGATGAGGAACAGGAATAGAAAGATGTTGACGATTGCTGTCTCGGTGTAGAAGGTCGCTCCGGTGGAGATCTTAATGCCAAACCGGACAGAAGCATATTGTATGAGGATATTGAGAGTAGTATATCTGAAGATACCAACAAGGAAAACAGGCACAACCAAAAGTACATTGATGTTTGAAAGCGGTGATAAAATATCTCGAACGCCTGAAGACTTGTTGGAGTGGCCTGTTTCCCCGACGGCAGACACATCCCGTGTGTTTGGCATAAGAGCGAGGAGTAGGAGGCAGGCGAAAAGAGACGCCATTGCAAGGCTGCAAGGTATCCATGGAGATATGTCAATCGTGACTGAAGCCAGGAACGAAGCGATAAGCTCCGCGACATAGAATGCAGAGAAGATATAGTAGAATGCATGACTTCTATTCAATTTGTCAGCAATCATATCTGAATCTCTAGATATGATACATGCCTTCTGTCTGATGGCATAGACTCTGCAGCCAGTGCCCACATATATGCGGATGCTGCGTTCAACCCGCCCCCACACAACAGCAAGACGGATGAGAACCACACAAAGCGAAGTGGAAAGACTTGAGGAAATGCACCTGAGAAGAATTGTTAGCTACCATAAATCACTTCACGTTCTCGAATGCAATATTTCTTACAAACGAAGAATATCTCGACAAGAGATAGCACTACACCCAACACGGCCAGAGCCATGATCTTTCTCCTCCCAAGGCGATCTCCTAGCCTTCCAAATGGAATAGCGACAAGGAGGACTATCTGTGAATTAGTAATTGTCTATGAAGTTGAACGGGGCAACACTCACCGGCGATCATATCAAAAGATGACTTCCAACCCCTGATTGTCGCGAGTGGGCGTTGAATTTCAGGCACCTTGCATAAGATCTCTTCAACGCCCGCAATTGGAAAGTCATAGAACGTAAGACATAGCAAATTCTCGAAAAGCTTAATCAAAGGTGCAACCAAAATCATTTCACAGAATGCAAGTAGAAAATGGATGGCTATAAAATAGAGGACGACATGGCTGAAGGTTGGTGGGGATGTCAGACTGGTTCCAGCTTCGTCTGCTTCATTACGTCTATTCTCGTGAACAAGCAGGTGCTCTTGCTCAGCATTATCGGCGTCTCTATTGTTGATGGTCATTACACTGCGCTCTTGGCTTTATCGAAGGGTTTGGAGGAATGAGGTTGGTTCTCTGTAGAGGACGAAAGAGGAAAGGTGAGAAGATGCTCACCGCTTTGGCAGAAAGAGATTTGTCAATTTCCAGGTTCAAATGACAAGTACTGTAGCACATACGATTGAGAAGCCTTGTGTCTCTGATTCGTGATTAGTGAATCAGAGTCATTGCCTTAGGCTTCTTGTTGACGGGTGAAGCCAGGCTTGTGCCGTTGAAGCTGGCTTGCATTGATGCACTCCCAGGTTGCGCGAGATTGAAACGCGTGACTTCGGCTTTCCTTGAAAGGATTTCTTTTAACTTGGATACTTTTCTCAAAGAGGCACTCAAAATTTCCTACTTAGCAGTTGGTCCCCAGCGTTTTCTTTTGTCTTCAATATAGCCATGTGTCTTTGAAGTGTTACAGTCCCATCACGTGACTGACCCACCAGAATTATCGGTCAATCCAAGTGGTCAGTCTTTCTAGACCTCCAAGTGTCTAAGTACCGGAGTCTGGCGACTGTTCAGTCTCATCAAATGTGAAGAAGGCGGCAAGGCAGATTATCGAAAGCCTATCAATTCTGCCTACTCCTATGTTCCGCTGCCAGCGCTTGTTGCCTCAGTCCTCTTTGCATGCAGCTCAAAGCACAGCCTCGACGGATACCTCAGAACCTCGAAACATGTTCTCCTTCACCAGTTCTGTATCATCTTCCTCAAATATACATTTATCATTGCAGAAAACTTCGTTCCTTGCCTTCCAACTAGTAGTTGCCAATTACGTGCCATCCATCTATGCGATATCTCGAGATAGGTGCCCGTCCTCGTAGCCTCGAACTTTTCGCAGCCTCACTTTAAGGCTAGAAATCTTAGATATGTCAGAAAGTCCTCTTCCTTTTAGGAAACGTGGCAGACAAGAAGAAGACCAGGTGCTAGATCTGCCGTCCAATGCACATCGCCAGAAAATTCCTCGACTTTCGAACCCGACAGCGTCCTCTTCCAGCTCGAGCAACTCCGTTTCCTCAGCCCAGATCACGGCTCCACCAAACCCACAGTCTCAAGTTGACCATACAAATCTTTGGCTTCGAGCGCTTGGAAACCTTTCAACCAAGGACCAAGTAAGCTCAAACACTTTCATTGCATTCACAATCTCTACCAATCGTAAAGAAGTTATACTGATTCCTTGCTTGACGAACAGGAGCTCATATGGGGCCTTCAGCCTAGCCTAGACACCCGGCCGTTCTCCAAGAATGGAGTTGAGGAACTGCTTGATCTGACAAGACAAGTACTACAAAAGAGTGACGAGCGCTCTTGGAAATTCACCTTCAGGGGAAAGGTGATTATTGCAAGAGATGTACTGGCGAAGATCGTTGTCTGGCTAAACAGGTTCAAAGACGTTGGCGATGTTGCAGTCAACTTTGATCCTGTTCATGCTAGCTTACCATGGGCTGGCATAAGATTCATGTTCCAGGTACGTGAATAAAGTTGATCAAGGGACTTTATCGTTCAAGTCCTGCTGACAGTTCGTAGGCGGCAATCGGAGAGCATGAGCAAATGGGGGACTTGGTGATAGCCATCGAGAGGCTCACCTCCCTGATCCACCGAGGCGCAATCTATGAAAGACTGTACCGACCTGCAACAATACTCGGCGATGTCATTGGCCACCTTCACTCCGCTATGGTTGATTTGTATTCCATGATACTTCGGATCATGATTTTGTGTCGCCGAATATTCGCCAAGAACGCCGCAAAACGTGCTGTACATGCGCTTTTTCACCCTGGTGAGATCACCGGACTGCTTGACAAATGCGAGGAGTTAGAGACTCGAGTCGAATACGAGGCTCACAACTGCGAGCGGACACGAAGTCAGAGAGCAGATGCAGAAGTCGAAAGGCTCCTTTCGAGACTACAGGAGCCCGTACTTCCAACTGACGAAAGAGTACTGAGTCTTCTTGAGACAGCGACAGAGCGTGAACGGCTAGAAGTCCTTGACTGGACTTCAAAAGTTCTCTATGGTGCGAATCATCGAAGAGTGAGGGACAAGCGAACAACAAACACTTGCGAATGGCTTCTTGCTCACCAGCTTTATCACGAATGGCAAGAGACAAGTGCTTCAACGATTCTATGGCTCTGCGGAAATGGTGAGTTGAATGTCCCTAATCATCATAAGGACTGTCTGACTATTAATTCTACCCAAACAGCGGGAACAGGCAAAACCTTTCTCACCTCGAAAGTAATTGACGAGATTCGGACTGCCCTCGAAAATCAGCCAAATCAGGAAGCATTTGCGTTCTTTTACTGCAACAGGAACGAAGCCGATCGTCGAGAACCTCTATCAGTACTCAGGGCTTTTGTACGACAGATGTCCACGACAGCCACCGACAAAGGGTCCATTCAAAAAAACCTCGAACAATTCTATCTTGAAAATAGAATTAAAGCTTCCGAGCCTACAATGAATGACTGCAAGAAGCTTCTTCTGGAATTCATCAACATCTACCCTCGGACTACTCTCGTCTTGGATGCCTGTGACGAATGCGAGCGACACAAGCGGCTGGAATTGATGGATATATTCGACCAGCTTCTTTCTGAAGCCTCCAAACCCGTAAAGATATTCGTTTCTAGTCGGCCTGATGACGATATCAAGAAGAAACTAAAGGACCGAAGCAATATCCAGATCAATGCGAGGGACAATCATCATGATATCACTAAGTTCGTGAACAGCGAAATTGGCAAGCATCCCAATTGGCATGTCATGAGCCCTGAAATACAAGCCCAAATTGTCGATACTCTGCAAGAAAGAAGTCAAGGAATGTAAGACAAGATGATTCAGCGTCGCTTTTCGTCACTGATAAATGACAGGTTTCAATGGGCGTTCCTCCAAATCAAGCAGCTCCTGGACCTTGACTTGGAAGAGGATATTCTAGAAAGATTGGGGAAGCTTCCTGACGATCTCAAACAAGCTTATGATGAAATCTACCGATCAATGAGCAAGGCTGAAAAACGAATCGCAGATCGGGCATTTCGATGGGTCATGTGCGCATGCCATCCACTTTCGACCAAATTGCTACTCGCTGCAATCTCTCAGGATGAGAACAGCGATCTCCTCAAACATCTTGGTGGTCTTACCGAGAACTTGGTACTCAAGTACTGCCACAATCTTCTCGTCATTGACCCCGCTCGCGGAGTCTGGGTTCCCTCACACCTCTCTGTGATTGAATATCTAGAAAAGCACCTTTGGAATCTCAGCCAGGCTAGCTGCCTTGTATCAAATGTGTGTCTTTTGGTACTTCAAAATACTACCTTAAACAATCGGGAAAAGTGCTGGGGGGTGGTCGAAATGGATGATCAGACTTGGTCTCCGAAAGAGATCAACGACCCAGATGATCCACTCTCAGGGCAAAACCTCGGTTACCTCAGTTATTACGCACGGCATCACTGGCCATTACACATCCAAAGCTGCAATGATACTGATACTAGCAGTAACAGTACTCGTCTCTCTAGCCGCCTCAAAGCATTTCTTGGGTTACCAACAAACAGTAGTGCTGCATATAGGTGCTGGCACAGGATGGTGGAAATGGATGTTTACAATTACGCAGCGCCCGATACCACTGTATTTTACAGTAGCAACAATTGTGAAGATCTAAATCCTGCTTCTATGGCAAGTTTTGCATATTGTGCTTTTGGGCTCTCAGACATTCTACCAGATTGGTTTGACTTCGATTGGGTGAACGATGAGATCAGGACACTCCAGGGTACGAGTTTTCTTGGGATCGCAGCATCTTCTGGATCGATTTCTACTTGCGAAACGCTCTTGGAACATGGAGCGGAGGTAGATACTCAAACTAGGTCTTACTTCGGAAGTGCATTAGCTGCTGCTGCTTATTGGGGTAAGGAAGAGGTGGTCGAGTTTTTGATAAGAGAGGGAGGTGCAGATATCAATATGCAATTGCAACATGGGATGTATGGGAGTGCATTAGCTGCTGCTGCTTATTGGGGTAAGAAAGAGGTGGTCGAAATTTTAATAAGAGAGGGAGGTGCAAATATTAATATGCAATTGCAACATGGGATATATGGGAGTGCGCTGGCAGCTGCTGTAAGCGGCCCATACATTGGCACAAGTGAAGTTAGGTATTTAGTAAAAGAAGCGGGGGCAGAAGTAAACATGCAGCTGGAGCATGGGAACTATTCGGATGCTTTAGAAGCAGCGGAACGGAATGGAAATAGTAAGGCTACAAAATGGCTGCTCAAATATAGAGAAAAGAGAGGAGAGGAGGCGAAGAGAATCAGTGAGGATAATGAAAGGGATGGGGAGGAAAGCGATGGGGAGGAGGAAGAAGACGAGTGGGAGGCGTATTATCAGGGCGAAGAAATAGAAGAAAGACAAACATAAAGATCATTAAATTTTGATAGATCCAAAAAGGTCAAAGCTTCCAATAGGAGAGCGCATTGGGGAAACAGTAAAATGAATATGTTCGAGCCTTTGCATTGTAGTTTCACACTTCTTGGCCTGAGTCAACATTATTCTAAATAGAAATAATATCGACATTTCAAAGACAGTTAGCTGCCCGGTGTTCAGAGCTTCATTCCTCGACCCAACCCCAAGCCTCTTTGAGCTGTTTCTGCACCGTAGCTGTAGGACGCGCATGATCTCGTTCTGTTCTGACAAGAATATCAAGAAGTGCTTCTTGGTCGAAACGATCTTCGAATCTATCGCCACCTAATGAATCGTCAGCAACTCCCTTGTCAATTATTGGAAACGAGACGAACAAAGCGCAATCCCCATCGAGGCCGTAAACATGCCAGGTGGAGTCCATCGATTGTACAATCCAATGCCACATAGTTCGCGTAATGTGGGCTTTATTTGCGCCTGGGTTCTCTTGTGAGCAATTATAGAAGTACATCGCGAATGCTGTGTTACTGTGAAGCTCATAGAGAAGGGCAACGAGAAATAGCGGGGTAGTGGGGTAATGAACTGGTGGGGTACCTCCATATTTCGTACAGCAACACTTCTACTCCCACCAACCCGTGGTATTCTAGGATCAAAGATACAAAGTAGGATCTGAGCTAGTTTAAGATGCTGGACACCGATGACTACGCAAATCAAATATTAGTATCACGTGAGCATAAGGGGCTACGCGAAAAGGCAGCACAAGGGTACTACTTACTGTGACACGCGTGGCTATGCCAAATCTCTGGAAAAGCCTCCCTGTCATTATTCTCTCCACCTGTTCCCTTCTCTGTCCTTACACCTCTTCGGAATATAGGCGTAAAGCTGCTTGGTTTCTCATCCTCCCACCTCTCACAAGCCGTTTTCAATTCTTCCCACTTACTTAAACTAACTCCTTCCGTACCAAAGCAGCAATTCAGAACATCGGCGCAAAGTACCACGGCCCTGTTGGCCCACCCAAAATCTGTAGTAGATGATGTAGTGCGATCAACGACGTAGTGCTCGAGGTTTATTTGCACGGAACGATGGTATAATGTTGCCATGTAGATCTCTTGTCTTAGACCAATCCAAAAAGAAGCGGTCGCCAATGAATTGTGTCGTGAAATGGGAGATGAATGAAGATTTATGGGGTGAAACAGTGATTTGACGAAGATCTGGATGCCTAGCATATGGGACTGGAGGTCTGTTTCAAGCACTACACCACTCGCAAGTTAGCCATCCTTCTCGTAAATTTGAGAATTAAGCCACTTCTAGTGAATGGTTACTCACAATCAATCTCCTCTAGCACCCTTAATATGATCGTAGCAGCAAAGAGTGTTTCATCAGACACAGTAGCAGTATTATTCAACATTGGAATGAGGTATTTCAAGCATTCCTGATGATACCTATTGCTCGCCAACGAATCGTAGGAGCCAGTAAGATTAAGATGTCGAGCCGAAAGTGCGAATATCGCATTTAGTAAAATCGGGCAAGTGCCTGCTCGTCGAGGCACCTCAACCTGAAAGTGCTGGGCAGGGTCGCAGAGATCGAGCCAAATAGCCAAGTTCTGCACGAAGTGTCGAAGCAGTCGGGCTTCTTGGGGGTCTGTTAATGGCCAGACTGGTTTGTCAAGGTAGATGGACGGGAGAGAGATCGATCTGAGGTTTTCTTGAAAAGTATTGTGGTCTTCATGGTAGATATGAGATGGTGTTTCATAGTTGGTAACAGTTCGTGGTGTAGACGAAACAGGTGAAGGCAGTTGCATGAAATCATGATGAGGGAGTCCGGGTAGCTTTGGAAGTGATGTGTATTGATGATGTTCAAAGGCTGGCGGGCTCGAGTGATCCCATGGAGGTATTGTCCGCGGGGTTGAAGGTGGATGTGACTTCAAACTTTGTGATGCCTCAGAGGGAGAGTCGAGTGATTCCTCGTGAGCAATCTGATTTGTAGAATGGGGATCGGATGTTTGCTTTGGAGTATGTTGCGGAGATAGCTCTTCATTTTCCGAATCAGAGTCGTAGTCGTAGCCGGTAGTAAGAGATGGCGTTTCTTCGACGAAGTTTACTAGAATCATAGTATTGTCAATTACTGTTGCTTCACGAGAGAGCAATTTCACGGGACGGAAGCTCTGCTTTTCAAAAATTCCGTCCTTTTTGATAATGCCATGAATTATGGCACCGAGGGGTGGTTGAAGAATGGCCAATAATGTTTGGTACTGAATGATTGAACAGAACAGGAACGACCTACAATCCGTGGCAATATTCAACCAGACCTGGTCAGCAGGAGCAGATACTGGCAAACAGTCAGACAGGATAGGGATTAGCTGCAGGTATCTATACAATTGCGCCTTCTATGAAACGGATCACTTGTGCATTGCAAGTTGCGTGATTGACAATGGCCACATTTAGGCTTAGCCTTATCACCTGCTCAAAATTAACCAAACTGCAAAAGTTCCCTAGGTAATCCTATACATTTGACTCGATCTTTTCTGCAAGTATCGCTGAACGAGGGGTCAGCAGTGGACTCAGAACCTCGAGGTAAACCCACCAAGCTCGCACCCTTGTCGTCATCGTCCACTAATAAATAAGCAAATCAGCAGAGCTGGATTCATGACTTTGTTTTCAAATGGAGCCAGAAAGGTAGAAATGGGGTGATTTCTCCACGATCTTTCTCTAAACAGAGAGCAGAAATAGGTATTTATGGCGACAGATTGCGGGGAATACTTTGCGGAATTTCCCCCGCTGTGTGAGACACAAGAGGAAAATTTCGGCAAGGAGCGGGACTAGTGTCTTGTCAAAGCCGCCGTCAGACGCCGGACATATTCTCTTCTGCTGCTCTCAATTGGGACAACTTAGATGCCATATGGAACGAAATACTATCCAAGCCTTTGATTAAGATGAAGACGAGCATAAATAACAGGAATATGTAATAAGCAAAGGAACGATGCTGTGAACTTCGATCGATTTTAAGAGTTGCGCGGAATTGGGGGTAATGTTTCATCCACATCTTGAAGCTGAACCCTAGCTACTTGGCTGAGAGTATTCTCTTTCGCACTCTTGCGCGGAATGAAGACCACAGTTTACACATAGTTGTATTCGCAAGTACGAGTCGATTCTGAAGAAGATATTGGAAATTGAAGAAAGTCGAGGTTGCTGTACAGGCGCTGAAGCGCGACCGTGGACGCGACGCGAGAAGTGGGGGCGCAATCGACGACCTTCCTTTCATCTCTTCAAAACTTCGAGCAAGAGAGATCGAAAGAACGCTGTCCCTTGGAAGTGCTCCCCATATCCAACATACTGAGGGCTCACGACATCGGCAATTGTTTCGAGTGTCTTCTGATTAGTTTCATGCGAGCCAATGTATATCCTCACGTGCGATCATTTCAATTCAATGCCGTTTCAAATAGTTGTCTATTGTGCAGTCTTATGTTTCCTGTTCATACTCCCCAAGAGCGTCATTCTACACTAATCCTTGACGCTGAAAAATCTACTGTTGTCAATCACGTGATAGAGACATTTTCTGCAGGCCGGGGTTTGATGGATATCTTGCCATTGGGGTTTTTGTTTAGTAACTCTGAACTTGCTATGCGCATGTTGTATTCATAGGTAGAAAACCATGTTTATGGTACGATTCAACGGAGCCAGCAAATCTTTGGGGCCGGACCCGTTCCCGAGTTATGTCAAAGTCAATGACACAAAGTGTTGAGATAGTCAGACATCATGATAAATGGCCATGACGATAGCTCTATGGTCAACACGCGCTGCACTTGGAGTGCTCCGTTCAAATATTCTAAATCGATAATCTAAGGGATTCCGAAAACTTAAGAATTGGGACCGTTCATTTCTTCATTTTGATGTCCCATGCAAAAAGCTGGTATGATTCTCGTCAGTATACCTTTCAAGTGCAAATGATTTCATCCCGCTATGTTCAAGTGGGACATAATCAGAATTTTCAAAGCCATTCATCAATACTACAGACACTGAGTGTGATGCTTGTCCCCACTAGTGCGCACTACGCCGCGGGAACTAGAATATGACATTTACATAGCTCTGTTACAGACATCAATTACACAAGTCTGCAAGTCTACTCATCATCTCCAAAGTCTAGTGTTCTAGTTCTGCACCCACATACACACACTGAAAATTGTATAAAAGCAGGCCTAACCCATATTTCCCTCCCTCCCTCCGAGCTTGTCAGCACAACAAAGTTCTTTATCACACTCACTATCTCGTAGCTAGCTACCTACCCCTCGCTTTCACGATGAAAATCCTTTACCACACCATCTTCTTCGCCTTCATCGGCATCTCACTCGCCCACCCCCGAAAAGATCGCCAAGATTACGGCAATAAAATCGACTACAACTCTGTCTGGAGGGAAAACTTCATGTACGAAGCCAATATCCAGTTCTCGAGCAGAGACTGGAACGTCGCCGAAGGCTTTGCACCTAGTCCTGGCAACGATTCTCATTTGGGTCCAGAACGCGGTTCTAATGTCAAGTACGACGCCGGTACTGCCAGCCTCCGGATCAATAAAGAGGGAAATCTCGTCATCCAGCCAACCAAAGACGACAGTGGACAATGGCTTTCAGGAAAGATTGAGACAGTAATGAGCTGGGTCACCAAAGCGACAACGGCGAGGTTGTTCGAAGCCAGGATCAAGGTTGGAGATGCCCTCATGGAAAACTCGCAAGGCATTTGGCCTCGCATCTATCTCATGGGCAAGACTTATAACGAAGATCAATCAAATTGGCCGAGAATGGGAGAGATTGATATTTTCGGATTGGCGAATGGCGGCGAAACGTTCACACCTACAATTCATTGCGGCGAGCCAAATGGCGGGCTTCCTTGCAGCGAACCCCAGGGATTCAAAGCGCCAAACGCCATTCCTTTTTCTCGAGGCAGTCTTCACACTGTTGGTTTGCTCATCGATAGAAGGGAATGCCCTGCGCCGGTTGCAGGGACGACAGGTGAATGTTGGGAACATGAGTCAATTAGCTGGTTCCTGGATGAGGAGCCAACATACAAGATCACTGGAAGGGAGTTTGGGGACAGGGATGCGTGGCAGAAATTGGTTCATGAGGAGATCATCATTGGGTTAGCAGTTGGTGTCGGTGGTGATGGAGTTGGCCCTCCCAATGAAGCTACTACAACGGGAGAGTCTGTGGGAATGGAGATTGACTATGTTGGTGTTTGGGAGGCCAAAGTTCACTCAAGTTGATCTTCCATCCTCGCTTCGATATCACCTTTGTGTTCTCAATTTGGGTTTGCTGTGTATTTTGGTTCTCATTTGTGGGCATATACTCGTCAAGTGAGTCTGTCTGCAGCAAATCACTCCTGCTGACATGTACATCGGCCTCTCTTGCTGAGCAGCGTCAATAACTTGAAATTGGCGACTCACATCCTTCATTACGAAAGATGTTTCCTCAACATAGATCATTCTTTTCTTTACGGACTTATGTACATATCATGCTCCCATAAAACGAAGTCTATACTGTCCACCATCTCTGCCAGGGTCCACCTCCAAAATAATTCGTGGAATATGGAAGTCAATCATCTTCTCTTGACACACTTTATACCACTCTTCCAATTGTTTCCGACGACGATCAATCATCAATTGCTTGATAGCGAGACTAGCAGCAGCAGCATAGGCCATGTCAAGTGACACGGTCAAGACTTGAAGACCTTGAAAACATTCTATGGCTTTCAGAGCCTCTTCTCCCCTGAACCCTATATGACCAGCGATACGTAAATACCGAACTGACTTGAGACCACCGTCGAGGTTATTGTCAAGGTAGGTCATCCAAGCCGTGTATTCGGACTTATAGTATTCACTCTCACATCCAAGTAGTGCGAGATCTACTGGCAAGACCAGTGTATCCAATGTTGTGTTGACACAAAGAGGTCGATCGTAGGGTTCCGCCAAAGGCTCGATATCGCCCACGTCACTCCGATAAAAGATTTGGTAGTGTGTCAGAGTCTCGATTCTGCTTTCGTGATTGATATGCAATGAAACTGGCAGTGGCTCGTTGAGTTGCTTCGAGTGAAGGGATTTCCGTTTTTTGGTAGAAGTAAAAGTCATCATAAGCAAGCCCACTTTCCTCTCTTTTGGAAATGTAAGGCGCCAAATCATCAGTCGGAGTTCGGCGGGAAGTTCGGGGAAGCAGGTGAATTCGGTGAGTGATCCCAGTGCGGAACTTGCGCTTTGTATTGCCATTGTTTGCAGCTGTATTTCGATATTAGTACCGATCACTTTAGACTGTTCCAAGGGAATACTTGCCTTGGATTGAATCTCAGATTCACTCAGCTTCGAATTACAGTCGGACTTTTCCATGATGGCTTCATTCATTATCGACAGCTGGCGAAAAGATCCACTTTTCTGTCCACAAATTGTGCCATCTACTCACAGCGATCTCGCGATCGATAGTTTAGACTTGGTAATTTGTAGAGAGGATACAGTCGTGTGGGCGAAGTTGACTGTGCTTGAGCAAATGGTTGCGGACCAAGTAGAATGAATTGCTGGTAGTTGTTATGACCGGGATCTCGACGCAGATGAATTTATCGAGTGCTGAAATCCGTGGCACTGGAAGAGATTGAATACAGATCAATCGAAATACTTCCAAAGGTGTGTGGAGCATTGCAGGTAATGGAAGGGTTAATGAACAAGGTGCGCTAACAGTAGCGGCTTTGCTGCACATGCTTGTTATCACTTTGCTGTCCTCGAATGTAGAGATATCGATTATCTAGAAACACGATTTGCTTGATCCTGGATTGAGAGTCTCTAGCAGGACGTCAAATCGTAATCTCTTCGAACTCTCACCATGTTCTTCAACACAAAGCCAAGTACTACTAACAACAACCAGCTTTCCCTTCCGACTTCCCTCTTGTCTCCGGAACTTCCGCATAAGGTCCCAACCCCGTCTGCTCCTGTACAATCTCAACAATATGACTCCGACAAGAATAATTCTTAAACTCCGTGATCAACCCCTCTTCATCAAACACAACCACCGCCGTCTCGTAGAAAGGATCGAGTGTCTGTCCCAGCACATGAAGGCGATTCTTCATCTCGCAGTAGACGGTCAACCCATCTGCGCTTGTGGATTGAGAGATAATGTGTCGATTGACGACGTGTTGGATCTTTAGGTTGTCTTGGAGGGAGGAAATGGTTGCGGTGCGGCCGAGGCTGGGTTCGTCGTATTCGCGCATGCTTTTGAGGTAGGTTGTGCAAGTTGGGCTGAAGAAGGCGCTGATTGTCTGGAATTCTTCGGGTGTCGAGGTCGGCTTTAAGCTGTCGATTGCTTGGTAGAGGTCTTTTAGTTTGGTGAGAGAATCTTTGTTCGTGGCTGCCATGATGGTGTTTGAGTCGAGGAGAGTGGTATTTGGGATCAAGTTGCTGTTTCTGGATCTCCTTTGCGTAAAGATGAAGAACGGTTCGAATCTTTTGCCAGTCCTCGAAAGCGAGTGTAAATTAAGGTCGAGTTGTTTGATCCCTCTCCTTCTACCTTTCTGATATGCGGCTTGAGTTGTTTACCTTGTGCTGGCACAGTGCTGTGAGAGATGATAGGTAAGTTGAAGCATAATATCTGAAATCAAATACAAATCATTTTGCCAAGAATTCCAAATCCAGGGCTAGTGATGATGTTTCGGCCGCCGACAGCAATCATGACAAACTAGCCCGTGAATTTGTAATTGCTTATGATTATAATGATGAAGCTTGGTCATAATCACAATCTCGCTTATTTTCTTTTGTATGAGTATTTACATAAACATAATATGCCCAAAAGTAAAGAATATAAACAAGGGTTGTCGCTACAAGATTGAAGCAAGTATTGCTATTCCGAGTCATGATGTCAATGGTTGATTGGTTGACTTCGTTATGTTGCGATACAGTATCCTTACCAGCTCTGCCAAAAGACCACTCTGAAAATCCATTTCCTATCTCTGCACTATACTTTTGTGGTGAAAAACTTGGCACTTCTAAGCACTAGTGCCTAATACCATATGCGACACTTGATCGAAACTTTTCTAAACATTCTCTACCTCCCACTGCATTTAAAAAGATACGGTATCATTGGCTAATAATAATGAATATTCGACTGGGTATTGCCTGCGCATCCTTCTAAAAAATATATTCTTCAGAACACCAACCTCCCCCATGAGATGAATCATGTAGGACAACCCATGCAATCTAGATACGTCCAAATGTCCTCAAAAGAGTGACCGCGATTACTTGACACAAATTCTTCTGTCCCAACTCAAGCCATAAGGCTCAGAGGCACCACCACATCATCTATCCTCACCCCCCAACCACCCCTGAACCCCCAAAACGCTCCCCACAACCCCCCTCAAAACATCCCACCCACTCCCTTCCCCCACTCCCTCCGCACCATCCCCAAAAGTCCCCACAGCAATAGCCGTCGCAGCAAACATACCCTTCAAGAACCTTCCCTCCGGCCTTCCCCTCGCACCCGGATTAACAACCAACAGCACAAAGAAAAAGATGCCCGGATGCAATTTCCACACCGGTAACGGGACGCTCCACATACTCTGCCAGATCGTCTGGAGCTGTAGCTGCGTCAGGGATTGCGAGAGCGGACGCCGAGAGAGGATAGCGGAGAGCAGGATTTGGGTTGTGGTGAGGAGGGCGGTGTGGATTGTGGGTTGGTGGGTGGGAGGGGGCGTGGAGGAGAGGCGGGTGGATATCCATTGTGCTGTTGCGAGGAATTTTTGGTGTGAGGGGGAGGAGGGGGGGTGCTGGGTGTGAGAGAGGTGGAGGATGGATTTTGTGAGCCAGCGGACGTCGTCTAGGATTTGGGCTGTTTCGGGAGCGATGTTGTGGATGTGGAGGTTATCGATGAAGCGTATTGGAGAGGGGAGGAAGGGGCAGTCGAGATGGATGGGGTAGGTTGTCAATGGTTGGATTAAAGTCGGCATCTCGTTCGCGTGTAGGAAGAGGGGACACTCGAGAGTGCATGCTATTTGAAAATCGGTCCTGTTGTGCGTGTAAGCGGAATCGCAGATAAATAGAAGAATGGTCAATACCGTAGGAGCATTTTTCGAAGCAGCGGAAAGGTGACATTCTGTACTCCTCCCCGCGTTCTGACCATTTCTCGCAGCCCATGCATATGCGCCAATGTGCTCCTCTCGTCCGAATATACTAGCTTTTATCACTTAGCTTGAATATCAAGTAAATTCTGGAATGGTATATCAAACCTCGTTATAAGCCAGCGACATAACAGCAGCAATAGACTCATCATTCACACCCTTGCTATGAGTAACAATATGCGCATTGATCAAACTAATAAGCCTCCCTTTCGCAGCCATAGCATCAACCGAATTCTCGACCTTGATCCGATGAGTTGCAGCTTGGAAATAAGAAGCTGTGAGGAGAGTGATATATATCGAGATCGGTGACTGCGTCATAAAAGGTAGCCATTGATCCATGAACGTCGCAGGAGGATCATGGCCATCTATCGAGCACATGAAGGGCGACAATCTTTGGATGACTGCGAGACTTTAGCAGATAAAACGTAGATAGGCAGTTGTACTTACAGAAATGAAAGAGCTCAGCATTTCGCCTCGAGGGCTCGACTGGCAATGACTCCAAAGGCCCCAAGGCAACACCTCCGCTTGGTATTACCGCATGTACATAGTGAGACTCAAACAGCTCTGGAAAGCTAGTGAATCGACCATTGCGAATGTACGAACTGATATCCAACGGATAAAAGCCGAGAATACTCACATCAGACGGATCTGGTGGCTTTGGATCTTTTCCCGGTTCTCGATATACCTCATACCAATTTGCTCTAGATAATGGTGATGTAGGTGATTGTAATGTTGGATGTTGTGCTACATAAAAGGGTGTGGTATTGCGAGAATTGGGTTCTTCATGCAGTGTTGCAAGAGCAAGGGCTTTTGATCTTCCCGCCTCAACATCTTCGACTTTTGGTCCCGCAACGTCAAGCTCGATCACTGTTTCCTTGTATTTCTTCGACTTCCTGGTTTCATGTTAACACTCTGGTCCAGCCATAGAAATGGAAAATGTATTTACTTGAAGGTTTCATAGACACACGGCACGGGTGGATAACGCCTCGAACAATTATTGCAGATCTTTTGTTGATTACACTTCATCTCACACATCAGCCATTTCCTCCCGTCAACGAATGAACATTCTAGACATCCATACCTTCTGCTTCCGTCTCCTACATTCCGTACAAGAAGTCGAAGCTCTCTGTCTCGACCTCACTTCCATTTTCTGCTCGTTCTGCTGCAGGGCGTCGGGGTTAACCATCATCACCACAGATCTTCACTTCCGAACACTCAAATAGGCGTTTCGCATCCGCGTTTGAACAGAGATTTCCGAGAAAGAGGAGACGATGCATGACAATGCACAGGGCTTGGATTGGATTATATGGTTCGAGTGTGACATGGGAGCTGAGGTGCTGCAAGGTTTCGGACTTAGTCGAATATGGGTTAGGGCGGGGCAACTATTTCGGGAGCTGAAGGAATAAAGGGGTCGGGACTCCTTCCGTTTCTGCGCTCCTCGAGGTTGTATAAAGTAACAGCTGTGTCTTCTGACGTACATTGACAGTTGAAGTCACTGTGACGACTTGCCGGATGGTTGAAAGCTTTATCAGGTACGACATGCCGTCGCGGCGATGGGGCTTTTGCAGCGACGCCAGACTCAGTCGGCGGCGGCCCTTCGGTTCGGCTGCCTGCGTCGACTTTATCATGGAATACCTCCCAAGAAGAGCTGAAGCCAAGGAGTTTTCTTGGGTCTTGAGACCGAACTTCAGCTGAGTGTCCGTGGCGAAGTTCACGAAGATGGTCCAGCCTTTGTAGACAAGTCGTCCACATAGTCTTCATCCTTCACACCATATGTTTCTGTACGACGGACAGAATAGGGCTTTTTCCGATCAGGATCACATTCCTTGCGCATGTCTTTCATATTCAGTGCATATTGCGGTGGGAGCTTGAGACCGGCAGCGCAAGAGCCGGTGTTTGCTCTCAGCAAAAGAAAGTTTATCGGCTCACCAAATGAAGTCTGGTCCAGCCTCAAGCCTTGGCGTTACTGTATGCGAGTGGAATATTGCTGTGGCTTGCTGCAGGAGCGCCTCGTGGAACATGCATGATCACATGATTTACCCCTCATGATAGACTCTTGGCTCTGCTCCTAGGTTTGGAGTTTGTAGTTTGTGAAGAGATCACAGAAGTTGAGGTGAAGGAGTTGAGCATGATAACGAGAAGCTCTCGATGATTTCAGCAGCGAAGGTTTGATTTCCATCACGTGTTGAGATCAAATTCGAATCCTCCTGGCCTACTCGCATGCAAGTCAATGTTCCATCTCCCGATATGGCAGGATCCCATCCTCCCAGCCCGCATTGAAGTACGGAAAATACTCATTATCAGTTGGGCTTGCGAAATGGCCGTATATTGGGCTTGGTAGAGGAGGTTGCTGAGGATGAGCAGTAAATCCATCCAGTGGTGGATACGCCATTGCAAGCAATCCTCCTTGCTGCATATGGGTGTCTGCGAAGGGACTATTATAGTCTTGATTTGGGCCTTGTGGTATTTCGGGAGCTGTGAAAGTAAGCGCAGGTTGAGATGGGAGATCAACTCCAGAATCGTTTGGCAGATTTCTGTATGGGGTTTGAGCCTCAGCTGGAAAAGTAGGCAAGTTTGCAAAGGACAATTGCGTTGGAGAAGTCATAGATTGAGTAACCTGAGGTGGACTTCTCGCTAATTCGCGAGATCTCTGGTGCTCGAGACAAAGCAAAGAGATCTTATCGAAAAGAGTCTATACGACGATCAGCAATCCCATCATCTCGAACTCGATTGCTAACTTACTCCTAGAGATGCTACACACTTCTCAGCAGGTACGCTTTCGCTCGCCAGTTTGATTAGTATCCGCCTCCCCTTTTCAGCGGTACTTAGTGCATCATCGAAAGTGGGATCATCAGGATTGCTAATGATAAACATGCACAAAGCCATAACGGCGAAGAACGTAATGTATACTGTGAACCAATATTCACTGATCAGAAGGCCACGATGTTCAAGACCCTCAATTAGCCATACTATCTGCATAGCGGCTTTGATACAAGAAGAGGCACAAGCGAAAGAACGCATGTCCGGCGGATCTGACGGTGATGTTCGAATAACGTGAAGAATGAACGGACGATACAACACCATCTGAACATGTGCATATGCTAGACGAAGGAGAAGTTGTGTCCTGTTATTGGTCAGTGGACGGCCCTGAAGCAGAAAAAGAATGAATTACCTAATGATTCCGGGTTGATCGCTTTCACTCTGCATTGGAGCAGAGATCTGCTTGTGCCACTCCTCAAGCTCTTTGTCAAACTCGAGGACACGGGCGTAGTTGACTCGATACGCTCGTCCAGTTCCACGACGCAACGTTCTTGGATAGATATCTTTGACAATTCTTCTCTGGATCTTCAACAAGTTGATGTGTGCAACCACAGGTGCCACCGGACGATGAGTAACTGGCACTTCGGGTCTGGTGCTTTCTGAGCCTTTCAGAAAATCTTCGGCGCACTGTGGTAGGTCCTGGTCAATATCTTCATCATCCAGGACTGTGGGCAGACCCAGCAAGGTAGTCACATATGTCTCCATTGTCTGAAGAACCCAGAATACTCTTCTTCGCGTCTCTTGCTCGATGGGGTCTAATGATGTTTCCGCACGATGTAGCCCCATTTGGAGCGAGACTGAGATCGCTGTCGAGATGTACGAGTAACATGAATGCATCAAAGCAGAGGACTGAAGATATATTATAATGCAGACCAAGGTTTGCAGCGACAACATGTCGCGACAGTTTGCTGTATCGATCAAAGCTTGTCCGGCTCGAAACCATTTCACACTTCGCATGATTAGCCATGAGTATAAGTATAGAAGGAACTACTTACCCTTTCATGTGATTGAGGCTACCAGTGGGGTGGGCCTCACTACCCGAGCCAGAGAAAAGCTCACCTATAGCCAATGTGACATATAGTAGAGGCAAGAATGCTAGCTCTTCTGTGCAATAATTCTCTGGTTTGGTAGCATAGATTCGAGTGAGAAGGTTGTTGAAAATTGGCTTGTGAATGAAGGTCATCAGACTGAAAGCATTGTCCAGGGCCATGCCAGTAAGCTGCTGGGCAGTCTCTTTGGGTGGAAGATTGAACATAATCATCGGGTCCGCTGAGAGCTGATTGGAAGGTATCGCAGATCCAAAGGCTTGCTGTAATGGTGTCTTCGAGAATGGTCCTCTTTTGGGTCGTGTTACACCAAGCAATTGACTGCATCTTTCATCGATCTGTTGCAAGAATGCGATGCCAGCAAAATCGCCGTGGTATTGACAGTGGCCTTCCTCGTCGATGCTCAACCGGCCAGCAGCCTCGATCATCGTCTCAAGGAGTTCTCCAGGATTACTCGACACTTCGGAATGGAATTCGCCTTGCCTTGAAATCAGTTGCATATCGGCAGAGGATTGGTCGTGCTTTCTCGACTCGTAGACCTGCCTCCGAATTGTTTCCGCCAGGTCATGGGAATGAATATCGAGATTAGGAAACACATCATGCAAAGCAGTAGATATATTTTGATTTTCTGACTCGAGCATCCTCACTCTCTCTTCCAATTCTTGAATGTATAATGGCCCCGAGTACTTGGACTTGCGTTGGAAAGTGTAGCTGCATTCTGTGCGACAATTCAGTGCGTCGTTCATAAAGGGTAAGATGAAAGTTGTGGGATTGGCCGACCTTGGTGTGCCAAACGACATGGCATACATGGCATTTTGCCATCGCATTTGATCTTGCGTCCTCTGCAATCATCGCAGGCCCACCGACTCCTTCTGTGAATCTTGTCTCGCTTCCTCTTTCCCCCTCCGCTTCCTCCATCCTTCTCTCCCTTGGACTCGCTCAATTGCGGCGGGCTCAGCATTCCATCCGACATATCGTCCTTGATTGAATTCATTCTGGTGACCGAAAAAGCACCATACTGGGGCACAGCATGGACTTATAAAGATTCGATAGGGAAAGCAGGCGTCTTGGCATTACCGTAAGAATGGATCCGGGAAGGAAAGTGTCTTCTCTGAACGAGATAAGCCTTGCTCGTGGGGAAAACGCTATCTTTGCTCGTGGAATACACTTGTGCAACCAACGCCGTTTGTCCAGGAACGGCCCACCAAAGCTTCTTCCCTGATGTTTTCTAGAAGGGAAGAACCACAACACGGATGCACAAAATTATGAAAACTAAGGTCGAAAAGGGAATCCGCGACGTAGAACGGTGGGAAGTCAGGAAGATAATGTGGGTAAGTGGCTGTGGTTGCACGAGGCCACAGCCGCCATGGGAAACACGAGCCTCACTTGGTGGGACAGGTGCAGGAATGCCAACTTGCCAAGACCTGGGGGAACAGCGCTGGTTGGTCGTCACGGCTCAATTCAGGGTCCACACAGGGCCCCGAGATTCTTAACATGTATACGTCAGAAGCAGATGTTTAGTGATCAGTAATAGAAGGGATCTACCGGTTCTCCCGGCACGCGAACATGACGACCCTGACCGGCGGCTTGGCATTCTAGTCGATGTCCTTTTTGCCGCAAGGCTGAAATCACGAGACCGTAGCGAGCCTTCCGAATTGTGGGCAATTATACAGTACTTTTTATAAATCATCCCCAGGACTGCGGTCCTCCCGAGGTGTCGGGTCTATTGGCCGCCGAAATCATACGTTGCCGTGCTACCGACCATGCCCTAACTCTTAGGTGCAGATATTTCTTTAATTGTCATCAATAAGTAATGCTTTTGCCAAGACCCTGTCGGTCGCGAGCGATTGTCCGCTCAGTCTCGGTCTTGGCATCTCTGAGTTCAGGAAGCGATCTGTTGAAATTCTCGAACATAAAAGAACGTTGTGTGGCGAATGATTTTGATGGAGAATCTCACATCCCAGCTATCGAAAAAGGATCTTGTTATCACAAACTCTAAACAAATCTCACCCAATCTGCGTAGCGAGAGCTGATAAAGCCCCCCTTTTTTGCCAAGACACCGTCGCTAGCTTATTTCGTCAAGCGACTGCATAATTTGGCCGAGTTACGTAGTCCATTTCCCTTGCATGCATCAGCATGTGCTGTGCCATCGGCAGTTAAAGAATCCCCGTTCACGTATCAATGGTTTCATTCTCAGATGAAGCCTTGAGGTAACGAGTACAGTATTACTTTTGGAAACTCCGAATGAGATCTTCGATTGACCATATATATACCTCTATAAACACTTTTACCATTAAGAAAGTCCTCCAGAAGATCGAAATAGAACCACCAACGCCAGTTGCCCGCTAATTTTGCTTCCAAATAATCCAACCAACAAATCCATCACGGAAGAGACTATTCTATCAAGAAGATCCATAAACGTCATCCACAGCCTGCAAAGGCCAGACCATCAACTCCCTCCACTCCTCATTCAGAGCATTCTCGATAGCCCTCACCTCCCTCCTCCCACAATCCCCAATCCACCAAAAATCCCTAAAGTCCCACAAGAACGCAAAGAAATGAGCCAGGATAACGAGAGCCCTTGGTCTCTGCTCCTTCACCAAGTCAATGAATTCCGTATACACGACCGTCGGGAAGATGATCAATCGTCTGAAGATATTACTCGTGTTTTCTTTGGCTGCTATAGACAGTTGGACGGAGCCAATATACGAAGTCGTCGTTTCATACGCTTTCTGGATCTCGTCGTTCCACGGTTCTTCCACGAGGTCCGAGTCTGTTCTCCTCAGCAGGTGGAGGAGGTCTTGGCGATTGGATTCGCGGAACAGGACAGTGTCGTCTCGGAGCCAGCCTCCGGTTTTGAGGCCGGGTGCGTTGCTGATCATGCTTCGCATGATACTGTTCCCATCGTCTGCAATGAATTTCCAAGCCTCGACATTCAATCCTCGTCCTGTGCTGCTGCTCATCTGAAGCCATTCCGTTGGTGGTGTGTAGGGTTCCATTGGTCTGTCTTGTAGTAAGGCAAAATTGATAGCTCTCAAGAAGTTCGAAGTGAGACAAGCAGCGTCCGCATTCGCACGACTCAGAACTCCTACTTCGTCCCTATGTTCTCGAAGCGTGAGGCCCATGTAGCGTTGATATGCTGCAATGTTTTCCAGGTTTCCCGGATCCAGCTTCGCTATGTGCATAGCCGTGAACGTATAGATACTGTACAACAAACTGTTATGTTTCAGTGCCACTTTGGGGATCGATACGGTCCATTCGGGGGCAGCTCGATCGCCAGGCATCGTCATAGTCTTGGAGGTGATGGCCATATAATGATGCATGAGATGGAGCTCTGTGATTCGACGGAACCGCGATTCTGGCGGCTCGTCCCAGTCGGAAGACGTTGAAGTGAGGTTTGGTGATAGTTTTGGGCGAATAGTGTAGGGTTTGGGTTTACTGCTCGTGTTGCTCGAGCCTGGTGAATTGGATCGTCCTGGAGATTGGCCTGGTCTGCCCCAGACGCAGGTTGTCTGGTGGCGGGCGCAGGAACCACATACTGGGTGTACTTCGTTGCACTGCGTTCACGTTAGAGATCTGATCTCTCTCGGAGGCTTCTCCTTGATGACGGCTGCGGCGTTTTGAATGAACAAAGACTGGTGGAAATCTCGAACAGATAGAGAATGCTCATGCTCATGCACTTGTACGAGTTTTTGTTGTTCTAGAAGCAATTCGGAAGAAGCAAGTTCACAGAGCGGAGAATTCCAAGAACGAAAGCGAGACCGAATCGAATGAAACAAACGACGTACCTTGACTCTCCTAGCTCGACACTGCTGGCAACCCGTCCGACTCTTCTTGTGGTGCAATCGCGGGGCTGTTTTGCGGGGTTCGTTTTGACTTCCAGGCACCCATCCAACAAACATAGTATCCATGACTTCTGGTTGTTTCCCCTTCTCTTTGCTGCTTTTGGGAGCTTTTGATGCGACTTGGTCGGCCGCTTCTTCACGGTTCGTTTCCTGAGTGTCAGACATGTTCGCCGGCTTATATGATTATATGTACAGAAGGAGGTATTGGTGAAGTCCTGGGCTCAGCAACTCTAATGTGTGGAGCCGATCAGTCGACAATTTGGTTGCTGGACCTTGGGGTGCTCGTGAGGGAGGGTTGAAGCTGCAAGTTTTCTAGAAGTGGATCTGACACAGGCTGTGACCGGCCA
The DNA here is from genome assembly GCF_001500285.1 of Mollisia scopiformis. Lineage (NCBI taxonomy): Eukaryota > Fungi > Ascomycota > Leotiomycetes > Helotiales > Mollisiaceae > Mollisia > Mollisia scopiformis. The sequence goes on from NW_017263620.1 coordinate 102,023, forward strand.
CTCAGAGGCAGCGATGCGCCGCCCTGCGCCCCAGCCGCTATTCTCCATCGTCTTGAACCCATTCGAGGCTTGTCTGATAGGGCTTGGGGGCGGTTGCGCAGCAAAAGACGACCCACCCCGAGTGACTATCTGCAGTGGGTGGCCCCGCTGCACAGAGCAGAGAATCCCAGAAGATGCCCAGGAACCTGTGATCTGGCAGTGCTTGGTGGTGGTGTCATCTCGAGACCGGTATCCGATTAGGTAAAGCGCGTATGCTTAATTGTGCCGCATGCAGCTGCAAGGTTTGAAGCGACAGCCTGCATCCAACGTGCACAACAGCCAACTGCAATCCAACCCCATCCCATACGACCTGGAACAAACCAACAACATGACTGGATGCGGACCACTGGGACCGCCAGAACCACCAACGTCTAAGGAGCATTTGCCTAACTTACGTCCTCCTGCTCCTGCTCCGACCCCGCCATTATGTGCCTTCGAGGATCTGTTTTATCTCATGCAATTGCGGGTGCTTGCCGTCCGCAATGGAGCACTGGATCATCCGCCATAGGTTCACTCGTGTCACATTCCGTCCGATCCTTGACCTAGTATTCCCGAGGTCCCTCTCTAGGCCCGGTGGGCAAAGAGACCAGGCCCAAGCCGAGCCCGACTTGAGCTGGAGGGCCGATGATTTACGGCTTTACCTACCAACTTAAGGCAGCAGTTCGAAGTACTTGACCCAGCCCACCCCCTTGACAAGTCTAGCGAATGGCCATCGTATACGGCATCGATAACGGCCAATGCTATACGAGTCAGGAAAATCTGCCGCAATTAGATATACACTTGACGTCAATACTACTACCCTTTGCTCCCGCAACTTCATTTTCAGCAGTCGGCCAGGCCACTTGGCTTTCTGATTTTTGATACTCAGGCGGGCCAAAATTGACCCTTGAAGCGCCTATTCTTCCCCGTGGTGACTCAATATCCATGAGTTCTCCCTATTCTCAACAGTACGGATTGAAACTTTATTCGAACCATTTGACGATTAAAATTCCAGATTGACGCAACTACACTTGACTCTTCCAATCTCCCTCGATCCTTATGAAGAATTGTCAAAATCCACAGCAAATGTGCCATGCATCCGCCCCTGAAAGCACTCGCTTCCACCCTACTGGGCTCGCCTGTCGTACTGCCATCAAATCATCCACGATGTAACATCTACCCCTCCACCCCCAAAAGCCCCAACCTTCCGTAAAATCGCTCAAACGGGGTGGAACAACTGCTCAGCCTCGCGGAATCAAGAACTTCTGTTCAAGCTTCCACAAGCCCCCACTGGCCGCTGACGCCATCAGCACATCCCCAATGCAGACATTGCTCCACCCTGCAAACTCAGCCTCGTCATCACAGCAAGGTCCGTACAGGAATCCACACCCGTGCCCTGACTTTCTACCCCAGCTTTTATAGGTATCACAAGCCTCCTTCTCCTTTCCCTTGCCGCTCCTCATTTCAGACATCCTACCCTCCAAGATCTCCTCTGATATACTAGACGTCGATGAACGACATGCATGCTCGGCTGTATTGCATGCATCATGCACTGCAGCTGAACCTAAATTCCTCATCCGTCACCGGTGCCCCTGTCCTGCACATCTTGTGCTGTTTCTTTATGAAAATGACATAAATCCCAAACATAAGTAAGTAAGCTGATTCCCAGTGCCTTGCATCTTTAACCGTCTTCGATGCACACTCGCTTCACGGCTGGGTGCCGCGCCTTGATTCGCTCCTGTACGCTCCAGTGGGTTTGATTCGACGATCTTTTCTACGTATGCGTTGTATTTGATGTGCAGATGTCTCACATTCCCAACTTCTTTCTCGAGGTAAAATCTCAACAGGGAAGTTATAGGCTTAAAACATAGCCACTCTATATATGCAGAGATGACACCCGATATAAGGTTCATCACAGCCCAACACCAACACTACTACGCGAAAAACGACTATTTTAACGTCAAGTTGGGTGTGTCACGTGGAAGCGTCCTTCTGCTTTCGCTACCGGTGAAGGAGGAAAAGGGAGAGTTACCGAGATGCGGGATGTTTGGTACGATGAAAGACGGTGTAGGGTTGAGAGTGTGCATTCGGGAGATGGAATCGAAGACTATCCGTGCCCCCTGGCTGAGTCGGATTTACTGATTTGTGATCAGAGGTCGATATGTTGGATTTGGAACCATTGTTGGACGGAAACTGCCGCACGGTACAATGTGACATAGGGCTAGGCGAGGGACGTCTCTATCAGCCCTACTTCTCGGCATCCCTCAATGTCAAACTTAACTTAGAGGTGTTTCTCTGCCCAATTCTGAACTTCATTCCAATCTCATACCTCGAGCCTCATTTTTTCAATCCCTTCCTAACGAGTTTGGTCGTTAAAATGCCTTGCACCTCACCTTCAGCTTCCTCACACATATTGCCGGACACCAGAGGATATAAACGCCCCACTTAGACACTCATCTCCACTCATAGCCGCCCATGTAGCGACATCTTAATCGAACGCACCTTCCCTCTCCCCCGATATCATCCCATCAGCATCCTCACCGGTCGGTAGACGTGTCATAGGGCTGTGACGAAATCATTCCACTTCATCGCTCTCCGTCCACGAAGTGTTCCCACTCATCAGCTTACTGCTCCAGCTGAAACCGTGCATAAAAGGATCATGTATATTCCGGAGAGGAAAGAGCTGAAGCAAGTGAATGATAGGATTGCGAGAATGTCCGTATATCGTGAGCACAGGCGGTATTGGTGAGCTCGCCGGGTTTGGACCTTAAAAGTGAAAGTTTGAAAACATTTCAATTCGCTCAAGGTCCGGACAGACAGAGCTGACGCGAGAGAGCTGAATATGAGACGCCAGACTTGACTGTCATCGTTCGATAGTCCCCAAAAATCCGAAAACCCGCCCAAAATGAAACTCCCAAAAAAAAGAAAAACATAAAGGAACAGAAAATCAAAAATAGAAATCAAAAGCAAAACATCAACAACTCGCGCTCACCGTCGGAGACGATCGGGAGCTGCGAGCTGTTGGTGCCCAAGCGCAAAGCATTGTTGATATATCAACCATACGGCCAGCCGAGTGGTTGATGGTAGCAGCTTTGCTTATTAGATTCTATATGTGTGGTTAGCGAGTTGGTAAACAATGATAGAGGATCAGGCTGCGCTAGTATATGGATGTGGTATCGATAAGAGGCAGGCTGAGGGTTGGTGGTTTGTTGGTAGATTGTAGCATCGGTGATGACTATGCTCTTTGTTAGCTGAAGGAGGCCGATGTTAGTTCATGTATTGTATTCTATTGACAAAGGTAGGAAATTTGATTGAATTTTGAGACTGAATCGCTTCCATCAGCAATATCGCGGGTCTGTGAAGCATTCATACAGGAAGCAAGAGCTCAGCTAAGAGACCGTAACTCTCTCGCTCATGAGTGAAGCGAAGTATGAAGACTCTTGGCATCAAAAAGCTGTGAACCATCAAGTAAGGCATTCTAGATGCTAATAGCCTTTCATTTGAATCTGAAATAGCCGATCTTGATTCCCCTCCAAGACCCCTTTACAGCGTCCTGAAAAAAAAAAGCACTGCAAGAAAATCGAAAAACAGGGAAGAAAGAAGAACGAAAGGAAAAACGGAATGGCAAAACTCTTTTGGCCGGCCTGCTGGGTTTTCCCGCAGCCGAAGGGGGCCAGTGAGCAAACGTAATTTAATACGTCTTTGGGACTCGAGGAACTTTAAAGTCTTACCGGACTCCGAAGGAAAAAATGTTTATTTAACTTTATATGTGCTTTTGGCGAGGGAGCAAGATGATTGGCTAAGAGCGTTTGGGGAAAGGCGAGAAATTCACCTTTCGGTCTGATACTTAGCGGGAATGAAATGATAACATGATTGTAGAACGATTTGATGCGTACAGGAACCAGAATTTCACTTGATGTATATGCCTATTTTCAGGTATAGGAAATACTGCTCAATTCTCTTCGGGTATCTAGTAACATATCCAAAAGTTCAAAACTAACAACTCGAAACGCAGCAAAAGATTGTTCGCAAAGCACCGCAGCAGCAAAGAGACACATTTCTCGTACAAGAAGCGGACGTGGTCCGTGTCTTGATCTCCCACGCTCCTCCCCAAGCACTCAAACCTTCCCGACCTTTCTCAGTTTTGACATGTGTCGTGTCATGATGCCAGCCCCGGCAAGAACAGTTGTCATAATCGCCTCAGGCACAACGCTCAATATGACCTTTGCCACGAGGCTGTTCTTGAAGGTAGTCGATGTGAGGAAGATGTTGAGGGCAGCATAGATGTCGCGAATTCCGATGAATGGTAGGATGATAGCAACTCCATATAGTAGCTGTTTGACCCGTCAGTACCTCTGATCCTGCGTCACATAGTTGAGTACTGACCGTAGTAGCTTCAGCATAAGCCGGAGGGACGCCATAGACAGGTTCTCTGGTGTGGGGAGTCGTTAATGGAATCATTTCATAGGATTGATCCGTTTTGCGTAGCGATATGCCCACCCAGGCAGCCAGAACGCACCAAGCTAGCAACAGGATCACGATACCGAGTTTCGATAACGTTGGGGGCGTGGTCGTCTTGTTGTCGATTTCGTGGATGATTCCGATAATGATGAATACCATTCCTCCGACAACAACGCTGTGGAAACTGAGAACCTTGATCCACTCAAGCCTCGTGTTGAGTTTCGGATTGCGAGCTGTTCGTCTATCCGTCAGTTAGTTTTTGCTCTTTTAAAGGAGGAAGATGGCCCTTACGCCTCGTGAAGGACACCGAGAGCCGCAAGGAGTAATGGAGATAGTCCGATATTGTTAAGAATTAGAGTCGTGGTTGTGTCCGTCGAGTGTGTATTGTTTTGGTGGATCTCGATGAGGCTTCCTACTATCCGTAATCCACAGAATAATTGAATGGTCAACCATCCTAGAATTCCATGTCGGCCATGCTTGAAGAGACAAAATGTGATGGGTACTATGAGAATGACATAGATGACACAGGTTGCAGAAGGCAGAGAGTTTTGAGTCATTGTTATGGGAAGAGAAGAGCTTGGTTGGTTGGGATGATTGGAAGCGAATGCTTAATCAAAACACCTCTGATCTCGAGATGGGATATCTAAGCAGGTCTTTATATCATTTTGGCCCTTTTGTGCCCCCAGAGATTCGGTCAACAATAGCATGCAACTCTTGGTGGGTGGAAATTCAAATGAGAGAGGCGAAGCACTTGCTGTTCCGCACTGCGAGGCTTAACGCTGGGTCTCAGGACAGGGAATTCGGCCAGGAACAACATCCTCCTTGCCAATTAAGGACTAAGAAGGATACCAGCTGAAGACGATCTATCTCAACGATGAAACTTTGGACAGGAAAAAGGAGTAGACGCGCAAGGTTTTCGCGGATTGTTAATGGGAAAAGATAGGAAATAGTCTACACGACGTAGCAAATAGAAGGAAGCTTTTCCTTTCTGTGTTCGCTCTCGTTCCGTAAGAGGCAAAGCTTCAGGCCGTGCTTACTTGTGGGTCCCACGGCTTGCTGATTGGTGTCGCTTGGGCGACTTTGCCGCATCCCCACGTCTCAAGCTTCAGCTCCGAGCCTCACAAAATCACTCAAACCTAAAGCCACAGTCCTAAAGTCGATGAATCCGCGTCAATGCAAGGCTGTGCCTTGGCACTATCGATAGGAATGTAGATCTCAAAGGTTTAGTGAAGGGCAATATGGATCCAGTGATTCGGAACCTTTCAAGCACGATGCTGGCGCGAGGGATTTCTCACCGCCCTCATTCAGTCTGTTCTCACTTTCCGTACTTCTTTTCTCATTGCCTTCATCAGTCAGTCGTAACTCAAATCTTCATACGCAATGGCAGACCAAATCCTCTCCTATGCAATCAAGGGCATTGCTGGTGGTATTGGACTCGCATCTGAAAGCATCACCGCTCACAAGAACAAGAAGCGTGCGAAGTCGCAGGTACGCGACGAGCAGAGCAGAAGTCCCGGAGAATTGAGCCGCTCAAACTCAGACGACGAGAAGCATCACGAAGAGAAAGACGAAGACCAATGGGCTCTCGACGATGCTCAAGATGAACTCATCCCAATACATTCTCCTCCCACATCACCAGGATCGACCGAGAAACCAATTACAGACGTCAAGATTCTTATTGACATCTTCGTTCAAACACACCCTCTGCCAAACTTTGCCGACCTCCCACCGGCTCCAAGATTGCCATTCCCAGTGGTACTTCCTCAGCGACGACCAAAGAATAGAGCGCGAGGCTTCATTCGAGCTTATGCGCCAGTTCTCATGAATGCTGGTATTGACCAAGCAACATTTCTCGAGTATCTCGAGCTCTTCAACAAAGCTAGTCAAGCTTCTCCATGGCTGAATGCGATCAATTTGGCTGGACTTGCTTTCTCCTCCCTGCCTGCAGGTATCTCCATGGCGATCGGAATTGCCATCGCTATCTCAGTGAAGGTGGCTATGGAAATGCAAAGTCGTTATCGGTAAGAATCTCATCCTGCCATTATTTAGGAAATACTGACCTCAAATATAGAACAAACACATTCCTTGATCGCCTCAATGATGAATTCTTCCGTCCCCGAGGCCTCTTCTGCCTTATCCTGACCTGGAATCCCGAATCACCAGATAGTCACCACAACGTGAACCTCGCTTCAACACTCGACTCCTCATCCTCTACCCCATCATCAGGGATTTCAAAGCTTCACCACAAATTCCAATCCTCATCTGGAAGCACTTACGGCGAGCTCGAGTTCCCTGAGACCGCGCCTCTCATCTACCCAGCTCTCGATCATCTTGAATCTCAAGAAGGAGAACAAGCAATGAAGCTAAGACAAAGGCTGATAAAGAAGCATGAGTTCATTGACTCATACTGGGACAAGAGAGCACAAGCCAAGTACGCCGCAAAAAATCCAGACAGTATGCTGGCCCAAGGTCCAAAGCCAGAGTTCACCAGTCGATACGCAGATCCCAATCATCCAGCCACTAGTGGAAACTTGGTCTCGCTGCTCACTGGAGGACATATCAATCCCCCTTCACGACGAGATATGATGATGCAACGGCAGGATATGATGTGGGGACGACGGGATATGATGATGCAGCAGAGACAAGGTATGATGCAACAGAGGCAGGGTTTCGGTGGGTTTGGTCGCATGGATGCCTTTTCTGCCAGGTTGGATCCATACAACCAGTATGGAGGCAGAGGCCAAATGGCTGAGTACAATCAAAATCAACAATACAACACCAGAGACCAAATGACCAGCGGCAGGAGATCGATGGACGAAAGAGAGTATGAAGACTCCGGCGACAGAAACCCAGCTGAGCCAAGAAAGTCTATGGAAGAAAGACAAACTTCCCAGTATCTGGATCCAAACTACAACGCATATGGAAGACAGCAAATGAATGCTTCATATAGTAGTGGATATGGAGGCGGATACGGAGGTGGTCTTGGAGCATTCGGAACCTATAGCGCTCCTGCTCTTTTGAAGAAAGGAGTCAAGAAGGTCTTGGGAAAGGCATGTAATCTGAAGAAAAGTGTCCTTTGTTCTTTACTAACAGTTCGCTAGAACGTTTTCTACATGATGGTTGTCAATATGCCTTCAGATGAAGATATGGTTATTGCCAATGAACATGTCGATGCATCAGACAAGGAAGCCCAGCAACAAAGTTGAGATATATGTGAATGCGCCGAATTGATGTTCTGTTTTGGTGTTTTTTACTAGATATAGATTCATATATTACGACTGATTGTTCAACTGCGGAGAGTTTTGACTGCCAAGTCAAGTGCGGGGTCAATTCCGCCCTTTCCAGTCCACCGCCGGGTTACCCCGCCATGTCATCACCACCTCTTTGAACAATTATCTTCATGGTAAACATTCTTCACAAGCCGCAGCTCTTTGGACGCCCTTTATATGACTCCAATGGTTGTCAGCGGAATGAGTGCAGATACCCGAACTGCACGAATAGTACCCGAAATACCCGACTTCCAACCATGAGCTCTTTCCGCCATGTAAGCAAATCCCGAACCCTGCAAGACAGCTATATATCAAATCCATCTCCTTCTCTCTACCAATTCCTTCAACTCTCTCACACCGCAAACAAAATTCTAACAATGACCTCCGACCAGCCTCACCTCCTCCTACACACCTACTTCCGTTCCTCCTGCACAGCCCGCGTCCGCACCGCCCTCCACCTCAAAAACCTCCCCTACGAACCCTCCTACCTCCACCTCCTGCAAAAAGAGCACCTATCCCCCACCTACTCCACCATAAACCCCTCCGCCAGCGTCCCGACCCTGACCATCACTCCCTCTTCCGGCCCCAAAATCGTAATCCGTCAATCAGTCGCCATCCTCGAATTCCTCGACGAATACTTCCCCGACACCCCACAATTATTACCACCCCTCAGCGACCCCGTAAGGCGCGCCAAGGTCCGGGAACTGGTTAATATTTTGGTAGCAGATGTGCAGCCCCCGACGAATCTGCGGAATTTGAGACGTTTGAAAAAGATCGCTAAGGGAGATGAGGAAGTTGTGAATGCGTGGGCGAAGGAGATTATGATTGAGGGGTTGAGGGCTTTTGATGCGTTGGCGGAGAAGTATAGTGAGGGAGGACGGTATAGTGTGGGAGACGAGGTTACGATGGCGGATGTGGTGCTTGCGCCGGCAGTGGAGGGGGCTTTTAGGTACGGAGTTGAAGTGAAGAGATTGGGGACTGTTTGGAGGATTTATGAGGAGATTAAGGGGATTGAGGCGTTTAGGAGAGGGAGTTGGAAGTGCCAGGAGGATACGCCTGAGGAGTTGAGGGAGAAGGAATGATAAGAAGTGGATCACAACAGAAGATAAAAGATATCCCTTTGAAGAAGCACCTCAAAAGGATAAGCATTAACAATACTGCCTATAATTTACAGTTCTCCAGCCATAACTGGTGGATGACTTTGGAAGATACCAAGTAAAGTAATCGAACTATAAAATTCAAGTAGAGAGTCCTGGCCAATCTGTTCTCAATGTCAGTCTCGTCACGACACTCACACACCGCAAAGTAAACTCACAAAACCTCGTCCTCTCCTCATTCCTCCCACTAACCCACACCTCATCACCGACACTCACAACTTTCCCCTCCCCTCCCTTCCCCACAAACCCATACCGTCCAAAAATAGGACTATACTTAACCCCCGCATCAACCCTCCTATCACTCATCAGCGCCTTAAACACCCCACCATCTTTCCCCGTTCCATTCTTCCCCGTCTCATAATCAACCGTCAAACTAGCGCACCGTCCACAATTCCCCGTCAACAGCAGCTTCGCTTCATTCGAGAAGGTTAGCTCGGACCAGAAATCCTCCGAGAATGCGGGCTCGGACGTCCTCACGACGATGTTGGAGCGGAATTTCGTGAGGTCGCAGGATACGTCTTCCGGGAGGCGGGTCGAAACGTCTGCGACTGATGGCTCGCTGATTACTAGGTAAGGAGCACAGTCGTTGAATGCTATCTTTGTGTTGTCATCTTCTAGCATGGGGCCAATGAGTGGAAGGGAGCTGAGGACTTTGGTGATTGCTGTCTGGGCTTTGGGTCCTTGGTTTGAGGGTCTATTCGGAAGGTTTCCGAGCACGGAACGAGGATTGAAACCCCAGAATGCGAGGACGACTTGGAATCCAAAGCATTTTGAGAGGAAAGCGTTGTATTTCTCGCCCATGTTGTAAGCTGTTGTTGGACTACCATGCATGTTGACGTCAACCTTGTCCAAATTCTCGAAATTTTCTGGGTCGAGAGGAATCTCGATGGTCTCAGCTGGGGATGGGGTGCTTCCTGGGGGTCTGTAGGTGATTTCCAATGTGTTTTCCTTGATGGAAGGGTGGAAGAGACACATTTGTGGAAAACTGGTGACATGCATGTTTTCGAGCTTCGATTCTGTGACTTTGAGAAGCATGAATCGTCGATCGAGGTAGAAACCTTCGTGGGTCAATATTGCAGATGATACTGAACAGCCTCGCATGGACTTGATTGGGTAGATCCAAAGCTGTCTAGGAAGTGAGCAGTGAAGTCGATATGAGAGTGATATACCCTCACCTGAGCAATCTGCATGGAATTGGTACCCTTCTGTTCTAAAGCTTAGCAACAAGGCTTCTGATTTGGAAATCGCATGCTCTTACATTGCTACCGTTTGTCGTTGAAGAAGACGATTTTTGTCCACTCATAGCCTTGAATGCTTCTTTCATTGCTTGGGCTTGGCGAGCCTTTCTCGACTTGGCTCCCGAATTCTGCCCATGAAGACTGAAATACGAGATAAGTGCGACCAGAAGGGCTAGACCTCCCCAAAGCGCTTCCATTGCCATTATTTCTAGATAATTATGCTTCCACCAGCAAAAAGTGTTTGGTACCCCGGCGTATTTTGAAAGCTCGAGTGGGGGAATTGATAGATTGTGGGATCAGGTTTTGAGCCGCAAGTCCGACTGAAACTCGGAGAACAGTGCTCTGAACTTCGCAGATGACCCACCAGTTAGGTGATATGATGTGCTCAAAGGATTCTGACTCGAGATAGAAGGTCGATGTTCGAATTTACGTACGTTGCTGTTGCCGTTACCAACGCTGAATCGGGCGCGCGGAACCGAAGACCCCACTTTTGGTGAGTCTTGAATCGCATGAAGAGAACACAAACAAAATGAGCAATCCAGATAGGCAAACATCATGAGTTTGTTCGCCCAAACAAACTCAATCGTTGTTAGCAGCTTACTGAAGATGACAATCCGAGTTAAATCTTCATTGTCAATCGAGGTATAGCCAACGAGATATTATCTGCAACATTGGCCCTGAGTAGGCAGAGCGAGGGAAATGATGGAAAGAGTTGTGATTTGATCATCTTTCAAGAGGTTGGACAAGATGCAGTCAATTTACTACAGTAGGATTACCCCGATCCTTTTCCTAGTGTGCATCTTCCGCATTCTGTCTCCGTCGTATTCTCATTGGTATCTTGCCAGCTGGATGCGACACACCACTACCAAAACCCTTGAGCGTGAAGTCCTCCTTCATATCCTTGCCGTCCTTTATTATCTCACAGTCAAACAGGCTTACCATCAGAGCAGTGGTCAATAATATCTGGCGTTTCGCAAAGTGCCGGCCGGGACATTGCCGCGGTCCGCCACCGTAAGGAATCCACGACCCTTCGAGTTCTTTCGTCGAAAATGTTGGATCGCCCAGTTGTGTATTACTCTTCGATGGATATTTGAGGAATCTTCCAGCCCAGAACTGGTCGACGGGGTGCTCATTCTTCAAGCCAGTGCTCCAAGCCTCGGAATCCATGTGTGCAACTGTCGTAGGCGTGACGATGACCTTTTGCCTTGGTATGATCCAATCTCGGATATTGATTTCAGCACGGTCTGACATCCTGATGATATAAAAGTGCATTCTGAGGCGCAAAGTCTCGGCATAGACGGCTTGGAGGACTGGCAGTCGAAGCAATTGATCGATATCGAATCGAATGAGGCCGTCTGCGTCTTTGATGGCACACGTATCCACTTCGGCTCTCACCCTGACGAGTAGTTCAGGGTCCCGATATATATCAAAGATGGCCCAGGACGCAGCCGTGACGGAATTCCGCGCTCTGTACAAGATAGTTAGCTGGAAGGAGTCTCAACCTTAAGATGAAAACACAGCAACTTACGCCCAGATTGCACCAAAGTCCTCTGATGCAATAGCAGCATGGTCGAAACCGTCCATTCGGAGGAATATTTCCTGCCTCTCTCGGAAGAAACTACTTCCCCAGAATTCGTCATCACCGTCAGCATTGATGGCTGATTCATCGAAATGATCTCTCGCATGCTGTTGCCAAACTTGAACGGCCTTCAGCACCCACTTGCGAACTGCGTAGGCCCTGGGAGCGAGGAACCAAGGAATGCCTGCGAACCACGTCAGCAAAGTTCACTACTAATATATGCTTTCACCTCCGTACCTTGAAGATAAGTCTGCAAATTGCGGTCAAAATCCCAGTAGTCTTGCAGGAAATGCGGATTTAGCTTCAAGAGATGCGGGCCGCAAAGGGCATTGACGATTGAGACCGTAGTCTCATTTCCGACAACTTTCATCAAGTCTTCATGATAACCCCACTCGGATCCAATGCGATCATGTAGGCTATGTAATTGCTGCGTGATGTTGTGTGAGAACCTATTGAAGAAAGGCTGCAGTCCTTTTCCTTCGAGAAATCTGACCAAACACTGGAACACATTGTAGTCAATACGATTGCGGGCCTCTACCACGCTGCCAGGATGAGGTACATGGCCATCACCAGAATCGTCCTTTGTGTACAGACTCGATGCTTTAGCTGGTAAGCCAAAAGCGTATTCAAGAGCAAACTTGACGAATGGAATTGACGTGCATGCCCAAGAATTCTTGAAGAGGGCTTTTACATTCTCCGGTCCACGGACGACATAGAACTCTTGGGTGAGGACCTTGACTCGAGCCGGATGCAGACTCTGGAAGAAATTGCTGTGTCAGTCAGTCGTAGATTGGCCACTGGCATACGATGTGCTTACTTGCGGCTCAAAACAAAGGCTCTCGGGTTCCACAGATATGCAACGGGCAGACTTCCTAGTAGCGGGAAAATGTATGGGAACGTCAAGGGAACAACACCTTTGTTATTTTCGCGTTTCGTGTACGCTGTGAAGCTGCGACGGTTGGCAGCATACCGATGCCAGAGCGCGGCAATCAAAAGGAGAAAAAGGGCCCCAAGGTGGGTTGTCTGCAGTGCCAGAAGATCGAACGACATTGCCTCAGGATTGAACGCGTGCTATTCGTCGTTGGATTGGAGAAAAGGGGAGCTTTGAAAAGACAAGCAGACCAAACAGACCACTTTCGCGAGGCGACCACGTGAAAGAGTAAATTAGCCGCAGAGCCTCCTATGCAGCTCTTCGTAAAGGTAATTTATGGTGCATCGAGGCTGAGTGGCGCCTTGAAAGATTTAAATCGAGATGCATCTAGCAATTTGGTACAACTTCGGCATCGACATTGAGAGGCCAAGCTTTGTTATTGTTGATAGCACGGCGTGAGACCAGGCCGAATTCGGCTTAGCGCGCAATATAAGCGAGCGGCGTGAACCAACGCAAATACAGTTCTCGCACGGAATATGATGGGTTGGGGGCCAAGGCAGTCAGCGCTGCAGCAGGCTGGAGGCAATGCTATGCAGTGTCGCCCTCCACGAGAAACCAGAAATGATCGGCTGTCAGATACAGAGAAAGGCTTATTTACCCCCTTAGTCCCCAGACCCGCCTTTCTTGATTCCCAGTCTATGTATGGCAAGTACCAGGTCAAGTACAGGAGAAACATGGCAACTCCTCTGGATCATCAAGATGCTCAACGACTGATCGAATCGTCTGGCCAGATTCATATGCATGCGTTTCAAGTAAGGTGACTCCAGTTTTCCGCGCAATTTTCTTTTTCTAATCCAGCTGACATCTAAGTAGGTTGGTATTGGAGTTTTGACCGGCTTAGCACTTTGTTGCTTCTTCGTACGGCTAGCCATACGAATCAAATACCAGGGACGTCTACGTCTAGACGATGCCTTCCTGATTCTCGCTGCTTGCTGTCTATGTACGGCAACCGGCATTCTGTACCATATCTGCTATTTCTTGTATCTACACTCAGCCGCTTTGCTTGTTCCGGAAATCCTACCTTACCTTCTCGCTGATTTCAGCCAACTTCTCCTGCTCGACTCGCAAGTGTATCCCTTCCTAGCCATGATATGGACGACGACTTTTGCTGTCAAAGGATGCTTTCTAACATTCATGCGTCCGCTTGTGTGGCATATATCGAGGGGCATGAATTGGTATTACTGGTTCATAGTCACTTTCTGCGTACTATCTTGGGCATATTGCGTCGCAGATCCTTTCATCATCTGCCCATATTTTGGGCTAGAATCAGGTCAGTACCGTTCCTCCTAGCTATTGTACCAAGGCTAACTTGCAGGTAGTCAAATGCTTCAGTTCCACCGTGGACGGGAAAAAGACATTCGGACTTACAGTACTAGTTACGGTTCTGGACTTGCTTTCTGATATAATGGGTAGGTTTCATTTGATTTTGCCTACAAGCTAATTAATTGCTCTCGACTAACTTCGCTTCAGTCGTCAGTCTCCCCATCATCGTCCTCTGGAACTCGCTCCTTAGTCGATCTACCAAATTTGGCTTAGCCATATTTCTCTGCCTCTCAATCTTCATGGCAATTTGCGCTATCATCAGACTTGCCGGATTTCACTACAAAGGCCTCGAAGACGACACCTGGGAATTCTTCTGGCAGCACACGGAAGGTGCTGTGTCGGTCATGATGGCGTCTATCACGGCATTCCGCACATTGTTCATCAAGCAGCAAACCAACAATGCCGACAATGCAAAGTCACCCAATGATAATCCTGTAGAAAGCCTTTTCCGCAGGTTTTTCAGACGATTCCGATCATTGGCTGAAGCGCAGCCAGACGAGAAGCCTGCTTCGATGCAAAGAGGTCCAGTACTTCAACTCCCTAAACTGCCGTCTCCTATCTTTACTGGCATGCGCAGTTTTATTCGTGGGAATAACAGGACCACCAGGACCAAGACTGATGTTAGCGCAGCTACATCTGCTACGATTGATTCCGTGTTCGTCGGCTCAGAGGCGGACTATCATACTGCTCTTAAGACGCAGATGCGAACAGCTCCGACATCTGACCATACGGTTTGATCCATGAGCAACAGTACTAGTTGAATTCAATGCGAAGTATATCACTTGCATAATTTCGAACGAGGACTAGAATGACCGCCAAGAATACATAGCGGAGGAGTGAGATGGGTTAGCAAGCGTGCATTTTGATTCGCATGATCTTTAAATATTCTTCGTTGTGGATTTCATGACTGCTCTTCCAATCTGTAACAATCAATGCTATAAGTGCTTCCATAAGTCGTTCTTTCACCTCATATTTACAGCCAGTCACTAAACCACTGCACTGCACCTCGGAAAGCATACTCCTTTGCCAACCTCATTTCCTTTATACTCAAATCCCCTCTGACACTGAAACCATGCTCCGTCCCACTAAACACTGTACTCGTCCAAGTAACTCCAGTCCTCGTCAGCACATCCTCCGTCCCCCTTCTCTCTTCCGCTGGCAATATATCATCTCTCTCCGCCGCAAATATCGCCAACCTCTTTCCCCTCCCCAGCTTCCCAACTTCATCCATATTAAAGAAACTCGGATGATTGACGACCCCCACATCAATGACTCCAGCGCCCATAAGTCGCATCACATACCGACCCCCGAAACAATACCCCACTCCCCCAATCTTTACACCTTGACCATAAGATTCGTGGATCCAACTCACAATCTTCTCCAGAATCGGATCCGTGACCTCAGGCTCATGTCTCAACTTCCATTTCTCAAATTCAGCCTCGCCTTCGTTTTTCCACCAAGGAGGTTTCTGAAACGGATACACGTCTGAGTTTTCGACATTCTCTTTCAACGGAACAGCCAGTCCTCGAAGGTCGTAGTTCGGATCGTTCTTATCCTCGGTCCATGGGATGACTTTATGAGGATAGAGGCTGGGCTCTATGTTCTTGGGCAGGCGAGCTTGGCCGGCGAATTCATCGGGCATGATGATATCGCAATTGAGATGCGAGGCGAAGGAATCTGCTAGGAGTTGAGCGTTTGGAAGGTAGATGCCATGACCTTCTGTGAGGAAGAGTATGACTTTGTCTACCTTTAAAGTCGGGCTGGACCCTTTAAGTGCGGGTGGCTTCGCGATGTAGGTTTCGATGCCGGAGATTTCGATAACCTCGCCTGATGGGGTGCCTTCCCATATTGCGCTTGGTGTTGAAGGATCGCAACATGGATGTAGATGTTCTGTCATGGTTGCTTAGCTCAAGGGATGCTAGCAATAGCTTTTCCTTCAAGGAAGTCTTGATCTTTTATGTTCTTAGTGAGATATGCAAGGCTACGCCTTGTGATCGACGATCGGCTCAACAATGGGGTTTGCTGACATCAAGGCGCTAGATGAATGGCGACTAGAATAGAACCACAAGTAAGAACGAAAGTAAATGAACCCACGAAAGAAATGTGAAAGACTGAATGCATCAGAAAAGATTCAAAAGCAAAAAGAAATTGCAAAAGAATGAATCCTCCTGATTTGATACAAATCCTCGGACCGTGGAAGACGAAGAAGTCTAGTTGCACTCTGGTTTCCCTTGATTGCCCACCTACGTAACATCATTCGACTAAACGACTTGCTTCGAACACAAATTCTGCTATTCAGGACTATAAAGCCCTTGTCTTGGGGGTGCTAGTCGACAGCGTACATTCGGCAAATGTGACGCCAAGGCCCCCTATCCTCGCTTCTTCTTGCAATGCCAGGCGTCGGTAATACATCTATATGCCGAATCCATCTTGAGAACTTCTGCGACCATAAAATCGCAGCCAAGAGAGCAGATAGCCGACTGATCCGTACCCCGCAGCTCACCTGTGGGGCTTCCCCACATTCTGGGACAGCATAAAATACTTGGCTTCAATCTCATCTGGATAAAGTTTACCGAACTCTATCGAGCTGAATAAGGACATCATTATGCCTGGTCTTATTCAAGAAACACCATTTAAACATATCACGATCAAGGAGCTTGCTCCCACGTTCGTAGCTGAGGTTGGAGGAGTTGACTTCTCGAGGCCTGTGGAACCGGAAGTCTTTCAAGAAATCCGGGAAGCTCTAGCTAAAGTTAGTTTACTAACAATCATGAATGGAAGTTATTGACAAATCACAGTATGGAGTTTGCGTCTTCCGTAACACCGGTCTCGATGATACAAGACACGTCGAATTCTCCAGACTCTTGGGTGAACTTGACGATATCAAGCCATACTTGACCAATGGCCGCAAAGCCAAGTTCCCTTACTACGAACTCTTTGATGCTGGAAACCTGGACGATGAGGGCAATGTCATTCCAGTCGATAGTCCGAGGACGCATTACAATAAGGTCTGCTTGCTCTCCCAATTTAAAGTTCCTTTGTAGGGCTTCAGCTAACACATCCAAAGGGAAATGGACTGTGGCATGTCGACTCATCCTTTAATCCTCGTCGAGCATCATACTCTCTCCTCCTCGCTCACACAATCCCCCCTCCTAACAACGGTGGCTCAACTTTCTTCGCCGACACCCGAACCGCATTCGACGACCTACCCCAAGACCTCAAAACCCAACTTGAAGAAAACGATTATGTAGCAGCCCACTCTCTCTTCCACTCCCGTAAACTCGGATCCCCAGAATACTTTAAAGATCTCAACCCGCTCGACAACAAAATGAGTCGCCACAAGCTCGTCCAAACCCACGGGCCATCCGGACGCAAGAATCTTTACATAGCCCGCCACGCGCACCATATCGAAGGTCTTTCTCCACAGGAATCTGATCAAATGTTAGATCGCCTAATTGAGTTTGCTACGCAGCCGAAATATGTTTGTAGTGTGGAGTGGGATCAGGATGGGGATCTGGTGATTTGGGATAATACGTGTGTGATGCATAGGGCAACGGGTGGGAGTTTCGAGGGGAAGTTTAAGAGGGATATGAGGAGGACTACGGTTCATGATGGGAGCTCTACGGCTTGGGGGTTGAACACTGTGGGAGATAGGAAATTGGGGTTTGCGGATCCGGCTTTGGCCAAGGCGGCGGAGACGAAGGCTTGAAACATGACGGGAGAGAGGATAAGAACAAATGAGCACAATTTTAGACAGAACTTGTCTCCTGACACTTTTATTTCTGGATATCTACTAGTCCAAGGCTTAGTTGCTTTCTTTTCTTGATGCACCAATCTCCAAGCAACCACGGTCTGGGGACGTCCAGTCATGAAAGATCAAGCTCGACAAGAAGAGATCCATCAAGAACACCATCCACCTGCAAGGTCAATTGTCAAAAGAAACAAACCAAGCCGAGCCCTGAGAACCTAAAATCCGAAGTGTACACACTGCGGTACCTCACTCTGCCAATGCTGCATATCTTGGAATCGCTCGAAGCAGCTCTTCCAAGATCTCGCGTCTGGCCGCAAAATGAGTGATAAGATGCGAGTCAGTAACATCTTCCGCGTAATGATCTCCATCTTCGTCGTACCCGTCCTTGTCGAAGCCATCTATGTCAAAACCAAACTCGTCGTACAGTTTAGTGAACAAGTCTTCACCAATACCTGATAGTTCCTGTACTTCAAAATCAATCCATCCCTTCAGGGGCTTCTTGACATCCTCGTCTCATGCGTTGTCAATGAACTCGACTGACTTGACAGAGTGTTCACATTCGTTTGAGTGCAAATGGCCCCCGGTCCACGTCCTTGATATCTGACCAACCAAGTCCCAATTGTCAAGAGGCCATGCGCGTTGCAAATTCTGGGAAACCATGAATTCTTGGAGCCGATCGTAGGCACTATCTTGACTGCAATCTCCACTTTGCTTGAGCACAGCTGCCGCTGTTCTCCATATTTCCGCCACAAAGGCTGTCATCTCCGGGGACGTCGAGTCATCTTCGGAATCGTATGTTGACAAAATTCTCCAGTGCTCATGAGGAGAATGGATGGCGTTTAACTCTCCCCAAGCCCGAAATCTCTTCAACTTTAGGGAGGCTCTCAATCGATTAAAGAGACTTTGCATTCCACCAGACCACAGCGCAAGGTTAAATAGCTTCAAGACCTGCAGAGTTTGGGCATGTCGATTCATAAATTCGAACAGTCCGTCTTCACAGACAAGAAGACCATCGAGGCGAAGCTCACGAAGCCTAGGCCACGTGTGGTTTCCAAACATCTTCCACAAGGGGACATACCAACCGGCGAGCCGCTCATAACTCTCAAGGTACCACTGTACTGACGGATTGTAGAGATTGGTTGAGAAGCCAAAGCGTAAAACTGCGAGGTTTGGAATTGCCTTCAAGAAATGTCCCAAACTAGCCCAGAACTTCATATGCGGAATGTCACTTGCGTCGAAAGTCAATCGAAGTGTTGTTAAGTGCTTGAGTGGCTCCGCAAGCTTTGCCAATATCTTGTCGCCACGCGCAAAGAATGTGACCGGAAGTCGGTCATGATAGAGGGTTTTAATGGATAGAGTAGTGCTCGCAAGGGCCGCGAGAAATGTGAAGAGATCCTTTGGAGCTCTACAGAAGTTGACTGATGTAGGTGATGCCGGTACACAACACCAAGATTTCTTGAGAAGCTGGCTGCTGGAGTTTGTGTCCTAATATGATATTAGCCTCAAGTGACGTAGTATTAAACCTTGTTTGCTTACTCTGATACTGAATCCAACGCTGTCAAGTGACTTGAGCTTGCCCAACATCGATTTCATACGAAAGAGGTCGCAGTAACTTTGCTTGGCTTCATGCCAACGAACATTCCATGCCGCGTATTCTGCGATAGCAGTTGCTTTATCTTCATTCATGGCGTCAATCGACACGTAGTCCTTAAAAGAGCCTGCGCTGCGCATGCTATTGTTCGAATCGCAAAAGAACATAGCAAGCTCATCTTGAACTTGGTGTAAGGTAATCATACCAGTCTCAAAGCGCAGAGATCTGATACCCGCAACGAAATCCTCATCTTTGGAGACGTCTTGCTCATAGCGCTCGATATCTCTCCTGTCAATTTTGAAGACGAACGATGGGAAGAGGAATCTGGCAGCGATGTTTGTCCATGGGCTCCAGGACAAACGAACAGACTTGATGTCTTTCAAGTCTAAGTGGTTAAAAATCTGCTCCCAGATCTCGGTCGGGAGCTTGAGTGGATTGCCACTTTGCTCTCGCGATGTGGTCGAGATGCGACGACGACGGGCTGTTCCTTCTTCTATTCAGCTTTACTATTTGTGTTTCAAGTAGATTGAAGACTTACCATCGCGACTTTCTGTTTCGCTTGCGCGTCGTTTATGGGTATGAAAATCGGCCATAGGAATTCGGAAAGTTGACATTGATAATGTTGTGTTTGGGGAAACTGATTATTGAAAGATGGAATCGCAAAAAGAAATTATATGAAGCGCCTGATCCTGCAGCCACTCAAGATCAAGGGTAGGCTAAAATGGATTAGCGCCATCGGGAGCTAGGTATTGGGTACCTATTCACTTTTCGACCTAAAATGAAGCTAAAACGTGAGCCCAAGTTGCGATGTGCAACAAGACATAATTTATCGATATCCTCCCACAAATACTAGAACTGTATTGTCATTCCAATCTTCACGATAGCTCAAACGAGTTTTAAGGGTTCGTTCATGACACTAGTAGTAGACAGAATGTTTAGTGAACTGCACAGGCTTAGCATAGAAATAAAGGTATAGTCTCACGTGGTTTCAAGAGACCTATACATATGGATTCAATATTCAAAGTGTTATGGTACTATGTGACTTACTTCAGGGGAAACAAGTTTAACTTTAAGTCACTGACGCCATCTCTATCCCATCAGCATTGTAATCCTCTTGTTCATCTTGCACCTCATCGTATCTTGGAATGCTGACCAACAAATCGTTCAGGATCAAGCATCGAGCTTTGACCCTATACATCAAATTAGGCACCCGGAGATGATCCTCTTGAAGGATAATGTAGTTAACACCGTTTTTGTTTCCACGAACGTTTTCATATTCAAGACTGCTTGAAAGAAAAGAAGTTTAGTTGAAGTATGAAATGTGCAGGATGTTTTATTTTATCGCATGTGCAAGACAACATGTCGAGGAGTGATGTGTCGTTTGGTTGAGGTGGTGAAGTAAGGCTAGTAAGCACCCATGATGTGAAATCACATGTTCAGCAATGGAGGTTATCTCGATGAAAAGAGACATGATTTGAATGCATAACTTCAGAAATCGACAGGTGAAGTTCGTCAAATGAAGAGGAGGTGAATCCATGCTTGGTTCGATGAGGCAATAATGCACAACTTTTTCCATTCATCTTCGTCCAAATATCCGCCCAAGTTTCTGTTCACGAATCTGTTACTCCTACCATCTTCAGCGAATCTTCCCACAACCTCGCTTCCTTTTCCTTGTCAAAAATATGAGGGCTATAGCCCTGTCTCGTGTCGTCGATGGCACCTTCTTTCCCATTCGTCTTCGGCGACTCGACATCACAATCTACCAAATAAAGCCTGCCCTTCTTCTCAAACACTTTACCAACAGCTGCATATACCGAAGTTGCAGCACCCTGTTCGTAGCTCTTGATGTGCTTGTCAACATTAGGTCTTGCTTTCCATTCTGCCATGGTCTCTGGTGCTACAAATTTCTGCAGTCCACTCCATATTCCACCCGGATGTAGCGAGATGCCATGCAGTCCTTTCTCAGCATAGCGATTCTCGATCTCGTTCGTCATGTAGATATTGGCAGTCTTCGATTGTCCATACCCTCCCCATGGTGTGTAATCTTTCCCATCGCTGAAATCGTAGTTCCCGAACTGGACCTCGCCAGCAGCATGCCCAGTCGAAGAAACCGTCACCACTCTCGAGTGGAAGTCCGGCGTCGATGACTTCAGCATCGTGTCTTTGAGAAGCTGGAAGAGCAAGAAGTGCGACAGATGATTTGTTTGAAATTGACTCTCGAATCCATCTTTCGTCTTCTGGTATGGAGCAGCCATAATCCCGGCATTGCAGACAAGAACGTTGAGTTTGTTACTCTTGCTGAGAAAGTTTTGGGCAGCTTTCCTCACGCTATCCAGATTTTGATTGTCCATCTCGAGAAGTTCGACTCGTCCAGGTTCGAGAAACGACTTGCATGCTTCCTCGCCTTTCTTCAGGTCCCGAACTGTCATGAATACTTTACCGCCAGTTGCTGCGAATGCGCGTCCAGTCTCCGGGCCGATCCCAGCTGAGGTGCCCGTTACAAGAAAGACTTTGTCTGACATTTTGCCCTCGAGACCTTCGTCTTTGATAATTTGAAGTGCGGTGGGACGAGCATCGCCGGGTCCGTTCTCGTTCTCGGGTCCATGGACGGCTGCGTATTTTCCTGGCATGACTGTGTTTGTGGAGAAGTGGTTCTGGGGAAGCGTCAACCTTGACGTAACTCTAATATTGCTTGTGGTGAATCTAGAGTGCAATGAAATTGATCTGAACATGGAAATAAAAATTATGGCAGAACAGCTGTTGAAGTCGAGTTTATATGTCTGGTGAGTTATTGATTTTAAGTCCGCTCATTTTTTAATTCCTTTCATCGTGCATAGAAGACTTGCTGAATCAGGCAATTCTTGTCATTAGATTTCCTTGCTGAGCAAGGTTAGATCAGCCACAGTCTCGCTCAGGTCTCGCTGATTTGTCCGCTAAATTGACATTATCTCGTTAGCGAGTTTTGCCCATGGAAATGCGGGGTGGGCAAACAGCACCGCCGAACGCGCGGATGACTTGCTTACTGTACATCAGAGTTTGGATGATAGCCAAATGCTCACTTTGAATACGAGATGCCTCTTTCAGAAGAAAGTAAGTAGGCATTTTCAACTACTATCATAAGAAAGAGTCGATATGTAATCAGTACCTACAGTACCTAGGTACAAAGGCAGGCTTCGCTTCATTGATGGTCAGAGAGTCGTTTCATCCTGTAGTTCATGATGTAATCATGCGTCCACCTCAATTTCAACGACAGAACTTATCGAATCGTGTATTATTCTATCAGCCATAACCCGATATCTCTGGTTCTGTCGGGATGGACATCTCTTCTGTTCCAGTGCCGGCCTTCATCCTCCTATCTGCTGTCCTTGGCATTGTCTCACACTTGGGATATTTTATGCACGGCGAGCACCACTTGCAGGCAGTGAGGCTGGCTGTGCTTCTCTGCACTGTACCATTTGCGATATTTGCTACCATCCACAACTTCAATTCTCGAAGCTCGATCTGGAGCGCTGCTCGACTTACCACAATAATCGTGTCTTCATACCTAGTATCACTCACGACTAGCATTCTTACATACAGAGTCTTCTTCCACCCACTCAGAAAATTCCCAGGTCCACTAAACTCCAAACTCACAAAGCTCACTCACGTACTTCGTCTTCTAAAGGAATCCGATAACTACCGGCAGGCCGATAAGTTGCACGAGAGATATGGAGAGATTGTCAGAGTTGGACCAAATGAATTGACAATCACCATACCCGATGCTGTTCCTCTTATATATGGACCTGGATCAAAGTGTACGAAAACAGCCTGGTATGATGTTGTTGGACGTCCGAACAAATCACTTCAACTGGAACGCGACCCAATCATTCATGCTAAGCGAAGGAAGGTTTGGGATCGAGCGTTCAACGCCAAAGGTAAACATGATTCACTTGACTGACAACGGAAGCTAATGTAACCAAGCTCTTCGCGATTACGAGAGCCGTGTGGTCAAACACGCAGATCAGTTGGTCAAGCAGCTTCGGGTACGATCTGGAGAGACCATTGACTGCTCTCTATGGATGAACTTCTACTCGTTCGATACTATGGGAGATATTGCATTTGGACGCACATTTGACATGCTCACGAGTGGAAAGAAAGTAAGATGTTCGTATTTGCCTTGATAAGAAAGTTCTGACAGCACTTAGCATCATGGATTGACAGCGCTGCAAGATGGCATGGCACCACTTGGCATCGCAACTCCATTTCCTTGGGCTATTCCCATCTTCCAAGCACTTCCTCAGCCAGCTGGAATTGATCACTGGATTAACTTTTGCGATAAGCAGATCAAAGCTAGGAAAAAGGTACGAAACGATTTCTGAATTTTGCTGCCACTAACGTCTCCTTGCAGTACGATCCAGAAAAGTCCGACATTATGACTTGGTTGATCGAAGCCGAGAATGAGAATCCTGATCCTGTGGTCAGTGACCCAAGGTATTACCATCTTCGTCCGAAAAGCAGTCAATGATCAATTTCAGTCGCCTAATCAATGTGCCAGATGGCTTTGGGGAGATACGCGACTTGTAATCGTGGCTGGCAGTGATACATCTTCCTCGGCATTGACCCACATCTTTTACCATCTCGCCAAAGAACCTCATATAGCCACCAAGCTTCGAGAAGAACTTCAGTCGTTCTACAAACCAGGATCAGACACTGAAGTACGAGATCTTCAAGAGGCAAAATACCTCAATGGAGTCATCAACGAAGCTCTTCGCCTCCATCCTCCAGTACCGAGTGGGGTGATGAGACAGACGCCGCCTGAAGGGCTTACGGTCGGTGATATCTTCATTCCTGGAAATATCACAATTTCTGCTCCTTCATGGAGTATGGGAAGACGTAAGCTCATCCCCAGCCTAGAATCTTCGAATGATACTGACAAGGGGTAGTAGAATCATGCTTCAAGCATGCCGAAGAATTCTTGCCTGAAAGATGGGGCAACAAACCTGAGCTGGTTCTCAACAAGGCTGTCTTTATACCATTCGCTTCTGGTTTGCTTCCTCCACCTCATGGTCGACGAAGCGTTATACTAACTGATCACGTGGTAGGCGCATATTCTTGCATTGGCAAGCAGCTTGCTTTAATGGAACTTCGAGTCGTCACAGCGAGGCTGGTTACGGAATTCGATATTGCTTTTGCTCTTGGTGAAGAAGGGAAAGCTTTGCTAGAGGAGACGAAAGATGTTTTCACGATGGAAACAGCGCCTTTGATGCTAGTGTTTACCCGGAGATAATCTACGAACGAAATGGGATTCACTCCGAAACTACTACCGCTGTTTTCATTTGGTGCAATATTTCCATTTTAATTTTTGGTCTTTATTTCCACTGACTTCCCTGTGCTAAATTGCAGAAGTAACTAGAAGCATGTATCGCGCTCACCCTCATATCCAGTCATGGCCGCTCAATCCCTCCAATCCACTTCCTTCATCACATGGCAATTCTTTCTCCTGGTATGCTCGGGTCTAAGGACACGATTCTCGGCTGTCGGGTCTAGCTCTGAATATCGTGGAATTCGACATCTGATACCCTGGTGGATTATTCGGTAACATTGAGCCCTGGTCACCGGGAATTTGTCTGTCCTAATTTCCTCAGTACCCGGTTGATCACTCACTGGTGGTCGCTCTCCCTTAGCGTAGCCGTCGCAGTCGAACCCAAATTCATCGAAACCCGCCTTGTCGTAGAAGCCAATGATGGGCGGTTCACCGACGCCATAAATAGTCTCGACCCACGCATCCCGACAATCCTTCAAAGAACGTGTTAAACCATCCTCCCACAGAGCGTCCATGTTCTCTTCGGGGTATGTGCAGCCATCACCGTCTTCGCTGTGTTCGTTGAGATAGTAGCGATCCAGACTATCCAAGTACATGAGAGGCCATGCCCAGATTTCCCCAAGAGAGTTCGGCGTCTGGAGAACGAAATTCTCTATCATAGCACGAACTTCTGGATTCGAGAGACGACCACGGCCACTTCTTCGCCACGAAAGCATATCCTCACTATCTCGCTTCTTCACATACTGAGTAAAAACTTTGGACCAATTGTCATCGCAAGGTCCATAACAGCGGCAAAACCTCCAGATCTCATTTGCAAAATGCAAAGCTTTGAAGTAACCCCAGATACGGAACTCTCGTAGAGGCAGTCTCGCAAGATAAGAGAAGACTCTTTGAAAGCTGCCGTGAATGAGACCGATATTGGAGAGCTTGATGGATTTCAGTGTCTTTGCATGTCTAGAGAAGAATTGCGTCAAGCCTTTCTCGCACAACACTAGGCCTCCGAGCCAGACAGCTTCGAGGTTTTTCCAAGTGAACTTACCAAGTATCTTTGACAGGGGAGCATACCACTCCTCGGCGAGATACCAGCTGCTTTTCCAGGTACCTTCATTGTCGAATCTAGTTGGCAATGAAGCGAAGTCGAGGCGGAGATCTTTCAGTTCAGGGAGGGTCTTCAGAAATGAACCAAGCATCCGCCAAACGGTATTGTGAGGCGATGCTGTTGCATCGAGTGTTAAAGGCAGGGTTCTTAGCTGATGTAACGGTGCTGCGACGGCAACAATATCATTGACTGCCGCCATGAAAAATGAAACTGGAAGTTGATCGTGGCTCAGGTGTTGCAGTTTGTTGGGTGCCTTTGTCAAAGTTCGAAGGATGGCGACAAATTCCTGATTAGTCTTTCGGAAGTTGTAATTATCGGTCCTTTGCATCCAAGCGTCCATAGCGAGCTCGGATTTGAATGGGCAGGACTTGTAAGAGATATCGATCCGAGTCAATGCTTCTGTCTTGCTGAATATTTCTTCCAGACCGCTCCTACTTTGATATGTTTGGTCCATTTCATGCCAGCGTTCGTTCCATTCAGCGTACTCTGTCATGGCTGCAATCTTGTCTTCCTCCAGTAATTCATACTGGGCTTTCTTTACGCTTTCTGGACGAGGGTCGTCTCGCAAAGTCTTCAGTGCGTGATAGTATGCGTAGCCAATATTATGAGCTGCGAAATCAATTTGCTGTGTTCCAAGCTCAAACCGGATGTTGCTGATGGCTTTGGCAATTGGCGTGTGTGCTAACTTCTTGTTGAATACATCGTACTTATTTCGGTCTGGTCGAAAGATGAACGGCCGAAACAGGAAAAGGGCACCAACATCTATCCAAATCTTTGACGCAAGGCGCAGAGACTTGATATCTGTCATCTCAAGATGGTGTAAGATTTGCTCCCAAATCTCATCGGGTAGTTGAGACTTGCTATGCTTCTGTGCAATGAGAGGCGCATGCTTCTGACCGAGGGAGCCTGTGTGGAAATTAGTACTGATTAAGCAACACGTGGCAAATGGATCGCGAGATGACGCACTCTTGAGAGACAGGTTGGACATCCTCTCCATATTGTTATTCAGTAATCCAGCCATAATACAATCAAATTTGTTTTGTTTTGTTTTGCGATTGGAAGTTGTTCTGTCGAAATAGGCGCAAGTGTTCTGGTCGAAGGGATGTGGGGATATAGTGAACAGCCGAAGCGCAATGGACTAGATGAGCAGCACCAAATGCTACTAGTGTGCAACTTGGTAGTCCACTTCTGTCTAGTGAACCAGTGCATGTCTGTTAATTTTTAGTTACACATTGGTTTTGTCAATGCTTCTTGTGCAGGAGGGGGTGAAGTCGCGTTCATGAGTCACTGAACGTATGCAAGAGGCATGAATACTATATACCGAGGTAAAGAAACTTTACCACTTAATCTCAAGAGGGTCTATGGGGACTGAAGCAGATTTCGAGCAGGCATAGTGTGTAGTATCAAAGGTACAGTTTAAAATCAGATCGATGATTATCTTATGCATGCACAATCCTTCAAAAATTGAACATCGCAAAGGAAAGCACGACTACAGTATACCATAGAACACTAAAACAGAGCAGAGAATGTGAGATGAATCTCGTCGCAAACGGCGAGATATATTTGTTAGATGAAATCAACTACACTCTGGAGGCGAAGAAAAGGGCCAAAGGACCATTCATATACACACAGAGAATTAGACCTAGGGGAGGGTACCTCTAATTAGCACAGCTCTTATGCTACTCTAGCAGGTAACACCAACAGCTCATCCCAAGCAGCTATTTCTCGTTTGACAGCAATGTTGCGTGGCACGGTATCTTGCTGATATATACCAGGCGCGTGGTTTGTGACGCTTGGAACGTTTTCCAAAACAGACGTTTTCTGCGAAACCTATGAGGTCAATTATGGTTACGTGCATAAGATACATAACATCAGGTAGCTTGTTGAACACATTCCTGCTCTTTGCGTAGGTAGCTAGTACTCCCTTTCCGCCTCATCCTTCTTCACATTTCTTGACAACGAGAACCTCTTCCATCCAGCCACAGCCACAAGCACCAAGGTCGATATCCTAACCGTCAACACCACCGCCAAAACCAACTTGTACTGTGTTCCCCAAAGAATCGACAACACAACCGATCCGAGCATTATCAACACCGAATAAATATCGCAGCCAGCAATTAAACGCCGTCCCTTCAACACTCCTTTCGCAGTCTCGCTCTTTGGTCTCGGCTCCAACATCCACCTCTCTTGTCCCGTAGCCGGATCCTCGACTAAAACCGCGATTCTCTTCTTCTTTGCATTGGCACCGTTCAAAACTCTCTCCAGTGTATCTTTCGTAGACAATGCCTCGACCATACATAGAAGTAGAGGTAGTATAGTAAGCATCAAAGTGATAAATTGTACCGGTAAGAGTGTTGGTAGGGATTCGGGCCCGCTCAGGAAGGTGAGTGGCGTTGCCGCAATATTTAGGATAAAGGCTGCAACACGGGTTCTCATGATGTGGTTGTAGGTTTTGGTATACTCTGGTCTGTAAAGTAGTGGTAGGATGGGGATAGTTTTGGCGTCCTCAGGTATTGAATCGGAAGGCTTGGGGAATTCTTCGAGGAGGAGTGCTGTGGACGATGGGTCGCGATCCATGACGGTTCCATCCGAGGAGGTTGATTCTCTTGGCGAACCCATAATTGTTGTGTGAGTTTTGTTTTTTGAGAAGTCGATACTAATCTCTGATATAAAGTGAAACGCATTCTGGATGAAGAGAAGATCGAAAAGTATATATGTAAGTTAGATTGACGTACAATACGATACTTTAGCTCACTAAATGTTAGTGACTGGAAGCGAGGCATTTCCGTCATTGGATTACGACATCCGTTATCCGACGGCGTAGGGCGCAGCACTCGAGGGATTTTACACAGCCAGACTGGCCATGCAAAAGTTGATTCGCTATAAGCTTAGCTCTAGGCGTGCTCCTGGAAGCATTCCATCGAGCTGGACAATTGTACCTGTCACGTGCCATGACTCCATCTTCAACAGTCTTGGAAGTCCAATTATACCTACTCAATATAGGTAAAATAAGATAGCCTCAGCGAGTGATTTTACCGATAAAACAATGTCTACCTATGCATTTTCTCCCTTGTCCCTCGTTCTGTTTTATTCAAATATAAATATATCAGGCGAAACGCAGTACCGAGCATTACCAATGGGCGCCCAAATTTTGCTTCAGCCTCATCTTATTGCTTGCATTCCGTGTTGCCGCAAACTTGACGATATACACACTTATCAAGCATTAGAAGAATCATTTCCTGGGATGCTAGGCTCTTGAAATGTTATATTCGCGAAAGCATTCGCTACTCTCTGAGTCTCCCTTATTCCCGAGCCTTCTTCTATTCGCTCACCTATTCAGAGCGATTGTCACATTCCTTACCAGTTTTCCTTGGGGTAAAAATTCATCCATCATCATCCCCACAATGCCCCTCCGCCTCCGCGATCTCCGCTGCGCTCGCACTTGCCCCACCATACCCCGCTCTACGTCAACTAGTTAGCTTTAGCTAATATCCAACCAGAACTCGCTGAAAATATCGTTGATGTTAACCTTAATCCCTTTGGAAGTGGACGTTGAGGTACCTTTCTGCTTAGATTTCCTGAATCATGGTCTCGACTCCGAGGTTGATCATGCTTCCCTGTAAGTTCGTCCGATGCATGCTGGTAAGTGCCAAGTTTTCGGATGCTCCCCGCAATTCATTTTACTTTTCACCCAACCGACTGTGGAGATCATCTGCAGATATATAAAGTCGGCCCCAAGTTGGGATGTTGTTCCTCACTTGCGCCGGTCATTGTGGATTCACCGTTTCGAAGACAGTCTCAAGATGCGCTTCTTATCCATATATTGGTCTTTCTCTATTGCCATCTTGGCTTCTACTAAAGTGCACGCGCTTTCAGTATATGATGTCTGCACGACATCCTATGTGAGTGCCTCCTTGTCGCACGATGTTATCTACTTGGGGACAACACCTGTCACCATTGACCCATCTTCAATACAAGTCAATCCCGTCCTCAACAACTCCGTCAGCGGCAGCGCAAACTTTCCTGATGCTACTTTCGATTACTGCAATGTGACATTTGCATACACGCATACTGGCCGTAATGATTCCGTCTTGGTAGCTTACTGGTTGCCATCACCTGCATCATTCAAGAATCGATATCTCGCAACAGGAGGCGGAGGTTATGCCATCAACTCAGGGATTGGAAACACGGGATCTCTGCCTGGAGGTGTGATTTATGGTGCAGTCGCCGGTGCTACTGACGGTGGCTTCGGAAGTTTCTCCAACAATTGGGATTCTGTTTATATCATCCAGAACGGAACAGTTGACTTAGAATCACTTTTCATGTTTGGGTACCAAGGTATCAACGAGCTTACTTTGCTGGGTCAACTATTTACCAAAAGTTTCTTCAACATGACTTGTGACGACAAGCTGTACTCCTATTACCAAGGTTGTTCCGAAGGTGGTCGAGAGGGTTGGAGTCAAGTTCAGCGCTTCACGGATTTCGACGGCGTAATTACTGGTGCTCCTGCCTTCCGCTTCTCATTTCAGCAGATCCAACATCTTTACTCGAACGTCGTGGAGCAAACACTCGATTACTACCCTCCAGCATGCGAACTGCAAAAGATCTTAAACGAGACTATCGCCTCCTGTGATCCCTTAGATGGCCTTACAGATGGAGTCGTTGCACGTACAGACTTGTGCAAGCTGCAGTTCAACACGTCGTCTATCATCGGAAATTCATATTACTGTCCTGCATCTCCCGAGTGCCAAGGATTCCCTCCAGCTCCAGCTTGGCCAGAACAAAATGGCACAGTTACAGCTGAAGGCGTCGCAGTCGCCAATGCAATCGTTGATGGCCTCCACGACTCAAACGGGAAACGAGTTTATTTCTCCTACCAGCCTTCTTCTATCTTCGCAGATGGCTTCACATCATACAACACCACCTCCGATACTTGGGGACTATACATCAACTCCTTCGGATCCGAATTCGTGGCGCGATACCTTGAACTTCTAAACACCAGCACTCTGCCCAATCTCGACGGCGTAACCTACGACACCCTCAGAACATGGATAATCCAAGGGTGGAAGAAGTACCAAGACACTCTCCAAACAACATGGCCCGACCTAACCGATTACTACAACTCCGGCGGCAAAATCATACATTTTCACGGCGAATCCGATTTTAGCATTCCCACAGCTTCCTCCGTCCGCTACCATGAATCCGTGCGTCAGATCATGTACGGAAACCTCACTTTCAACGAATCGACTGAGGCGCTTGGAGATTGGTACCGTCTGTACCTTGTCCCCGGAGCACAGCACTGTGCACCTAATACCTACGAGCCCAATGGTCCATTTCCACAGACTAATTTGGGTGTCATGATAGATTGGGTGGAGCAGGGTATCACACCCGTGACATTGAACGCTACGCATCTTGCTGGGGAAAATGCAGGAGCGAATGCGCAAATTTGTGCCTGGCCGTTGAGACCGCTGTGGGCTGCTGATGGGAGCATGGATTGTGTTTATGATCAGGCTTCGATTGATAGTTGGCTTTATGAGCTGGATTCTTTTAATGTGCCTGTATATTAAACCTATACTTAGAAAGGAATCACAATGACCTTCTTTCCCAAATTAATTACTGCACGACGGGATGCTGATAAATGGCGAAGGAGACAAGAAATATTAAGTCTGAGATTTAGTTTCGCATAATCAGGAAAGAGCAAACAATTGCTCTGGCTTAAATTTCAGATACGCAGAGCATTTGCATTCATTGCTCAAGATTTTCAGTCAATTGTGTGTAGGAGTGCATGCGATGGCTTTTTTGACCCATTGAGGTTTGAATAGGGGCTCGCTTAACCCCTGTGCTTGGCTTGTGATCAGGAACTCCACGGCTTCGGCTGGGAACTTGGATCAATGACTTATGCATTCATGAAAGTGAGATGCTTCCTTCTCATTCGGTCAGAGCTGTGGGCGAAGCTTTTGTGGTTCCAGCTAGCGACAAATGCGATTGTGGCGAGTCCGATATCCGAGCGCCACCATTTCGTTTCATTGACGTTCCAGCCCCATTCGGACTCCCACATCTCGCTCAAGAAGCTTAAATCCATGCCTTGACCTGATACAAGAATCGGATTGACCGAGGCTCGAGCAAGTTGGCGTTGCGATTGGGACACAACCGCCTGAAACGGTACTGGTAGATTGATGGCATTGCCCAATGCGAGTTGAGTTTGCGGAAGTAGTAAAACCTCATCTGATGTTTAGATGTGTCAACTTAGATGAGCCCCAAACAACGAAAGGTAGGTACCTGAAAACATTCCAATTCCCTCTGCGTGTCTTTCTTCTTTTCTTTCTTCTCTCAGCAATACATAATTAAACGTTGCCTCTACACTCATTAATTCCCAAGGAAGAAGTCTGGAACTCTCGCCATCTAATCCACAATCATGAGGTCGACCCTCCTTCTCTTCAGCCTTTCGATGGGCATCTCCTTAAGCTCAGCAACACTCCCAGGTCCCAAATATCCTGTCTCCAAATTCGCTGCAGCCCTCCCAGCAAATCTACCATTCCCTCCCTCGGCGAGATCGATCGTCATCCCCGCTTCAAACTCTAGCTCTTCCGCCTCGAACTCCTCTTCAAACGCCAACACCACTGCCTGTGCAACGGGAGTCCACATGATCGTCGCGCGAGCCTCAACCGAACAACCAGGCCAAGGCATAATCGGCGCCGTAGCCACACAAGTCCAACAACAGCTTCCCGGCTCCGATTCCGAAGCCGTCGACTACCCTGCCACCTTGACCGATTACCTGAATTCCGAAGCGAGTGGAGTAGCAGCCATGACAAAGCTGGTAGAGAACTATGCGGTGAGGTGTCCGAATAGTAAGATGGCGCTTTTGGGGTATAGCCAGGGAGCGCAGGTTGTGGGGGATATGATGTGTGGGACTAGTGAGGCGAACTTTAATACTACGAAGCCTATTTCTGCTGCGGCTTCTAAAAATAGTTTGTTACTCCCATCTGATTATATATTGAAGTTAAGCTAACGGCAATCAACACAGTCGTAGCAATAATCCAAATGGGCGACCCCGCACATATGATCAACCAACCCCAAGACGTCGGCAACTCGACCCAAAACGGCATTTTCCCTCGTAACAATACTGCTACTGCTTGCGCTTCAATGGAGCCTCTTACGCAGAGCTATTGTAATTCCGATGATAGGTTTTGCGACAGTGGAACTTCCATTGCGGTGCATCTTGCGTATGTGCAACAGTTTGGGACCACGGCCACCAAGTTTATCATTCAGAAGGTTGGAGGGAATGCAACTTCAACTTCGAGCGGGAACGGGACGTTGACGGGAAGCAGTACGAATGGAACGAGTAGCAGTGCCGTGCCTAAGAGTGATGCGAACGGGTTCGAGGGTGTTTCATGGGGGTTGGTGGCGTGTTCGTTTGTGATTATGTTGATGCTGTAGATGGGAACACGATATAAATAAAGTCCTTGATCTTGTTTCTTCGACACACTCAAAAGAAGCCTCCCAATCGTAAGTTAGGATGCCGCACTGCTCACATCAAAGAATAAGAAAAGTCAGTGGAATATCCGTATTTACTGAACAAAGCGGACCAGGAGAAGGCTGAATACCTACAGAAGTATTTCAAAAAAGAAGCTTCTGTTTTGACAACTTATAGAAAGAGGCATTACCATGCACAATCATCAGCACTAGCAAGGTCGGTGACAAAGCTCCAGCACTGAATTGAACCCGCCACCAACCAAGAGCATCATCAGATGCGTTTCGTTTCAGTCACTTCCTATTCCGCGCTTGTCCTTGAGTGGTTGTGGTAATAGGAGGCATAACTTCCTCTGCATTTGCTTCTGCATCACGCACACACACACAAACATATATATATATATAGTGTTTTGAAAGCCGCAAGGTCGGGACGGAGACTTTGACTAACATGATATCTTCGAGCATTGGCTTCATTTCCGTGTCTCTCAACCATTTGACAGTCCCATCAGATATCTATCGGAACTTTTCATTCACGCCATAGAGAGACTATTGCTCTGATGAGATGTGGTAAAGGATTCAAAAGTCAAAATACGGTTGTAGGGAGTAATCACGTGGTCCTCCGTCACGTCTAATGGTCCGTGCACGACTGATCCTCAAACTTTTCTCGAAATCGAGTTGCAATTCTTTGACTGGCTGATCAATACTGGAGGATCGTATTCAAGATGTCATCAACCGGAAGCACCGATCATTCGCAGACCAACTCTCCTTCTGAAAACCCCTCAGGTAATTCATCTCTTTCAATTGTCCTAGAACCCCACTAACTCGTGATCAGGTACACAAAATGAGTCTGCCTCAACATCGACCACACAAGCAGAATCTTCCTCGTCATCGTCAAAGCCAAGTCCAAAATGCGACACATGCGGCAAGCAAGGTGACACCTTGAAAGAATGCATCAAATGTCACTCAGTGACCTACTGTTCGAAAGACTGCCAGAAAGCGGACTTCAAGAACCACAAGAAAGTTTGTGCGAAGATGGCCCAAGAATACGCCAAGAATGCGGACTTCAAGATGGCGAGTAGAACGGCTCCAAGTGAAGGTCATAGAGGTGGATTGCAAAAATGGCAGTTTGACACGTGAGCTTGCCATCCGAGAAAGGTTGGGCAAGATAAATTGGGCTGAAGTGAAGGTGATGGAGTGGCTGCCATTCGATCTTGATGCGGAAGCCTGAGTGTAATGAATTCCAGCTCGACATGTGCACGGCATATTGCCTGAATCTGACTGCTAGGAGAGGAAAGTTGATCCAGGCCTTCCAATAGTCACAGACTGGCTGCAATTCTCGCAATCTGCAAAAATACAACGCCTCAACTTTGCTGTCAATCTTACGGGTGCTTGAATCTCCACGTGGATGTACATGTCGACAAGCCGTGTGATTATGTCTGTGCAAGATTTTGTGAATGCAGCAACCTGCAGCCAGGTTCGCTCTGACGGATCAATCTAGCTCACTGCAAGTAGACATGCTACGATACGGCTCTTTGCATCAACTCACAGTTTCGTCAGAGGCGAAATGGGACAAAAAACCTCCATAGATGGACTATTCAAGTGTAGATTGTCAAAACAATATCGGCTCCGAGTTACAATTCTCCATTCTGCACCATATCGTCTTCCCATCCCTCACAGTCTTGCGCTGTCATATCTTCATTTCTACTTCCCCAACACACCCAATCCCGCCATATATGAGCTTCAGACGTACTGAACCTCCACTTTGGTGCAATAGCCTTCTGCTGTCCATGAGGTTGATAGTCCGGCTTCATTGATTCCTCAACTCTATTCTTCGTCTCTTCGCAGATCTGTCGGCACCAATCCATCGTATATTCCCCATCACTACAAAATCTTGCTCGATACACCTCGTAGAGAGTCGGGAGGAATAGAACATCCTGCTCACAATACGCCTTCAAGTCTTCGTTGAAGGGGCGCTCGTTGAAGATTGCAAGCCTGCAACCCAATTCCGGAGCAAAAATCCTTTTACCCTTCTCCTTTCTCTCTTTCCAGGTCGACTTTGAGTCCATATCAAGACCTGAATCTTCAGCAATACACTTGTCGAGGTTATGGACGAGCCATTTTCCATAAGCTGTAAATCCATGACACATTGCAACTTGATACCAAAGTGACTATACAGCGCGTCCGAGTCATTACGCACATCGAAGAGAACTTTGCGAATAACAGGACTTTCAAGAATCTCTTTCAGGGTTCTGGATACAGGAGGACCAACTTGAGAATCACTTTGAGGGGTACAAAAGGCGGAGGATTTGAGTGTATGCACATCGATTAAGTAGATGGCATCCAGTGAAGAGCTTGTGTTGATCAGCAGAGTGAGAAAAGCAACACTGCCATTTCGCGAAAGATTATTTCCCTCAAGATCCAAGTACAGTGTTGTGTCTGAATCGTCGTCCAGGTTTTTAGCCAGGACTGACATGAGCTTCTGGATGGACGGGACTGTGTCCACCAGTGTCGTAGGGACCAAACTCGAGACCATCTGGACGGAAGATCAGCTGCAAACTTGGAAAGGATTTACAGCGAAAATTTTGGAATTGCGAAGACTCGTGGCATGACTTTTGTTAACTCAGGTTGCCTGATGCGGTCCGTCTTTCATCCGGGCTTCATCCTCTCTCCCTTGTGATAGGTCAGCTGGTCATGTGTAGGTCATGTGGTATCGAAAATGATATTTATTTGATACGGTATCTGTTCGCAGACTTCAGCATGCATCCTCGGGTAAGCTTTTCCAAGACTCAAAAAACCCGTTCATTCCCATAGGAGATTGATGAGCCGCAGCCTTCGCTCGTTGCTTCTCATGAACAGCGAGTTTATAAATCTATCACGTTTGCCGAATACTGCGAGAAGATGATAACGGCCACTCAACTTATTCTTGATGGTTGAATCCATCAGGCTAAAATAATAATATTGGAACATCAAAAGTCACGCATTTTAAATCGAGACAATGGGAATCCTTTCGTGTGTCAATGTAGGTGAAATTTTGCCGAGAGAAGGACGTATGTTTTCGGGCAATCATCTGGCCATGTTATAAAATGAGGGTGCTTTCTTGGAAGGTTTCACGAGGTGCCGAACACCCAGAATCTACCCATGTATTCGGATTGATGTCTCGAGATGAAATATTCCCAAGTTGGTATACACTTCAACCAAGGTTTCTTCTTCAAAATATCACCCGCCTTTTTCTGATGAGGAGTGACACATGTCAGCGATTTTGTGATTTTTTTTTGGATTTAAATTAGACAGAATAGTTCATTTGTTGATATCTCAGATTAGCAATGGCGCAAGCTTCATGCGTAAGTCACGCTGTGGTAGTGTCAATGTCAATTGCAGTACGGTGCGATGTTATTTATTTCTTACGTACAATTACTCTTCACTCATTTCTCCTTCCCAACACGCTCAAGCTATGCCGAAATTGTTATGCCTGCATGAATCCGCAATAATTCCCCCCAGCAATGCCCATCATCATATCAATCTAGAGCTTGCTGACTTTATGAAAGAGAGCGGTTGAAAAGCTTTACAGATTTCCAGCACATTAACATATTACCCTTACACATGCCAGTGGAGATTCTTCTTTATATCGTCCGACTCTTGGAAGACATTCTCGCTAGACGCACTCAGGGCTTTGGAGTACCGTGGAATGCGACACAGGATGCCCTCTCGCATCAGTCGGTGAAGCCATGGTCCTTCGACGGTAATACCACTCCACGAAAACACTCGTTGAAACCCTTTGATCATCAAATCGCCTGTTGAGTCACGACCCCGACGATCGAAACCAAACTCGTCATAGCCGTTTTTCTTGTCGTAGAACCCTACAATGCGTGGCTCTCCAACACCGGGTACGGACGCATTTGTGGCGGTCCAGTCCCGGTTCTTCGATAGGGGAATTGCAAGTTGCTCGTCCCACTGCTTGTCGATTTGGTCGTTGGTTCGAACACAATCACCGCAGTTGACATTGTGTATGTTCCATTCGCTCTCCATTAGCGAGTCGGAGTCATCGAGGGGCCACTCTCCATGCCCGAGGTCAGTACCGAGAACGAATCTCTCCAGTTTGGTACGAACGCCGCCCTTGGATCGAGGCTCAAACCCATCTGAACCATCTTCAGGCCATTGTGTATTGTGCCATCCTGTATCGTTCATATCTTCTTCTCTCAGCATGATATGTTCTCTGAATTTCCAAGACCATCTAGGATCTAGACAATCGAAATGTAGACCAAATCTCCATCTCTCCGATTTGTGATGCAAACCTTCACAGTAACCTCTGACCTTGAATGCCTTCAGAGATAGAGTTCTCAAGTAGGAGAATACGACCTGGAAGCTGCCTTGCCAAAGACCAATGTTGTGCAGCTCAACTGAACGGAGGGTATTGGAGTGTCTTTCGAAAAGCTGGATAAGTCCTGTCTCACATAAGACCATACCATCGAGCCTCAAAGTCTTCAGATTCTTCCAAGTATAATTTCCCAGTATCTTCCACAAGGGTGCGTACCATTGCCCAGTAAGCCTATCCGGACCACCTCTCCAACCTACCTGGTTAATGTGACCAGTAGGGAACGGGGCAAATCCAAATCGTAAATTCTGGAGACCGGGTATTGTCTGTAAGCAGGTGCCAAGTCCTTTCCAGAAACTGGCATGCGGAGCCAGAGTAGCGTCGAATGAGAGATGGAGTGTCGCTAACTGAGACAATGGTGCGGTAATTTGCAAGATGTGTTCCGAACTCTTCATGAAGAAGGAGACAGGTAACTCGTCATGGGAGAAGTGGTTGATAGTATGTGGGCTCTTCTTTAAGGCTTGAAATATTGCATCAAGCTCTTGAACGGTCTTGGCGTAGTTGTGATTAAGAGTACCTTGCGTCCACGCTTCCATGTTAATAACGTTGTCGAAGGGACAAGTCTTGTATGAAATGTCAATGCGGCTAACACTCTTCATCTTACTCAACACGTCCCCTAGTCTCTGGACATTTCCGTGTGGTTGTTTTGCCTCGTGCCAACGAACATTCCAAGCAGCATAATGCGCCAAAAATTGTTCGGGCAGGAACTCAGTCAGATTCGAGTTCTTACCGCCTCCTAAGTGAAGTATGATACGCTCCCAAACTCTGGGGAGAAGAGCTTGGGTGTTCATAAGATTAACTAACATCCTGCTGGAGTGTACGACTCCTATCGAGCTCTGAACGTATAGGCAATACGCCCAGCCAAGATTGTGTGGCGCAAACACCAAAGGAAGAGTGCCAAGTTCGAATCGGAGAGAGTGAACAGAAGTAAAACCTGGGGCTTGAGAGAGGTGATCGAAGCGCGCAAAATCATCACGGCTGTCAATGAATCAGTATACGCTTTTGACAGACATCTAGGAGTCGAGTAGCTCATCCGAGGATTTGGGATACATGTAATTGCTCCCAAAGATGACCTCGAGGATCTCGGCTCCTAGGTGAACGACAGATCAAAGAACGAACTCGACTTACTCTGGGCGGAACACGAAAGGGTTGAACAAGAACTTGATACCTATAGCGGTCCAACTTCGCCATGCGCTTCGTACGGCCTTGACATCTTTTCTGCTCAATTTCTCGAGGATTTTGTCCCAGAGCTCCGCAGGAAGTTTGGGAGGCTTGTGTCCGTGGTCTGTAAGGTAGGGTAGATTTCGAGCAATCTCAGCAGCCTCAGCCTCAGCCAGAGCGCGTTGGAGAGCTTGTTCATATGGACATGCTGGAAACCGGTCAGCGTGAATGATACCGAACACATATTTGAAAACTAACCTTCTCGGAACTCTGCGATCATGGCATCGATCAAACGGTACTTTGTCGAAGCCATAACTTTTTCGAAGCGGCAATGCGCACTACGTGGTGCGTTCAAAGCGTTGTACCGTTGGAGTTGCTTCGAGATAGATCGGAACTATTTACAATTTTGAAATTCTTGAAACATACGATTTAGTGTGCGGCCGCATCACCGTTCTCTATCGGCGTACCGACGTAGGCATCATTAGCTTAGACAAGATGAGAACAAGAGCGGCCGCTTCATTGCTAGCCGACGTAGGTAGGCATAGCGGATAAGCAAGTTCTCCAGTACTCTTTCTTTAAGCATTTCTAGAAAGCCATTCCTGTCGAGGCCTCTAAACGTTCTGTTGTCTGGATAACGCACTCCTCTGTTAACACATGCTTCTCAAGCAAGAGGTTACAACTGACCTGCCATGTTTCCGCCGAAAGACAACGTAAACCCACAGCGGATACACGCTGGACTGTGCAGCCATCTGCTTAAACTTTTCATTATAACAATGTGCTAGAGAGGTTTAAAAATAAAAATAAAACACTGCGATTGGGCTTTATTCGTTCTTTAGTAGTCATCTGTGGTGTTCCCATTGTCTCAGAATACCATCAAAACTGCACTTTAACCCCATCTTCGTTCTCACTTAGTATTCATTGTGAGTAACTAATACCTTATTGGGAGATAGAGGTGAGTGCACTTCACTGTTCTGCCTCACAGGCCGACCAACATACAACACTCAGGTACAACAAGATACGGAAAGTGAGGTGAATGCAATGCAAATTTTCTGGCTGTATTGTCTTTAGAGTAGAGCATATAAAGGGGCTTGCTCAAACCAACTGCGATATTATATGCTCTTGGCACTTACCAAAGATTCTTTTCGATATGGGTTACAGACAAATTTGTGTAACAGGAAGCATGAGAAGGCCCCTTCAAAGCCACTCATTTCGAATTGCGTCCACCAAAGGAAAGAAAATGCATTTTCTTCTACACTTGTAACCCTTGAGCAGCCATCATTTTAGCTACTCGTTTTGCCGTAAATTGAAAACATTCAGGTAGCCCAGTATCGCTCCACTCCTTGCCGAGCATCATTTTCACGACACCTGGTGCACAAGTGAAGATACGTGCCATACCTGTCTGGTATCAGCATCTCGAATTGTTCGACGGAGAATAAAGACTTACCATGACCACCAAATCCAGCACAAACCCACTGCCCTTCCATCCCATCTAAGGGACCAACGAAAGGCACAAAGTCCCCAGTCATGCCAATGATGCCACTCCAAGCGTGGTCCAACCCTGCACCATGAACACCATTTCTGTTTATATCAGCATCTACTCTTGGGAACAAGACTTTCCACTGCTTCAAAGCATCCTCGAGGATTTCTTCGTTGTACTTCCCATCATTGTACGTCACAGCCCCCCTCCTAGTTTCCGTGCTCAGCGTAGGGTTCGCTCTTGACACACCCAGGATCAACGTCCCATCTCCTCGTCTCTGAATCAAAGAGTAGAAGTGATGCAAACTATATCTCAACGAGAAAGTCTTCGTTAAAGATCCCTCTGCCGAGAAGGCAGGCGGCGCAATCAAAGAGTGTGCTTGTGCTCTATTTGGCGTCAAGTGAGATTCCAGTTGTGGGAGCAGAAGAGATGCGTATGCGTTCGTGCAGTGAATGACCGTCGGCGTAACCACCGCACCACGCGATGTGTGGACTTCCCATGACTTGTCTTCTGACTGCGTCACCTTTGAGACAGGACAATGGGTGAACAGCTTGACGCCACGCTTAATACAAGAATTCAACAACCACTGAGCCAGTTTTGCAGGATGGCTTGAACCGGCAGGCCACTCATAAGCCGCAAATGCATCTTGGATACCTGTTCGCTTCTTGGCTTCATCACCCTCAAAGAAAGATACATGAGATACGTCTCCACCGGCTTTCTTGAAAGCTTCAAAGTTGTCTGCTTCATAAGCTGCAAATTCAGGGGTCATGCAAACATCGAAGGTTGATGTGAGGTGGAAGTCACAGGGCACATCGTACTTCTTGACGAAATGGTCGACTTTTTCGAGGACTAGACGTTCGTTGGCGATTATTTTGAGAGCTTGATCAGGGCCGTGGAGAGACGAGTAGTGTTTGAAGCCTCGGAAGGCATCTTGAATTCATCAGCAATCGACTTCAATGAACTCCAATAATAAGAAGAAGTGTTCTTCTGGAAAGAGGCAATTCGAACCTGGTCTCACGTGTCCCGCGTTCCTCGAGCTGGCTCCACTTGCTGCTTCCCTAGCTTCCAGAATGATAATGTCCTTGCCATCGACACCATTTTCTGTCAATTCGAAGGCTGTGAGTGCGCCGGAGATGCCAGACCCGATTATCACGTACTTGCTCGATGAAGGAAGAGTTGACGATTTGTTGATGTTAAGGTGGGGAAATGCTCGTGTCGTCCTTTGCCAGTAACTCAGACAAGGATTTGGGAGCGGTGCTGAGAGAGTCAACGACCCTTTCAAGTCTTCATTTGCGGCTATCATGGTGTTTGATAATGTTAACAAAACAACTTAATTCAAAGTCTCGAGATTGTTCCTATACCACGAGGAAGGAATTTAGTTGTAGGAGTCCTTGTGGTCGCTCAGATTTTGGAATCCTGGTGCGAAGACAAGATCTAGCGACGCTTCGACTTTCCTCTTTTCTCAATACTATCACTCTCTTCTTCTTCCTTGCTTTGCTAAGCCAACCTCCATCGTTGTTGTTTGGTGTGGCAACACTTTCTTCCACTCTTGGTCAGCTTCCTCGTCAAAAGTGGGATCGCTTCAATTGAAGATCAGCTCCATCCGCCCAATCGTTGCCCGCCGCCCAGACAGCGGAGAACAGGTCTTCTTTATCATACTTTCGAGTACACAGTACAAGTAAGGTTACATGTAAGCCTTATCAAGATCGTCGCAGGGTCATGGTGTAACAGTACCCCGCTGGAAGCTTTCTCACGCTGCAAAATTCTTGCCTTGGAGAGCCGCGGGCAAGTGCGATAAGACGTGAGGATGCGACGAATTTCTCATGTCTTCTGAAGTCTTGTTCCTTCTCTCCAGTTCATCACATCTAGAACATTGATCAAGGTCAAGTCAGTCTTTAAAGGAGAGTAAGGATTCGATCAAGATGGTGTCGTGGAAGAGCTTTGGTCGCCCGGCGGTGCTGCAGAAGCACGAGAGAACGCCTGCTGAGAAGAGTCTCGTGCTCAGGCTAGATATCTTTTTGATGACTTTCGGATGCATATCTCAAAGTACGTATCGGATGATCTCGAGATATGTTTTCGATGCTAACATTGGTTGTAGTTATCAAGTGAGCTTCATAGGATTGAAGATTTCAGCAGCACATGACTGACCACGTGCAGATATCTCGACCAGCAAAACATCAGCAATGCTTACGTATCTGGCATGAAAGAAGATCTGAAGCTATACGGCAATGAACTGAATTAGTAACTGCTTTCCCTCAGAAGTTCGAAGAGAAATTATACTGACCCTCCGCAGCTTCACCACCTGGTTTAATGTTGCTTACTGTATCTTCCTGATCCCATCTCAAATCATCCTTACCTATGTCCGACCAAGTATTTGGCTACCCGGACTAGAGATCTTGTGGGGTATGATGACTGGTCTGATCGCGACTACTCAAAATGCAAAGCAAGTCTATGTTCTTCGAGCATTTCTGGGTATGTGTGAAAGCAGTGCTTGGCCGGGTATGATGACATTGTTCAGTAAGTAATTCGAAGTGTCAAATGAAAAAAGTCTGACCTCAAATATTGCACTGGTATACGCCGACTGAATTGGCGAAACGTATGGGCTTCTACCATTCATGCCAAGCTGTTGGAGGCATGATGTCTGGTGCTCTTCAAGTTGCTATCACCAACACTCTCGATGGTTCACATGGACTTGCTGGATGGCGGTGAGCTTCACCAAATCAAATTGATGTATGTAACTGATTTGAAGCAGTTGGTTGTTTGTGATCAATGCCATCATCACAGTGATCTGGGGCTTTCTCGGCTTCTTCATGATCCCCGATCTACCTAATCGTCCCAACCCAAGATCCTTCTGGTTCACGAAAGCACACGCTAGTATGGCCATGGAGAGGCTTGAGCGACACAACCGTGCAGAGCCAAAGAAGATGACTTGGGCAGGTGCTAAGTATACAATTTCTGTGTTTTTAGCATGTGATCGATTTACTAATGTTCTATTCCCAGACGTGCATTCTCTGGTTGGGTTATGTACTTCATCGCCGTGCTGTACATCGCAACGGTATTAGCCTCATATGGATATGCTTACTTT
Organism: Mollisia scopiformis; assembly: GCF_001500285.1. Taxonomy (NCBI): domain Eukaryota; kingdom Fungi; phylum Ascomycota; class Leotiomycetes; order Helotiales; family Mollisiaceae; genus Mollisia; species Mollisia scopiformis. The sequence continues at coordinate 145,307 of NW_017263620.1, forward strand.
AATCTCTTTCTGAAGAGTTTGAAGAATGCTGATGGAACACGAACTTGGACGACTTCTCAGGTCAACGCTATTCCGATTGGTGGAGGAGCAATTCAAGTTGTCTGTGGTATGTCTCCGAAACCTTCAGACATTTTAGAAGCTAACTTCAGATGTAGTCTGGACTTGGGCACTTCTTTCGGATTTCTTCGGCACACGATGGACACTTATCGTTGCTCAAGCGGTCATCGGATGATTCCTACTATCATCATGAGTATCTGGACACGGCATCCAGCTTCCGTGGCCCTGTCGGCTGTCTATGCCAGCTATTTTATTTCCTATATTTGCTTAGGAACAGCCCCTCTGATTATGTCTTGGTTGTCTGACATGTGAGTGTCCAGAAATAAACAGTGGGTAACGTACTGACCCTTCTCAGCATACCACAAGACCCAGAGGCTCGGTCGCTTATTGTCGGAGTGACCATTGCTGGATACTACGCAATTGCAGCATGGTCGCAAGTCTTAGTATGGCCAGCTGTTCAAGCACCTTATTGTATGTTCCCAAGTTCAACTTTTGGTGAATTCCTTCGCTGACATCGAATCAGATAAATACGGTTGGCAATCAGCTCTTGCCCTTTGGTTTGTTGTTATTATTATGACTTGCATCTTGCGCTACATTGACGTCCGTTACATGCTGTGAGTGGCCCCTCAAATCCTCGAGTGTGATTGCAAGCCTGACCATATTGACAGACCGAAACGACTTGCTTTCGCAAGAGAGATCCACGAGGAAGTGGTGAGTGAGGATGGAGGAGAGATAGTTGCTGGCGAATCTGATGATCCGGACTCGAAGACCGGGAGGGATATCCATACACAAGTCATCGCTGCAACTGCAAGCTGAATGAAAGCTTTGCATGAGAGATGATCAGGGACAATAATCGGAGTAAAGATAGACCACATTAGAAAGAGGCATGCAAGGATGAAATAGGCGAAAACTCAGGAGAGCGAGCGACGCCAAGAGCATAACAAGTTAAAAACAAGCAAAAGCTTACCAACCCTTAAGAAAATTCCTGTATGACGCAAATCAGATTCTTCTCAACCCTCACTTTTCCAATACCTCGGTATCTTTCATCCCAAAAGAAATCTCAGCCTCATCACGTCCACGTTTCTCCCAAAACCGCGAATCAAATGTCTCACTCATCTCCGTTCGCTTAACATTAAGGGCTCCACCACGACCCATAAAAGTACCCTCTCTTTCCACGGCCCGACTTCCACCCTTCCTTCATCGATAAACAAATTTTCTCCTTTACGGACGAAAGATAGATAACCCAACCCAACGAACGACTCATGAGCAGATCCAAGCGGGTCAGATCCTTATCTTCACTTCTCTCAACTTCTTACCTCGGCATTCCCAGCCTTGGCTGTTCGAGAACATGCGAATGGTTCCGTTCCATTGGGTTGATGCTGTGGATTTCCTATTTTTAATATGCGGCGTGTCCGCCACTTCTCCCACGCATGAGACTCCGCTGTCTGGATGGTTGGTTTCTGGCCAGCGCCCGTGCTTCATCTTTGACAGTGAGTGGATCTCTGCGAACTGTTCATGTTCGCAGCACTCTACTCAATGCGGAAATACCGAGGCACATAAATTGGCGTTGATTCATAGATGGTGCGATTTCTCGATGTTGTTATGTGCGTGTGAGGCTGTGCTGTGTGGAGCTTTGCGCGGGATGTCGAGACGGGAGATAGACATACATATCCTTCCGATTTCCCTCTTCTGATTTTGAGGCTCTTTTCCATGTCGTTGATCTCCTTGTGCCTTTCCAACTTTGTTCTTATATAGCAAGGCTATCAAGATGGTTGCTTTCGAAGAACCAGAAGCCACAGCCGCTACTAATAAGGAATTCTTCGAATCACCTCCCGAAACAGCAGTCAACACTGCTGCTCCATCTCGCGTCCCCTCCATCCTCGCTCAGGAATCAGACGATCTTGAAGATGGCGTGGCAGCAGAGAAACGTTTAGCTGAAATGGCAGCGCAAGAAGAGAAGTTATTCGGTTGCGTAGACCCAGTTACGCATATCGTTGGATGGGATGGACCAGATGATCCCCATAATCCGATGAACTTTCCCAGATCAAAGAAATGGAGGATCACGATGGTTACTGCCTTGATCACTTTCGTGGTCAGTTTCGCAAGCAGTGTGTTTTCGACAGCTACTACCGTTACTGCATTGGAGTTTGATGTTAGCCTGGAGGTCATGATTCTAGGTGTCAGTTTATACGTGCTTGGATTTGCATTTGGTCAGCCGTTTCTCCCCCCTCTTTCCATTTGTTTAGAGGTCCTAATTTTGTGTTAGGTCCGCTCTTCTGGGGCCCCTTATCCGAAGTATATGGACGAACACGTCCCATCTTCATAGGTTTCTTCATCTTCTCACTCTTCAACATACCCGTAGCCTTAGCCCAAAACGTCTACACCATTATGATCTGTCGATTCCTCGCTGGCAGCTTTGGAGCCGCACCCATTTCCATCGTTGGAGGCACCTATGTCGACTTCTGGGATGCACTAGACCGCGGAATTGCTACAGCCGGTTTCGCAGGAGCTACTTTCCTGGGTCCCATAGCAGGTCCTATCGTAGGAGAGTTCATCACGAAGAGCTATCTCGGATGGAGATGGACGGCTTGGATCACGCTGATCATGGCCGCATTCTTTGGTGTGATTGGGCTCTTCACTTTCCCAGAGACGTATGCACCAGTTCTGCTGAAGAGAAAAGCGGAGAAAATGAGGCACGAGACGAAGAATTGGGCTATTCATGCTCAATTGGATGAGCAGCCTATTCATTTGAAGTCATTATTTGAGAAGTACTTCTCCAAGCCATGGATTATGCTCGCACAAGAACCTATTGTCAGTCTCCCATCTCGTATCTCGAAAAATGAAAACATACTAACGCAACACAACCACAGCTCATGGCAATGACCCTCCACTCCTCCCTCGTCTACTCCATCCTCTACCTAATCTTCTTCGCCTACCCATACTCCTTCCAACAAGTCCGCGGCTGGGAAACCGGCATCAGCTCGCTCCCCTTCCTCGGCCTCTTCCTCGGCATCATCCTCTGCTGCATCTACATCGCCGTCGACACCCGCCTCCGCTTCAACCCCATGCTCCTCGCCTCCAAAAAGCCCTTCATCCCCGAAGCCCGCCTACCTCCCATGATCGTCGGCGCCATCTTTCTGCCTATCGGCCTCTTCTGGTTCGCCTGGACCTCGAACCCGCACATCCACTGGGCGCCCCAGGTCGTGTCGGGCATCTTCACCGGGTGCGGCATCTTTCTGGTGTTTTTGCCCAGTCAGATATATGTCGTGGATACGTATCTGCTGAATGCGAATTCGGCGTTGGCGGCGATGGCGTGTGCGAGGGCGCTCATGGCTGCGGGATTCCCGCTGTTCGCGACGTATATGTATGTCAACTTGGGGGTGGATTGGGCGACCAGTTTGTTGGCCTTTTTGTCGTTGGCTATGGTGCCGTTTCCGATTCTGTTTTGGAAGTATGGGGAGAAGTTGAGGATGAAGGGGAAGTTTGCTTTTGCTTTGTAAGCGTTGGAAGAGATTGGATAGACTTGGGAAAGAGGATTTGCATATAGACCTGCTTAGAGCGGCATAGAGACGGCGTTTTGGGAATATAGACGGGACGACAGTATAGACTAGAAACGAAGAGGCAACGCACAAGCATGCAGAGAGGTGCATGGACATGGTATATAATCTCATAGATAGTCGTAATTATAACTCATCTTAAAGGATGTACCGAAATCGTGGGCCCTCATTCTCCTCACCTTCTTCTGGTTCTCCTCCCTTTTGATGGATTACCGGGCTGTACTTTGCGTCCAGCTTTTTGTTCTCCCACACCAACAACGCCCGTAACAACATGGCCAGAAAGCCATTGAAGAGCATAAAGGCTGCACAAACCCACATACCCTTCCTGTAATACGGTCCCTCGCTACTGGGATATAATCGTGTACCAAGCAGTGGCCCACACTGTCCTACTACATTGATGATAGCGATTCCAGTCCCTCTTCTGGTATCGCTGCCCTGGTTGTTCATCACCCAAGGAAGGATATTGCCAATGCATGGGAAGATACCAGCAGCGGCCAGGAAGACACCAGCGTATCTGACACCAGTGCTGCTCGAGACTGCCAGCATAATGTAACCCGCAGCTCCAAGTAGGGACAGAAAGAGAATGGTAAAGCCACGCTGAGCAGTTTTGTCGGCAAACCAGCAGGAGACGAGGACTACGAGAAAGGCGAGGAAGTATGGTGGTGCCGAGAGACCTTGTGCATTGATGTTTGAAAACCCCATAGCTGCAAGGATAGTAGGAAGGAAGACCGGAAGACTGGCGAAGGATACGTTGCAGGAGAAATACATCAAAGCATTAATCCATGGTTTGAAGTCGAGTATGGCATGTCCAACATCTCGCCCATTGATGCCGTGTATTCTGACATTTTGATCCTTTCCAACTTGACGAACAGAGCGTGCTTTTGCAACAGCTTTTTCTTCCTCGGTCAGAAACTTGGCGGTTTCTGCACTGTCTGGCATGAGAAACCATGTTGCCACACCTGCGACCAAAGATGGCAATCCTTCCACGAGGAACAACAGTCGCCAAGAAGATATGCCATGTGGATGTCCAGACGTGATTCCGTACGCAAGTGCACCGGCAAAACACGTTGCCAAGGGAGCCGCACTAAGATATAGACCGCAGCGAAGTCCAAGCTCGTTCCGAAGGTAGAAGAAGGAGAGAAGGTACGTAATCCCTGGATCATGTCAGTCCGTGTGCCCATGCTTTCGAATGTGAAGGTGACCCACCTGGTGCGAATGAAGCTTCAAATGCTCCCAAGAAGAACCTCACGGCCATCATTCCTGACCAATTGAATGTAGCTGCTTGTAATGTACCGCAGACTGCCCAACCCAGCACACAAAAACAGCCCCATATGTGTGGCGGGATGATCTTCCACATCAATGCCAATGGCTCGAAGACGATATAGGATATGTAGAAAATCGTGAGAAGCCATGCGTAGCTTCCGGAGTCGAGCTTGAGAGCCTCTTGCATGCCGGCAATTTTTGCATTTCTGACATTGCTAGTCAGTCATGATACCATCAACAGTCCACTCTAGAAGGACTTACCCAATGTTCGAGCGATCGAGATATGCCAGAAGGTCTGCAATCCACTTGTTAGCTAGCATATGTGCCAATTCCTGTATGTTACGCACAGAGAATCATCACAAGCGGTATCAAGTGCAAGTCGATCTTCCTGACGACTCGTCTTTCCAGCGCTCGATCGAATTGGAGGGGTACAGGAGACCCATCCTGCAATACCGGTCCTCCCGAATTCTCAATGTCTTTCTCTGGCAGACCCCGCTCTGCGAAGGTAGCAGGCGAGCTGTTCTCCTCCTCATTTCTATCGATATTACCCATTATTCGAGGTGACGTTCGTGCAATTTGTGTTAGAGGGCAGAGGCAGAAGTTCTATGTTGAGGGCATAGCTTGGAGAGTGGGAAAGAAAGAAAAGAAACCTTAACCATACTCCTCTTGCTTGAAGAGTCATACTCACCGTCGCAATCGCACAGGCATGGAAAACTTTCCCAGGGCCGTGTAGCCTGCCAAGTGGATTCTTGAATCCGATGCAATGTGCGGATCTTCAAGGTACTACCTCGGAAAGAGTTAGTGGGTGAGAAGTCTAAAAATCTGCCGGTCATTAATTCTGCGAGATCGGCTTGCGTGATTGATAATTGGCGAACAGGCAAGTGACGAGGTACGTATATTAATGTGCTCGCTGTTAGACAAACCTCAATGCGCATTCGGGAGTTGCTTAAAGATATTTTGAAGGATGAAAGAAAAAGAGTCGAGGTTTGAGACCAGGATGTGCGAAATCGACTTAGCGCTCAGATTGGTCTCAGGTATGCGCACATTGCTTAGACAAGCGTACAACTCAGAACTAAGACCGCCTTTCAACGAAATGCACTCTCTTCCTGTCTAACTTTGCCCTTCATCCCCCACCGGTATGTGCAGAATTCCATACTACGCGCCAGTTTCAGCTACGTTTGTGATCTTCATTCAAACGCCACATTGGGCGTCGGCTTCGTGTTCACGGTCAATGAACTTCGATGGTCTTGTCAGCGTTGCATTGTTTTCCCGCGAGCATGGATTACTCACAATATGTCAGGTCTGGAATAGCTTCCAACTGCATCAAAGTCCATCTTAGACTTCTATTAGAATTTACTTCCTGATACTCGTAGAATGATCTTACTCTTGCTTCTACCAGCTCCGACGAGTTCAACGTTGCGTATACAATTTCCTCTTTGTCGAATACAGGCTCCGCTAGGAAGGTTCCAAGTGGTCCTATGACACAAGATCCGCCATGGTTCAAGATATCGTCCTTAGTCCAAGGCTCCCCATTCGCATTGCGATCATGGTGACCAGGTGCAAAAGGAGGATAGTCAGATGGGAAGTCGGAAACCTTTTCCTGGTCAGCATGAGTTATTGGGAGCACTGCTCTACTTACTTTGCAGAATTGATTGACAGATATTACAAAACATCGTCCTTCTTTCGCAATATGTTGCATGGAAGCAGTCCATGAAGGTAGATCGTCTGCATTGGGAGCAATATATATTCTGCCGCAGAGTCAGATGCTTCCGGGATGGACTCCGTTGAGGGTGTACTCACTCCACACCCAACTGATATAATGCCAGACGAGCGGCTGGCATGTAGTTCTCCCAACATATCAAACCCCCTATCTTTCCAAAGCCAGCGTCGACTACCTTTAGAGACTCCCCGGACCCTCGACCCCACACGAGACGTTCAACCGCTGTTGGAACCAGCTTTGTCATGCATCAGCTGTATGGTTTGAGGAAGAACATTTTCAAAATTACCTTTCTATGCTTGCTGAGCAAGGCTCCGTCTTTCCCAATCAATATCGCAGTGCAATACAAAGTTGCTCCATCTTTCTCGATTATGCCTATTGAAAGATTGATCTTATTTTCGCTTGCGATGTTTTGGAGGACTTCGAATTCTGGAGATGGTATCGCGACTGAAGACTCATAATACTTCGCATACCACTTGCGACCTGCTGCCGTCAGAACCGTGGTTCGTACCACAAAACCAATTGCATCTCCTACCTCGTGGCTCACGTGCACCGATGGTTGCATCGAATGCATATCTCCATGGGTAGGCTGACAGAAACCCCTCACTGGCAACGAAGTCGTTAGAGTCAAGTTAGTCAATGTTGGTCAGACTTACGGAAATGCCACAAGCTCTGCACCTTGCTTTGCTGCCTCAGCGGTCAACTTCTCAACTTTCTTCAGACTCTCCTCAAGATCGAAGGCCACTGGTGCAGCCTGAACCGCCGCAACTTTGACTTGCTGATCTTTCGTCATAGCACGTGATTGCAATTGTTTGATTTGAACCCAGAATCTTTCCTTATCGCATTGCAGATAGGTGTGGCTAGGAGAGCGCTTTTGTCTCTCCAAGCGGTGATCCATCGCGTTCTCGTATTTTTGTCCAACAATCCCGCGCTCTTTGATCCGCACTGGGACCCACAGCGGTTGTGTCCGAACACCCCATACCTCCCGAGAATAGATGCTCGGGATTTGAAAAATGATCTGACTCCATTGTCCAATCAGAGAATCTCAGTAATCGTGCGTGTCTTATCTTATTAATTGTTTCTTATCTAGTCTCTGTGAAGCGACGTCGAGAGAGGTAGTGCTCATTTGACTGCATCGTGACAATGCGTATGTTTCTATTCCAAAGGCGTTCTCCAGAAGACTAATGCGAATAGTTCTCGACTATGTGCCTCCCGTTCAAAACGAATACCACAAATTTGTCACAAACCAAAAATTCGCTTACATTGACTCAATTGAACTAGAATCAGGGGAGCAATTGGAAGGAGTTGTCGTTGCGTACAAAACATGGGGAAAGTTGAACGGAAATGGTGACAACTGTCTCGTTGTCTGCCATGCATTATCCGGCAGTAGTGATATTGTAGATTGGTGGGGCCCGTTACTTGGAAACGGCAACGCATATGACACTTCGAGATACTTCATCTTCTGTGCCAATGTACTCGGCTCACCTTACGGTACAACCTCATCGTTAAGCTTGGATCCACGAAGTGGACAATCCTACGGGCCTGAGTTTCCTCAAAGCACAATTCGAGATGACGTGCGGTTAGTCTCCATTATTTTCACTGTTCACTCAGACGCTGATGATTTTCTAGCTTGCACAAACTGGTACTCGACGCCCTTGGAGTGTCCAGTATCGCTGCAGTAGTTGGCGGGTCTATGGGAGGAATGATGACCCTTGAGTGGCCACTTTGTACTCCTGAAGGCTACCTGAAGAACATCATTCCCATCTCGACTTCAGTGGACCACGATGCATGGGGCATCGCCTGGGCAGAAGCTCAAAGGCAGTGCATCTATGCAGATCCAGCTTTCGAGGAAGGCTATTACCTTCCAACTCCCGCAACACAGCCAGCTGCTGGCCTAGCAGCCGCGAGGATGGTTGGCATGCTCACATATCGCTCGTCGCCGTCATTCAACAGCAGATTTGGCCGTGGTGAAGGAGGATCTCAACTCAAGGCTGTCAATGAGGTCCTCGCCAATACCACTCTAGTCAATGGCAATGGGAAAAGCAAAAGAGACAGCAAATCCAACGGCGTCCACAACTCCGCCAAAGACTTCAAGGCTCACAGCTACCTTCGCTATCAAGGCGAGAAGTTCGTCAAACGCTTTGACGCCAACTGCTTCATCCACCTAACGCAAAAAATGGATCATCACGATGTCACAACAAATCGAATACCCCCTCACGAACTTTGTTCCATGTCCAAACAAGAGTCACTACGGAGAGTCTTCCGCAAAGTACCAAAGAATGCATTAGTCATAGGAATCGACTCAGATGTCCTGTTCAGGCCTGAACAGCAAGTAGAGATTGCGGATGCATTGCCTGAAGCATCTTTGGTGATGATTCCTTCTGTTGAGGGGCATGATGGGTTCTTGCTTGAGTTTGAGATTTTGGGGCCTCTGATTGAAGCGCATTTGAGAAAGCAGTGTCCTTGGATTTATGAAGGCGCACCTTTGGTCGTTGAGGACTCGACGAGTGCTGTTAGAGATAGTGTTTTCGGTGAAGTTGAATCTGGGTGGTGATTTGGTTAAGCTTTCTTTGTTGTACTATTTTAGATTTTGGAATTATGAACTATTATTTTACACAACCAGATGCCCCAAGATTTTTCATGCGATACATGCTATTGTATTCTCTAACGTTGTCTACCCTCAGTCCTCAACTTCTCATCGTTCTCGAACTAGGCCAGTTTGCGCCTCGAATGGCTTTTCGAGTTTCTTGGAGACTCCCACGCACGAGTCAGCACTCTATTCACATCGCACCAATAAGCTTGCAATCCGCATTTCTCGGAAAACGACTTACCGACTTGACCAGTGGTGATCAATTCACATAGTTCCTCGCCCGTGGAGACTTCCTCCGTCCTACGCAAACAACTCAAACCCCGACCAGACACCGACAACACTCTCACCACATTCTCGCACTTCGACCTCGGTATCACTACATGGAAATCGAACACCGCATGGATGTATATGATGGGTACCCGTCGTATCAATGCAGACCTCTTATCTCTGAACTGATCCTCTAGTCAATTCCTTATCTTTACCTTCCAGTGCCAAGCATTTCCAATATGCCTCTCATCCTGACAGAAGAAGACAAACCCTGGGTAGTCCAGAAGTACGGCGGCACATCGCTTGGAAAACTTCTTCCTCAAATCACAGAAACCATCATTCCCTCATATCTCGAAACGAACAAAGTAGCTGTTGTCTGTTCCGCCATCTCAGGAACAGAAAAAGCGAAAGGCACGACAAGTCTCCTGCTTAAAGCCATCGAATGCGCCATTACTCCAACTCGAAAGGATGAACTCAACGATATCATTGATACCATCCGAGATGAGCATTTCAAGGCCATCAAAGCATTGAAACTTCGAGCAGCAATTGGAAACGAGAAGCTGTTTTCAGAAGCAGAAGCAGATGTGGTTACAGAATGCGAAGAACTTCGAAGTTTCCTCTCAGCAGCACAAACGATAGGAGAACTTTCTCCAAGATCAAAAGATAGAGTTGTTTCCACTGGCGAGAAACTATCATGCATCATCGTCGCCGCCGCTCTCCGCAGCAACGGAATTCCCGCTCATCTCGTCTCCCTACACAACATCGTCCCTCTCACCAACGACCATACCCTCAACTCCACTTTCTTCGACACTCTCTCCTCCCATCTGAGCTCACATCTAGCCACATACCCCCAAACCTCAATCCCCGTCATAACAGGCTTCTTCGGCCCCCTCCTCCCCTCGCTCCTCCAAACCATCGGAAGAGGCTACACCGACCTCTGCGCGGCCTTAACAGCAACCGCGCTCTCCGCCCCCGAACTCCAGATCTGGAAAGAAGTCGACGGCATCTTCACCGCTGACCCTCGAAAGGTACCTTCAGCACGCCTCCTCGAGACCGTGACGCTGGAAGAAGCGAGCGAGCTGACCTTCTTCGGAAGCGAGGTCCTGCATCCGGGAGTCGGGGAGGTGGTTAAGAGGGCGGGGACGAGGGTGAGGGTGCTGAATGTTGGGAGGCCTGAGGGGAGGGGGACGGTGATTTGGCCGAGTTCGAGTGGGGTCAGTACGCCACTTTCTAGATCAGGGGATTCTTCTGCGTTGGGGGTGTCGTCTAGGTCGAATTCTCCTGCGAGTGGGTTTATGGCAGCGAATGGGTATTATGGGGTGAATCAGGCGAGGAGAGCGCCGACGGCACTGACGTCGAAGGATGCGATTGTGCTTGTGAATGTGCAGTCGAATCGGCAGAGTAAATCGCATGGGTTTCTTGCAAAGGTGTTTAATGTTCTTGATGGGTTGGACATTACGGCGGATTTGATTACGAGTAGTGAACAGAGTGTGAGTCTTGCTTTGTCAAATGTTGGGGAGAATGAGGAGGGTATTGGGAGAGTAGTCAAGGGACTGGAGAATTGTGGAAAAGTTGAAGTTCAGAAGGGGATGGCGATTGTGAGTGTGATTGGGCATAAGATGAGGAATATGGTTGGGATTGCTGGGCAGATCTTCTCGACGCTTGCGAGTGGCGGAGTCAATATTTACTTGATCGGACAGGGAGCCAGTGAGATCAACATCTCGTGAGTTCAGCTAAAGTTGACGGTATGCACGAAAACTAACTTGCTTAGGTTAGTTATCAAGGAAGAAGATGCATTGGTGGCGCTAGATATCATACATGCTGATGTGCTTGGAATTCCAAGGATCAAGACTCATATGCCAATTGCCCAGAACAGCATGATGAAAGGTAAATGTCTCGAGGTATTGGGTTGAATACGATGATTAATGATGATTAGGACCATGGTTGTATTAACACACTCTATACCAAACAAGATTTCAGAAGTATACAGAAAGACATTTAGACACAGAGCAACGAGAGAAAAGAAAGGGGATGGAAGCAGTTGTGTAAATAAGCATCATGTATATTCACAGAAAGTCTTTCCTCCTCTATATGCAAGTCTTCTACTTCCCAATCTCACCAACAGCTCGTGACTCGTCGTCAATATGATTGTTGTTCCTTCTTGATCATTACTAAAGTCCGCCTATATACTACTCCATGGGAGATCAAAAATTTTGTAGTCCTTCATATCAACTAGATATTAAATACAGATACTAGGACAGGATTACTACGTCCTTATCTCACTTCTAGCAGCTTACACGATAAAATTGCTCTATTGAAGTGAAGAAGCTTCAAGAGTATTCGGTGATATCTATGTCCTTAGCCTCCGTGAGTTGACCATCACAGCAAGACTTTAACTTGCACGTAGAATCCCAAGTTCTTGAGTCAATCTGCAATTTTGAGCAACGAACATCACTATCGATAATACACCTCTTCCTCTGGACCCGAAGATCTCTTCTTCTGAACTTAGCAAGACACCTTCCTGCTCTAAATTTCAGATGGAGTTTGCAGACAATCACGTGCTCCAACAGTTCATCTCCTTATCTCTGTAGATATGTATCTAAGTATCCAGATCCCTAGTCCAAAATCTAAACATCTCTCTTCATCCTAATCCCACAACCCCACAAAATCCCGCTACCCAGACACTAAGTAGATCCCGCAGATCACCCCATATCTCTCTCTCCGCCATCTCCAGAACTCAAACCCCGAGATATCTTATCTCCATCAGATGGCGCACTCCGCTCTGTACTGCCTCGGTCTCTGCACTTTGCCTCTGTTCCTCTCGGTGTCTGCTTTTCCAGAGCTTCGAAAAGAAGAATGCGAAGTGAACGCGAACTCTGGATTTGATTAGAGAGAGAATGCGAGCGCGGGGTATAACGAAAACCAACAATGCAGACGCCCGTAAGACGCAGCGGGATTCGAAATCTCGCTAGCGGAGTGAGATCGTACGCGAAGCGAGAAAGGGGAGGGTTGGATGGATCATTTGGTACGCATGTTGGGAAGAAGAACTCCGAAGATGGGTGGTTATAAGATGCTTCGTGTGCAGGTAAATTGATGAAAGTATCGTAACGATTGTTTCTTCTTTCAAACATCGCAAAAAATAAATTCGGATTCAACATGCCAGCATCAGGATCTCTCAGGGGCGTGACGAAGTGAGCAACAACAACACCACCATACCATAGATCTGTACTAACAAACCAAAACAGGGAGCCAGGCTTCGACACTCTCCAACTACACGCAGGACAAGAACCCGACCCCGTGAACGGCTCGCGCGCAGTCCCGCTGTTCCAAACATGCTCGTATAATTTCATGGATGCGGCGGACGGAGCGAGTAAGTTTGCGTGGCAGAAAGATGGATATGTGTATACGCGGATGGGGAACCCAACGATTTCGGTCTTGGAGCAGAGAATGACGATGCTGGAGGGAGGGGTGGGTGCCGTTGCTACGGCGTCGGGACATGCTGCTCAGGTGAGAATAGAGTCTCTGATGAGAGGAGGAGAGTGGGAGCTGACACTTGTCTTGTTGTAGTTCATGGCTCTTACTTCTATCATGGAGCCTGGGGATAACTTTGTCAGTACTAGCTGGCTGTATGGAGGTAAGGAGAGAGCTTGTGCTTCACTCATCTACTTCTCAACCATTTAGAGTAGACAATGACTGATGTCCCGATTTCCAGGAACTTACAACCAATTCCGCGTATACCTCAAGAAATTCAACATCCACGTCAAGTGGGTAGAAGGGCAGGACCCCAAAGCAGTCGCAGCCGCCATCGACGACAGAACCCGAGCAGTCTACCTCGAGACAATCGGCAACCCCAAACACAACGTCCCAGACATCGCCGCCATCGCAAAAGTGGCCCACGATGCCGGCATCCCACTCATCGTCGATAACACATTCGGGATGGGCGGTTATGTCCAACAGCCATTTAAGCTCGGAGCCGATATCATCACCCACTCGGTCACCAAATGGATCGGCGGCCACGGCACCAGCATGGGCGGCATCGTCATCGACGGAGGGAAATTCGACTGGTCCAAGAGCGGCAAGTTCCCTGGCTTCACGGAAGAAGCAGACGGGTACCACGGGATGAAGTTCTGGGACGCGTACGGATACAAAGCCTTAGCTGCTAAACTGCGGATGGATGCCATGAGAGACCTGGGACCTTGCATGAGCCCTTTCAATGCGTGGCTTTTCCTGATGGGACTTGAGACACTGAGTTTGCGGGGAGCGAGACACTGCGAGAATGCGCTTGCGTTCGCGGAGTGGCTGGAGGCTCATCCGTTGGTCAAGTGGGTGTTGTATCCTGGATTGAAATCGCACCCTGATCACGAGTATGCGACGAAGAACTTGAAGAATGGATATGGAGGCGTCTTGACATTTGGAGTTGATGGAAATATTGAGGAGGTCAGCGCAGTGGTTGATAATTTGAAGCTCTGCAGCCACTTGGCTAATGTGTAAGGCTCTCTCCGATTGTTTTCCGTTGTCGTGGATGACGAACTTGCTGACCACCGTCATATAGCGGAGATGCAAAAACTTTAATTATTCATCCTTGGAGAACGACGCATCAGCAATTGCCAGACGAAGAGAAGGTCCAAGCAGGAGTGACGCCAGATCTGATCAGAGTCAGTCTTGGGTTGGAGAATATCGAGGATATCATCCATGACTTCCAGCAGGCATTTGATGGTGCGGGGTTGAAGCCACTGAAGACCTTGCCTGTGACGAATGGCACCAAGACATCGTAAGCCAGCGTGGGTAATATATCGAAATGGCGTTTATTGTGATATTCTTTTCCGCTATTGATGATGCGTGTAAAAGAGAATACATAGACAATCGACGATCAGATTAATCGTGATGACAAAGCCAAATGCTGTGCTACAATACTTCTACGGAGGGTATATCCAACCAACCAGAAGAGTCTCTGCACACTGCACAGTCAGCCTCCGGGAAGTAAAGGATGCTAAAGAATGCTAATGACCACCATGCAGATTTGACATCGGGAGACTGCGGACGGGTACAGTTCGGAAATGCTCAAACTTAGGAAAACTCGCTCAATAGTCGACGCTTTATTGCACTCTGCAGTGCAACGATGAAAGAAGTGAGGTTATCCATGTCGTTGCCCTGTGTCGCTTAACAGTCCTCAAATTTCAAACCCCGAGGGATCTGCTGTGCTTCGATGTCCATCTTCAACAAATCACATTGCCGCATGCAACGACCAGGGAGTTTTCTTCTGCTTACAGGGCTTGATCGTAGCCAGTTGCCCACCAGAGCCCCCTGTCCACAAACCATGAGGGCTTTTCCTTATCACCCCAGCTCTGCCGCCTGTCGACGCCTGCAGCGCCCTCAAACGTGAGAAACACGCCACATAGAGCGTCGCTACAGCTATGGCCAAGGGAAGAAAAATGTGAGTTGACACAGAACGCGTCCAGTACATATACCCGCGAACCCCAGAAAAACTACCCCGCCATCGTCAGCACAAAACTTATCATCGCCATGATGGAGTTTGAGATTCCGGCTGACTCGTATGTCGACGATAGCACGAAAATCGCATCCTCTGTGAAACCCGAGAAGCCGGCCAGGAAGAAGTTTGCGGTTCCGCCAGTGAAGCTCGCGTGTTTGGAGTGGTGAGCAGATCGCCGATGGTGGCTCTCATAATGGTTGCTGACAGCCTCGTGCAGCAGACAATCACGAACTCGATGCGATGGGAAGACAGAATGTTCAAATGTGCGAATTCGAATCCATTGAGGGTATTTGAGAGCAAATGAGCTAATTTCTTGCTCAGTGTCTGAACAGAAATAAGACATGCGTTTATACTGCGAGTAAGAGGGGAGGATCAAGGATTCGCAGAAGAAAACTTTCAATCGACGAGGAAAAGTCACTTTCGACCAACAATAGCGAATTAAATCACTGCGCTCTTTCAATTCTCCCAGAACTCGATGAAGGTAATTGAGTTGATATGATTTCACGAGGCTGGTTCTAATTACTTAGTGGCAGCATCATTCAGTGGCCCTTTGCAGCTGGTGGCGCCAGGCGGCGGATTGACACAATTAGATTTCTCCTCAGACGACTCCTTATTCATCTTCGACTCAGTATTCTCGGGCCAAGGAGACAGCCTAGACAGTGGATATGAGACTTCGGAGGTGTCGGCCACACTGTCGGAGGTTGATCACCCGAAGGAATATATTCGAGTATACCAAACAGATGAAGACATGTGAGTGCAGATTGGAACGATGAGAGTCCAGCGCTGATGGGCAAAACAGACTCAATGCCTATTATGTCTACATACATCCCTACTTTCCAGTCCTACCACCTCCTCAACCCCAGCAGGTGATCGATAACCCCGACTATGGCGTTCGACGAGCTCCAGATGCGATCTTCAGCAGCAGGACGAATCCAGACTTCGAGCCTTCCACGCCGTTGAGTCTCGCCATTTCAGCATCGCTATCTTTGATTCCTCACCCAGACGACCCCAACCCATCCGGTCTGCATTCTGTCCGTCTTAGAAGAGAGCAAGCTCAAGCATTTGCTCAATCTGCGTTCGAAAGCATTGAGATCGAGTCGGAATTGATAGAGTCTGGGATAGAGCCAGGGGAGGCTTTGAGTAGCGACCCGGCACCTCTCATTCGAAACCCGTTTCACCCTGAGCTCCCACTTGAAAACGAGAGTATTGTAGCATTACTTATGCTCAGTACATACGAATATGCGCAAAGAGGTAATATCGCGAAGATGAGGAACAGAGCAGGTCAAGCGTTAAATGCTGCGTTGAACCTGGGACTACATTCGAAAGGAAATGAGGAGGGCTATCATGCAGAAGCGAACAGAAGAACGTGGTGGATGACCGTCAGTCGATTTTTCCCCGAAGAAGTATAAATCTGACAAAATTTCCAGTATATACTCGTTTGCCAAGGCGCGATCCTCAGTAATTCCGTACGTATTCACTTTCGGCTCATTCAACCAATCTCTGACTCGCTTACAGACGCCCCCTATGTTGCTTAACGACCGCCGCTTCACAACTGCTGGCCCAACTTACATGGGAGATCCAGGGGTAAGAAACAGTTTTTCACAAACTCCAACTATGAACCAATACTAATACCAATCTAGGCTTGGCCAGTCTTCCTTCAATCGCAACAGGCCATCACTTCCTCAACTCAATTCGTTATCAACCTCGATGCAACACTGAAATTGGGAACCAACCCAATGGCAATTTGGGACCGTATGCTCGAGCTTGAGTCTTTCATGGAGCCACTTATCAACCAAGCCGATACATGGTCACTATCCACAAATCCCCAACCTCCACTCGACTCCTTAGAAGTCGTAGTCGGCCAAGCACTTCGAGGCATGGCACGCATAAAGCTCAACAGGTCAGCTGACCCTCCTTCCCCCTTTACCTCGCTAACAAAACCTAGCGCAAGAATAAAACTCCACCGTTACTGCGCATTCTCAGACGTCCCCGTCTTCTCCAAAAAACACTGCGACCTCCGCTCCTCATCCGAAGTCTCCTCCCCCGGCCCCGGCACCGGAACCCCATCCGCCCCCAACTGCGGCTGCAGCAACACCTTCCACAACCTCCCCACCGCCGCCGACCTCTCCTCGCCCATATCCACCGTATCCAGCCCATCCATGAACTGCGCTCTCCTTCCTTACAGCAGCAAATACTCTGCCAAAATGTGCTTAAAGTCCGCTATGAACATCGCACACTCGTTCCGCACGCTTCCGTACCCGCAACCTATCCGACCGAATGATCCTTTGTCTTTCTTCCCGGAAATGAGGATCGATAGCAATGCGCCGAGGATGATCCCCGTGTTTGCGTGCTGCGCGATGCAGAGTAGTTATGCGTTGATCATGTTGAGCTATAAGACGAAGGCGATGGGGTTCGTGGGTGATACGAGGGAGGAGTCGGCGATGAAGTTGTTGGGGCAGTTGAGTGAGGGGTTGCAGATGATTTTGGGTGCTATTAAGAATTATTCGATTGCTTATGAGGCGTTGGGTGGGATGTCTGGTATGTTCTGTCTCCTTAACTTAATATCTGAAGCAATGCTGATGATGACTTTTAGGACAAATCGAGGCTGCGGCGCAATCTATTAATGTTATGCCGGCGAATGCGTTGATGGATATGAATTTTTCTTAAAATATGATGGGGATATCTGTTTGATTAGATGACGGCGAATCGGGTTGGAATTTGGCGTTTTGAAGACCACTCTTCTGATGATGATTTATGATAGCTGCTAATGGTTGGTTGATGAAAGGCGGAAGATACTCTTTGGTCAGCAGAGCAGAGCCTTTGGGTCTCAAGGGCTGGGCTAGATTGTCTGCGTAACGAAGTCCAGAAAAGTTCAAACATCTGAAATTTCGACTCTTACGACTGCCATTTGATGTGGTACAAGGTCCTTTGGTCTCACACATGGTTCCGAGGATTTCCGATTCTGAAACAAAACCCCTGAGACTTGATTCCTGACCCGAATCTACCCCACCAGTTCGCTTATGAGGGGTAACTCCAGCTGAGCCTCATCAAGTACATCCACAAAACCTCGAAACCATTCCAGATCCTAAACCTGCATTAGAAGAGAAAATGCCAAGCCAATATGACATCATGTGACCACCCCCCTCCACCCAATCAGGCAGGTGGACCAAAAACGCCACCAAACAACACGTGCTTCAATAACTGGCAAAAATCACTGTTTATCCCCTCTTCTCGCGGCTCAAGACCTACAAACAATATTATTAGATGTATCTTGGCGGTGAGGATCATCGTATAAGAAGATTTCTCTTTCTTCTTCTACAGAAAATTTTCTCCAAAGAAATTGCTTCACGATGCAGATCACCAAGATCCTTGTCGCCAGCGCCCTCGCAGCTACGTGCTCCGGCACTGCTGCTCCTCTTCCAACCCCTGCTGCTATTCTGCCACGACTCAGCAGTAACGAGTGGATTAATTACACCACGTTGACAGGATTCTTTGCTCAAGATGATCCTGCCACGAACCCGAGTACTTTCGATTACGTGGGTTCCCCAAATCTAAGAAGGAAAAGCATACTGAGACTAGATAGACAACGACCAACTTCGGACTTCTGAATATCACATATCCTACAGATGATGAAGTCGACCCAACATGGACCCAATGGCAGAAATTCGAGCATCACGTTTGGCGTCTCAACAGAGGCAGTGGACGGTTTGTGCAGTACAAAGTGCTCTACATGGGCCGCCACGGTGAAGGCTACCACAACGTAGCCGAGTCCTACTACGGGACTCCAGCCTGGAACGTACGTCCTCCCCATCCCTCCATTCCCCCCATCACTAACCCGCAACAGTGCTACTGGTCCGAAAAAGACGGCAACGGCACAATCACATGGGCCGACGCCAAAATAACCCCCAACGGCGTCGCCCAAGCGCAAAAAGCCAACGCCTTCTGGGCATCCCGCATTGCGCTCCAGAAAATCCCCGTCCCAGAAACGTACTATACATCTCCTCTAACCAGATGTCTGCAAACATCCAACATCACGTTTTACGGCCTCGATTTACCGAGCAGACAGCCGTTCATCCCCACCGTCAAAGAGCTGTTCCGAGAGGGCATCAGTGGACATACATGCGATCGGAGAGGGACAAGGACGTATATCCAGGATGCGTATCCGGGGTATAAAATCGAGGCTGGGTTTTCGGAGGATGATTTGCTGTGGAAACCGTTGATGGGTGAGGTGCCGACTGATGAGGATGTGCGGAGCAAGAGGGTGCTCGATGATGTTTTTGCGGGTGATGATAGTACTTATATTTCGATCACGAGTCATTCGGGGGAGATTGCTAGTATTTTGAGAGGTATGTTGGTTTTTTATTTGAGGTGCAAGGGGGAGAGATGTGCTGATAATGAGATAGTTCTTGGACATCAACCGTTCTCGCTTAGTACAGGGGCGGTTATTCCTGTTCTTGTGAAGGCGGAGATTATTCAGAGGGATGTTCCTGCGACGACTACGCTTCCGTGGACTGCGTTGTCTACTTGTAGTACTGTCCCACCACTTCCGACTGCTACTTAATTTTCAATATTGAGTTGAATTCCTTGAGGGTAGTGGAGGATGTTTATGCACATGATTGCTCTTTAGCTTAAGATAATAATGCCTCATACATAATTGGATCAAGTTTGGTCTCGATTAATGACACTCTACCCATAATCTTGTCATGAGATGAAGCTTGGAAACGTGCAAATCTAGATCCAAGTTCCCGACTCCGCTGTTCCTGATCCTACCATTGTCTTACCTGCAGCGCCAAGGTGACGCAAGTGAATGGTGGCTCAGTATAGCTCTCCTCCTCATTCCAGCAATTCGTTAGACTCCCTAGCAGTTCCCTAAACCCCATTAACCTTCTCTCCCGCCAACTCCCTCACAACATTCCTCCTACTCTTCATTCTATTGACAAATTAGCATACACTTCTAACAAAGAAACCGAGGAGCCCAAGCGAATCTTCCCACTTAAGCACCCTAACCCCAGCAGCTGGAGCCCAGCTCTAGCCATAAACTCAAAAAAGAACAGGAAGTTAGACAACAAAAGTCAAACCTACAACGGCTGCACCCTCTCCCCAAAAACCCTCACCCCCTCCACAAAATCATCAAACGTAAGCATAACACCCTTAACCTCCATGCCCGCGACCTGATCCAACATCCCGGCGACACTCTCCCAACTGCCAATCAGCGTCGCCATACTCCCATTACAATTGCTATCCATCTTCACCATGCGCATCGCGGTCGAGAACTCGTCCGCTTTGGTGTCTTTGCCGCTCTGGTTGCGCATCCAGGTCAGGGCCTCGATGTCGGTGCCGGAGTTGTAGTGGGTGAATTTCGCGTGGGCGAGGGCGTCGGTTTCGGCGGTGATGACTAGGGGGAGTTAGGTGCTGGTTTTGGGGGAGGTGGAAGAGGTGATTTTAGGAGAGGGGGGTGGAATTTGTGTGGAAAGGAATCGAGGAGAGGGCCTAATGAAAGGGGTTGGTTGGGTACTCATGAGGAGGACGAGCGCGCCTACGTCGCGGTTCGCGGCTTTGGCGGCGTCGACGAGGCGCGCGTTGGCGTCGCGGAAGGCCGTTGGTTGGTTGATTCCTGTGCCGGAGGTGAAGTTGAAGTCGCAGTATTTGGCTGCGAAGGCGGTTCCTGGGGATATTGTCAGATTTCTGAAAAGATCATCTTGGGATAGGGGGGTTACCTGGTCCGCTCTGACCGGCTGCTATGAGCTTAATGGGTTCTGAGGGCATGGGGAGGAGTTTACAGTCATTCATCGTAAAGTGTTTTCCTTTAAAATCTGATTGCCCTGTACTCCAGAGCTCTTTCATGATCTGTACGTATTCTGTTGCGTACTCGTATCGATACCTATTCCTCTCTCTCAGCCAAGACACACTTCTCACTTCCCCAGAAAAAAGTTAAATTCACAACTCACCCAAAATACTCACTCCCAGGCCACATCCCCATCTGATCATACTCGGCCGTCTGCCACCCGGTGACAATATTAACCCCAAACCGTCCCGGAGCAATCGAATCAATCGTCGTCGCCATTCTCGCTACGACGGCTGGCGGCAATACCAAGATTGGTGTCGAGGCAAACAGTTTTATTTTGTTGGTTACGGCGGCGAGACCGGCCATCAGGGTGAAGGATTCGAGGTTGTAGTCCCAGTGTTGAGTTACGCCGCCGTAGCCGCGCATTTTGATCCTGGGGTGCGTTGGTAAGTTGATGAGACGAACAGGGCAAGAAGAAATATGGTTTGGGAAAGGAAGGTAATGCTTGGATGACTAGGAGGGAATGGAATTATGGCTTACATCGAAAGAGCAAAATCGAAACCGTAAGATTCGGCGGATTGGACGATTTCTTTGTTGAGGGCGAAGGTGGGTAGATATTTTGGAGAGGTGGTGGATATGATCCAGCCTAGGAATTCGAGTTAGCGCTGGCGTTTCTTGTCAAGGTGGCAAGACCAAAAAAGTTTTGAATGAGAAAGGCTATCTTTATCGAAGAATAGAATTGAAATAGCTTGGGTTAGGTCAGGAAGCATTTCTATACCATTGTTCCCGATTGGAATGAAGACGCCAATTTGCATATCCTTCGTCTCTGACATCTTGAAGATTGTGAAGATTGAGTAGAGGAAAGAGAGAAGTGATCACGAAGTCAGGTTGATTCAGACGGTCTCTTGATGAGGTGAGGAAGTTTGAACGGCAAGTAAACAAAATGAAACTTTGATATGATCTACGCAACGAAGCTCTAAATGGGGAGTCCACTCTAGCAACCGAGGACTCCACCTTATCTCAACCTTTTAGTTGATCTTATCTCTCATTTGCTGACAAAAGACGGAGTTCCATCGGATTTTAGAGGTTCTTATCAAAGTGAGAATCCGTTCATAGAGGCTGCAAGATATCGGGTTATCGGCAAGTCGTTTGGCGAAGCTCATGGGATTCGAGAGTGGGGTTGTGCACTGTAGATCGTATCGAAGAGAACGTATCCTATTCCTTATCTTGCATTTAATCAGATATGTACATCTTATCAGTGGAAGGGTCTGGGTTTATCCAATAGGTTTGCGAAGGGCAAGAAGCAATCACCATGGAAAGGTTCCAATTTGCTTGGCAGTGACAATCCTGGAGGAATCAATGTTTCCAATGCACAATTTCACAATAATAGCTTCTTCTTCATCACTAAACAGTCTGATGAATCTGTATGCTTTATGCTGTTCAATGAGCATAAGAGTAACCTAAAATGAAAAATGTAAACTAAGAGATTCGTTGTGTCTCGCCTCCCCTCGCTTAATTAAGGAGGCGAGAATTTGGGCCGTCAAGGTCACTGTTTCGAAACAATTCAAGGACCCATTGTATTCAACACTTGAGAAAGAGTGGCTATGGAGTACGTTACAAATGCCATGACTTCGGCATATAGTGGTTTCCATGCATCGGCTGAAACTCCCGACTGTCGCTTCACTTGCTCCCGACAACTTTCGACCAGTCAGATCGTCGAGCCTTACCCATTATTTCAGAACACCTTATCTACAGATCTCATATCCATCGCTCTGGAACCATGTGCATCTTATCTTTTGCATGTCCCCATACCAGATGTTATCAGGCAAGGCTATCTGCATCATCGCAGGGGGAATTACAATACTTCAACATCCCCTTTGTTATGCCTCCTTTCTGCATTCCGAAATTATTCAAAGACATTCAAGTTTGTTGAATATCCCGTCAAGCTATCCATTGAAGATTAGCCAAAATGAACGAGAAACAAGTCGATGAGAAGCAGGTGATCGTCAACAGCGAGAGCCACGCAGATATCTCAATCGGTGTCATCGAGCCTCTCTCAGAAGCAGCCGATGCCGACTTTGAAGAAGGACAAGTTTTCAAGCAGGTCAAGGATGGAGTGAACTTTCGTACTGTGGGCTGGAAAAAAGCTTCAGTCATTTTTCTGAAAGGCGAGTTTCCCCAAGCCCCGACTTAAAGTTCTTTACTGAGGAAGGAAACATAGTCATCTTTGCTACTGGAATCCTGAATATCCCTACTGCGATGTACTCCCTTGGTTCGTGGACTAATATCGAGTAATTTTGACAGCAACTCTGATGTATTCAACAGGCGCTGTCGGTGGCACACTTTCTGTCATTGGCTGGACACTTTTGAATACGTATTGCGGCGTCATTCTTGGAGATTTCAGAAACAATCATAAGAACTGCCACAGCATTGCTGATATGAGTGGTGTTCTGGGTGGCAAGATATTTCAAGAGATTGTCGGGGCTATTTTTATAATCGCGTGAGTAGTCCTTTCACTATTCTGTGTGCATCGTCCAAACTTACTTGGCGAATGCAGATATGTTCTTGCCTCTGGTTCTGGGATCTTAGGTGTCGCCGTGGCTTTGAATGCTCTTTCGGATCATGCTACCTGCACTGTGTGGTTCGCTTTTGTAGGGATGATTTTGGTTGCTGCTGCTGCCAGTGTTCGAAAGCTGGAGAAGATTGGCTGGCTTACCTGGGCTGGTTTCGTCTCCATTTTTGTTGCAGTATTTGTCGTTGTGTAAGTTCAAACATTCTTCCCTAATCATCGAACCTCTTCAAGGTAAAGCTAAGATTTGTAGGATCGGTGTCGCAGTGCGCAAGCGTCCAGCATATGCTCCTCAAACCGGTCCATATGAGCTTGGCTATTATGTCATTGCACAACCTTCGTTCTCTGCTGGTGTCACGGCTTCTGCAACTATCTTTGGATCCTCTGCTGGCACTTCCGCTTTCCTACCCGTCATTGCTGAGATGAGAAATCCCAAGGAGTATCGCAAAGCTCTTTATGCTTGTATGAGCTTCGTGACTGTCACGTACACCGTCTTCTCACTTGTGGTATACCGATATTGTGGCCAGTGGGTCACATCACCATCTCTTGGAAGCGCAGGTGGTATCATCAAAAAAGTCGCATATGGCATTGCGCTGTTCGGTCTTGTCATCTCTGGATGCCTCTATCTTCACATCTGTGCAAAATATCTGTTTGTCCGAATCTTGCGAAATTCGAAGCACTTGCAACTCAATACTACCATTCACTGGGTTACTTGGCTCAGCTGCGTCTGGGGCTTGGCAGGACTCGGATTTGTTCTCGAAGAAGCAGTCACTGTTTACAATTGGCTCGCTGCATTGTCTGGTAGTTTGTGCTTTGCGCCTTTAGCTTTGACACTTCCGGGACTTATGTGGATTTATGATCATAAGTCTTGGGTAAAGGGAAAGCTATTGCAACAAGTCATGTACTGGCTCCACTGGGGACTTGCTGCTTTGGGTGTCTTCCTTATGGTTGGTGGCACATACGCTACAGCAGAGGAGATCAAAGCCGCTTATGCTACTGGGTCCCTGGGTAAGTTAAATTCTTGTTAGACGATGTCTGTGACAGGATACTTGGTAGTATTCTACATCATTCATGTCGTCATTTCAACAGGGTCATCTAACGCAATATCCACAGGTGCCACTTTCAACTGCGCTGATAATTCTGCCACAACTTTATGAAGAAATTATCTTGGAATGCGCTCGATAAAGATAGTTATAATTATGACAACTGATCTAGATAGATGATGCAAAATAAGCATTGTCATTGATTGTGCATAATTGACAGTGGCTTGAAGCTCAGTCCGCCTCCAAAATGATGTCTCCTTCACCACCAGACGCAACAATATCCGAGAACCAACATGGGTCACCAATCACCCAATTATCCACACCTGAAGGAGCTGTAAATCTTACTGGCAGATACTGGACCTCCCAAACATATTCACCCTTGAGAAGCTTCGTGTCACGACTCTCTCCTTACCCTGGTAAGGTCACGTGGGTTGGTATGGTGAATGAAGTAAGATAAGGCAATGATATAGTAGTTAGGAAAACTTAATCAAGTTGAGCACGGAGTTCCTCCCTAGTGAGTGACAACTCGCCGCTATATAGGACCTCCGTTTCCTGGATCGTAGTGGATCGCTCGATCCCCTATGATCCCCCATGATCCACCACGTGACCCAGGGCCCACCACAGGTCGAGATTCCCCGCTTGCCGAGCCCATGGTCCACTAGTCCCGTGATCGTAACACTTCGACCAAGAGTTTGTCTCCCCGCGTGAGGCGCCATGCAAGAAGGTATCTACCAGAACACTGGTTCTTGCATTGGCGGCTTTGATATCTTTCTTGCGAGTGATTTTGACTTCAGGATCCACAGCACTTTTGTAGTCAATGACCAAGTACAGATCTCTTTCTTCCAGAAATGCGTCCAACCGTTCCTTTGCGACTCTAGGTTCGTCCATTTGGAGTATTGACTCCAATCGGTGACGATTTATCTTGCAAGTGCGGATGTAACACGAACTTGCAGTGATTCGAGATGTATAGACATATTTTGGCTGAAATAGCGATCCATGTTTCCGGTCGACTTCCGTCATATCGCTCAGCTCTGAAAGTCCTGCTGCATAAGACGAAGGAAGGTCGTTCATCCCTACTCGACCAAGCCCTACTTGACCAAACCCTACCCGACCCATCTTGGAATTCGGTCTGCATATGCGAGTTTTGACTGGACTTTTCGTGTTCCGTACAAGGCTCCCAAGAGGAATATTGTCAACTTTGCATTGGAACTTTTCTTCTAGTCTCAGCATCAACTCAGTATCTGTGAACGGATGCTTGAGGCGGGAAAGCATGATGGACAAACAACGTTAATCCATATAATGCCGTCCAGCTGAGTTGGATCGATTGGTGAAGATCCAGTGACGATGGGGCTTCTACGCATAGAGAACGTTTTCGACGTGACCTCTAACGGTAGTCGGTACTTTTCGAGATGAGAGTCTTATCGTTGGCTCCTTGGTTGGCACGAGTGTGATTGAAAGAGAGGCGTAAGTAGGAATAGCTGGCTATCGAAAATTTCGGCTGATCGTAAGTTTGGCTCAGCCTGATCACAAGACGCAGCTGAAGTGATGAAAGTGGCGGTTCAATCTAAGGATTTGAATGGCTAGGTTCTACAATAGAATGAAACACACAAGCGAACCTCATAGAATAGTCATGATACTCGAAGAACATCTGTAAGAAGATCCATACCGTCGAAGCAAACAATTTTCACGATGGCGACTCGAAGAACACTACTGAGCCTTGCTAGCCTTGCTATGCTGATCTATCCTTCAGCCGAACATACTTTCAAACCCAATTGCTCTCTGCCCAACGAATCATCTTATCTGGTCCTTTCAGCTGATATTCGGGGCACGTTTGACATTCTATGGAGCTCGCTCTTCACGCTTTTGATATGTACATGGACTGTACAGCATCCAAATATCCCCCCACAAGGCTCACAAAATGGGTTCGACGTCGAATATGTACTTTCTAGCGCTTGGCGCAAAGCCAAATGGATGCTACTCACCCTCATCCTACCTGAATTCTTGGTTGGGAAAGCTCTGCAAGATAATGGTAGGGCTAAACGATCCATAATTAACCTGTCAGAGCTTGCCAATGTCTCGGGGATCGCTTGGTCTACAACACACGGCTTTTACGCCGATATGGGAGGCTTCGTACTGAAAGCCAGGCAGCAGCGTAATGGCGAAAACGTCCCTGCACCCATATTTCTCAATTGCGAGTCTTTGCAATTCGCCTTTATTGGCGATGGCAACCGTAGCTTAATCGAAAAAATTCCCCATATATCAAAAAAGGATATCCAGGACAAAAGCAAAGGGGATTTTTTTGTGAAAGCAACAGCAGTTGTTCAAGTGTGCTGGATGGTCGTACAGACTATTGTTCGAGGAGCGAAAGGCCTGGCCGTTTCTCAATTGGAAATCGCCGTACTGGCGTATTCTGCGTGTACTGTCATCACCTATTATTTATACTTGGATAAACCGCAAAATGTACAAGTACCAACATATGTGCTTCTCAAAAAGGAATTGGGAGGCGAAAAACTCACACCTGAACACCAGGAAGCGATCCGAGACTGCCGCCCACGTTCTTGGTTCACCGTGTCACTTCGGCTTTTCCGATATCAAGGTGCTGGGAAGGAGCGCAGGAACATTCTAGATCCAATCCCAAACGATGCTCGATACGACGATGTGAAGTCCGCGCTGTTTACCGCAAAATCTCTCTTCACTCGCATGGACGACGGATTTGTGATCGCGGGGCTAGTATTTGGCAGCCTCCATTGTGCAGCTTGGAACTTCGACTTTCCCACCCCGGTAGAACGACTGCTCTGGAGAATATGCAGCGTGATCACTGCTGGTACACTTCCATTGTACTATGGTGTTCTCCTTTACGATATCCACATCAAGTCACTAGCTATCCAGCGTCTCCCTTTGGTTACCATTGAGGTTGTTCTTGCTTTGGGATATGTCATGGCTAGGCTATTTCTCATCGTAGAAGTCTTTCGCTCGCTATTCTTCCTTCCACCTTCGGCCTTTATCACGACATGGTCATCCCAGGCACCCCATGTCACTTGATCAGCTACCAAAATGGCAAAGAGTTATGCATTCAGGAGACCTTTCATACACATTTGTCCAACGCTACCACATCCAAAAGCACCTTTACGCCATCAAGAAACTTCGAAGACTCATCAATATCCAGTCAGGCTGGAAAATCCCCACCTATCGATCCTATCCACCAAACTTCCATTCGCATTTCGAACCCGAATGCCATCGACGCCGTTGAATATTGAGTAAAGAACGCCACCACCTGGCGCAGATTGATCCTCCATATAAGTCAGCATCAGGGCGGTTACGAGAAGAGTTTGTCTTTCAGGCTAGGCGGAAAGATGAGCGCGCAAAAGGCGCCTACAGCGCACACAGCGCACACAGCGCAAAATGCGCAAAAAGTAGAGACTGCGGGGTAGAACTTACAAAATTCATATCATTCCACTCCCCACCGAAAAAGCTTGTTTCCTCCATTTGAACATGTGGTCTTTCATTGCCAACTCCCTCAGACACGCCTTCCATGTTCTCCCTCTCTGAACGAGACTCACTTTCTTCTGTATCACCCCAAGTTTTACCTTGCCTTGTCTTCGCCTGCCTGATCTTAAGCACAGCTTCAGCCCTAGCTTCTTCGAGTACAACACTGCACTTCTGAGCAAAGCTCTCCTTTGCCATAGTCGAGGAATTCTTGATCTGTTCTTGGCATTTTGATGCTGCTTCGAATTGGAGCATCCAGCGCGCGTGACGAGAGTTGATAGTCTCGGCCGAGGTGCTTGTCATACTTTCGAAGGGACAACTGGTGTAACGTCTAATGACGTGAAGGTAGAGAGCTACGATTGCAGTGTAAGCACAGTAGTGGGCGAACTATTGCATATTAGCTAATCATGTTACGGCATTGACGGTGAACGACGCGACACCTACCCAAGAAGCATTAAACGAAGACTCCACTTTGTGTAACGAGTCAATTGTCTTGACCACGTCCAGAGCGGCGTTCATACAATTATTCACATTCTCTTCGAGTTTTTCTAAAAGAACTGGAAGAGAGATGTCCAGATGGCTATCGAAAGTATCAAGTAGAAATGGTCTATGGAGAAGGATGAGGGCATGCGAGTACGAGAGACGCAGTGCCATGTTTTGACGCATGTATAACGGCGACAGGAGGGACGGGTCGAGATCGAGAAAGTGAGCGATTTCGCCACGCCACGTGCGGAGAGCAAGGTTCAACTGGCTAGCCGCAGCAAAGCGAACCTCCAATGGGTGTCTTTGGACACTATAAAGCTCACGCATGATTTGACTCATTATCTTGGAAAGTCTGGTGCGATCGTTAACATAGAATTCTTGCAGGATAGGAGCACACACTTTATCTGGTAGATTGCGCCTCGCATCGGAACTTGAGCTTCCTTGCTCGTTGTTTGTAGGAAGCCAGAAGACAAGTTCTCATCCTCAACCAGAAGAGGCAGCTCTTGATCAATATCTTCATCTTGAATTAATTGTGGGCGGCCTAGGGACGAGCTTAGATATTTATCCATAACGTAGGCTCCCCAGAAAACTCTTTTCTGCATTTCAATCTCCAGCAAGTCGCTTGTACTGGAAGGCCTTCGTTCTCTGTGGATACCGATGGCGTATATGAAGTTAACGACAGTACCAAAGATACTATAGCATTGATTAATTCGCGACCTCGAGAGTAGGTAGAGACATTGTAATAGTCGAGCTTGGAGAGTAGCAAGTCGGATCTCGCCTGTTTCCTTTGCCAGCTGGTTCTCTGCTGCCTGAAAGTAATAGAAGCTACAAGAAAGTCAATTGAGGTTCAAGGAGTAATTATGAGAAGTACCTGCTATTAGCATCCCACTCGCCGTACTCGTCACCCATGTATTCATACGTTAGAGCAAACAGCATCAGAACAACAGCACGGTGGCTGTTCTCTTCTGCACCTGTCCGCATATCACGAATATTGTTCAGTAGATCGACAGTCCATTTCTCCACTGTGGGGAAGTGCAGAATTCGATTGGTGGCGGAGACATAGTCAAAATACTTCCTGATAATTGCATGTGCTGTGTTCTGGGATGGGATAATGAGAAAGGTGGCGTCAATATCTGGAAGCGCGGGGTCTCCGTAGGCATAGACGGGATTTCTGTGGTGATAGTCACGCGTGTGGATATTGTGTTGGGTCCGATCATACAAAGATGTGGCAGATGAGTTGTTCGCAACTCTGTCTCTTAGACAAGGGGTGATATGGGAAGGTTGAGTGCTGGTGTTGGAAGTCCCTGAGGTTGAGTCTTGATGCTGGCGAGTAGGAATTGGCCGGCTTGAAGGAACTGACGGATACCCGAATGCGGTCTCCCCGTCATACTCCGAGTCCTCTTCCTCTGTGTCTAAACGTGCATCATCCTGTTCGTTACTACGCACGTGACTGTGATTCCTTCTGCCGGGCGATGGTCTCCAGACTTGTCTCCGCTTGTATCCAACTTCCTCAAGGAACTTTTCTTGCTCTTCCAATGGAGCCGATTGGACTTCTGGCACGGCTCCGCGGGTATAAGCAGCCTTAAACTCGCACGTTTTGTTGTTCTTGATACAATGTGCACATGGCTGCTTCCCAGTGCAGCGAATCTTTCTTCTGTTTCAGCTTAGCATTTCCGTACAATATGCAGGTCGGAATCCACCTACCTCTTGCAGGTATCACACGCACGTGATACTCGTTGCTTCTGCATTTTCGAGCGTTTCTTCACAGCCTTTACCCGGAAAGCTCAGCTTGTTGCTGCTTCACATGTCATGATAGCTTTCCGCACCTCGAGGAGGCAGTCGGACCATTGTTCTACATTTGAGAGAAGTGGAGATGGTGTTCTGTTGAGTCGGAGGGTTGAGAAGGATGACGGAAAAGCATTGACGGAAAAAGGTCGTAAGCGAGCGGAGATGGTTTACTCATCAGTCAGGCCGAGGCGACATCTTTTCCATTCATCAAGTCTTCTCCTTTAAGCTCTAACTTGCATCACAGTTTGAGTCTTCACGATAGTTGTCAATACGGTTCATAGTCAGAGAGAATGCCCGGGATATAGGTATTCTTCTAAAGGAATGAAGTCTTGCATGCTTTCTGAGACATGGAAAAGTTTCCGTTCTAATTACTGTACTTGCGATATCCGTCAACACCATTCCAAAGGACAAGAAATTGCGCCGTGTCCATTATTTATCATTTCGACGATTGGCATCTTAGTTTTCGTTGTTCGTTCAAATATGGCGGTCTTCACTAAATTTTACCATGTGCTCTTCGTGACTACCCCAAGGTTTGTCCTCCCGTCCTTCCACTTCATGCAGTCATGTCGAGCTCTTCCGAATCCCCTCTTGAGAAATTCAAGCCTGGCTGGCGTTTATCTGCTGCGTTCACCTCCATAGCAATAGTCAATCTCACCTGTGCTTTGGATGCGACTACCATCGCAGTTGCGCTTCCAGTGAGTCGCCTCCCTACTTCCACTCCTCGTCCCAAAGCTTATCATTGACCAAAACTACAGGCAATCTCCAAATCTCTCCATGGAACAGCCATCCAAGCCCTCTGGACGGGAACCTCCTTTCTCCTCGCATCCACAGTCTGGCAACCAAATTTCGTCGCATTCTCCGATGTATTCGGCAGACGTCCAGTCCTTCTGTTTGCTCTCACACTTTTCACTATAGGAGCTATCATGTGTGGGGTGTCCAAGAACTTCACAGTAATGCTCGCAGGACGAGTAGTGCAGGGAAGCGGGGTGGGAGGAATCATGACCTTGACTGAGGCTATTATCACCGATCTTGTTCCGTTGCGCGAAAGGGGAAATTATTTTGCTCTCATTAGTATTGTTTGGGCTATTGGGACTGTTGCCGGTATAGCTTTCTTCAAACTCCACATCGTTTCCTTCTGCTAAATTTGGCACAGGACCGCTAGTTGGTGGTGTTCTAGCGCAACATGGTGCTTGGAGATGGATTTTCTATCTCAACCTCCCTATTGTTGCCATCGGTTTTCTAGGCGTCATTCTCTTTCTTAGACTCTCCCTCAAAGAACGATCACTCACGCAGAAGCTCCTCGAAATCGATTACATAGGTTCCTTCATCTTCGTCTCATCAGCAACATCGTTCCTGATCCCACTATCCTGGGACGGGGTAATGTACCCCTGGTCGTCATGGCACACACTTACTCCCCTCCTCCTCGGCCTCTCCGGCCTAATCCTCTTCATATCCCACCAAATCTACCTCTCATCCCCATCTCGACCATCCGGACCCCGGAATACCCTCCTCCCAATGCAAATGTTCATGAACAGATCAACAGCACTCACCTACCTAATCACCTTCCTCCACGGCACCATCCTTTGGTCCATAGTATACTACATGCCCCTCTACTTCGAAGCAGCAAAATCATACACCCCCATCCAAGCCGGAATCGCCGCTCTCCCACAAACGCTAACTGTCGTCCCGTGCGCTGCGATCGTGGGTCTGATTGCGTCGAAAACCGGACGGTATCGCTGGTCTCTGTATACAGGCTTCGTGCTCACTACTCTCGGGTGCAGACTCTTGTATCTCCTCGATGTGAAGACCAGTATCGTGGAATGGGTGTTCCTGCTCTTGATCAGTGGTGTGGGAATTGGACTTTTGTTCCCGGGCATGAATCTCAGTATCCAAGCTAGTGTTCCGCCGAAAGATATCGCGATTGCGGCTGGGTTGTTTACTTTCTTTCGAGCAGCGGGGCAGAGTGTTGGGGTTGCTATGTAAGAAGTTCCTTATCCATTCCCCTCTGGGTTCTTAACTGACAGAAACGTACGATAGAGGAGGAACTATCTTCCAAAATCGGATATCTTCCATCCTTGCACCTTATCCATCGCTATCCACCACATCTCTCGACGCACTGACTCTCATAAGCACGATTCGGAGTCTTCCCTCTGATGCACCTGAGACGTTGGTGCTGAAACATGCGTTTGCTGATGCGATTAAGACGATCTGGGCTGTGATGTGCGGGATTGCTGGGTTAGCTTTGATTGCTAGTTTGGGTGTGAGGGGGTATGAATTGGATCAGGCGTTGAGTGGGGAGCAGGGATTTGTTGATGGTGTGAGAAGTGATGAGATTGTGGAGGCAGGTAGAGTTGAGGATGCTGAATGGGTGGTTCCTGAGGGCCTTGTTGGGACTGATGAAAAAGCTGGGATATAGAGTTGTTGAGATAGGCGCATGTGAATAGAAATGAAAGATGTAGATGAATAGATTGGAATATTTATAATTGAATACGTAGACCGAAGTGGGAACACTGATAAACTCTGCTCTGTATTATAAAAAGAAATAGACCTTTCTTGAAGAGGCTGAATTTCGTCAACAAAGTGAGAACTTGAAAGATATAATTACAATTGTTTTTGTAGCACTGTTCCAAGTCGGGAAAACGTCGATTGCGGGGTAAATTACCCCGCACTGCCAAAAGATGCTTGCGTAGCCACAGCTACAAAGAAAAATTGATTCCTATCATCTCGTGGCGCAACTTTACTTTGAAATTGGACTTGATATTTTCTCTCCGAAAACCTCGAAAGCAAAGCTAGCATATGTAGGCGTCAACATAGAGCAGAAAAAGTAGCGCATTTGCAACGAGCCCAAGACTGAGACTTTCAATGAGATGAGACTCGTTGGCAATGTGAAGATGGCTTCGACTCCAACTTCACGGCCCCGTATTAACCTCATCCTCTCCCCTTCTGACCCTTAAATTCTCTTCCTCCTTCCTCTCCCTCTCCCTCCTCTCCTTCCCCCTCGCCCAAGCCTTCACAAACTCCACATCCCTCAAATGCTGACTAGCCGGCATATACCTCCACTCCCCCACCTCAGCATTCCACCCCCGATTCGGACAATACGCCTCCAGCATATAAAAATTATCCCTATGAAACGGGAAATCCAGACTCGGCGGTCCACTCCTCCTCAAAAACGCATCAGTGCCCGCCTCCACATCGCTGATCTCCATCCTAAACCTCCTTCTCTTGTTACCTGCGTTGTTCCCGTGTCGCTTGATGGATTTGGTTGTCGATGATAGGTGTTCTTGCAAGATGCGCGCGTACCAGAGTGGGTTCTCCAGGGCCTTTTCCACCTTGGTGGAGTGCGAGAGGATGAGGGTGCGGTTCCAGCGGGGGTGTTTGCCCCGGGGGATCATGGGGATTGGTTCTCCGTTCTCGAGATTCGTTTGCCAGTGTGCGAAGTCGATTATTACGCAGAGGTTGTTCCAGGCTAGGATACAGGTGAGACAGGTGCAGATTTTCTTGGGATCAGGTGGTTGAATGTGTTGGTACGGCTTCTTGTGGATGTGTAAATGCTTGATCTGTCTTTCTTCGTCTAATAAGGCTGGATGGGCTTCCGCTTCCACGTTGGAGAGAAGGATGGGAAGGGGAAAGCATTGCGTTAAGATTGAATAACGTCTTGAGATGACGGAGCTAGCGATACGAGATTTTTCTTCGAGGATGAACGAGTGCAGGCCGCGGTTTACACGTGAGAGAGTGATAATATCACTGGGCCGAAGATAGCTCAAGATAGAGAGAATGAGTTCTGAAGGAAGATCCCAAAGGGTTGCGGTCTGTCTTGAGGTGGCGGCTTTGAGATGACGTTTCTTTTGCCGGCGTTCTGTGCGTTTTGAACGCAGGGCGAGAGGAGCCGTGGTATCAATTAGAGGCTCTTCAGGTTCGGGATTAGAGTCCTCTTTATGGGCTGGCATTTCGTGAAGAGATTCGCTGGTTGAGAGAGTGTTGGATGAGGTATGATTATGAGGTTAAGAAAAAGTTGCAGCTTGTGCGGGTTTAGCGGGGTTAATAACTTCACGTGATCGGGTGGAAGGTCAGGGCATCGCTTCAGGCTGTGACCGCTGTATAATTAGTGGTCTTGGGAATAGTTCCAGGGCACCGATCGCCGCGGCAACTTTTTAACGCTGTTATCATCTTCTTTCACATTCTCCAAAGTTTTCAGAGTACGCCATAGTATTATCATAAATTTCATTAAAAGATAGAAAGTGGTATAGTATCCAGAATCCAGTGGACGGGTATATCTAAAAGAAAAGTCTCCGTCCCAATCATGCAATCAACCATTTCAATCCAAGTCCCTGAAAATTTCCTCCTCCACCTTTGAACCCATTTTCTAGATCTTCTCGTTGATCTGTTCTCCGTCTTGCACATCATTCTGGTTTTCAATTTGGACATCACTTCCACTTCCATTGCCATTGATGCCATTCTTCTTCTCTGCTCTGACTCTATCAGCCTCGTACATAGCCTCGATTCTATCTTGGTCGTTGCTGCTGGTATCGAAGTGATATAATGGCTCGAGAACAGTGTTGGGGCGGCGGAGGATGTAGCGGTTGATGAAGTAGGGAAGAGCTTGGGTGATTTGGTAGCGCATGTGAGTGCGGGTTGGGACAGCGAAGATGTAATCCAATTCTTCGAGGGTACGTTGTTTGGTTTCTGGTACCCAGAGGAAGATCATGATCAGAGCAACGATATTAGTTCCAGCATAGAAACCGAAGACACCCTAATTGAATTATTAGTGATTGGCAGGGAATGAGAGGAGAGGGGACGTACGGTAGGAGTCATGGCCGCAAGCATGAGCGGCAAGAAGAGAGTCAAGACACAGGCCCAGAACAAGCAAGTTGCGACAGCCCAGCCCATACCGACCTCACGATGAGACAGAGGGAAGACTTCAGCTGAGTAGGCGAACGGAACTGGTCCTTCACCGGGGGAGTAGAACATGGCGAAGATGTAGATGAACATGGCGACCAATGCCAAATGAGCAGTGATTTTTGTACTGATCAAAGCACAGAGGCCAGCTGCGAGCAGCGACCAAGCCATATTCGGGAAAGTGAAGAGGAGAAGTGCTCGTCGTCCAAACGTGTCAATAGTCCATAAGGCTGGGAAAGCAAAGAGGAAGTTGATGAGACCAAATCCCCACGATGCCCAAAGAGCCTGGTAGTCTGTGAATCCAGAGTTCTCGAAGATGGTGGAGGAATAGAAGGCAATAATGTTGATACCGCACATCTGTTGTGCAATCATGACTGTGAATGATGCTAACGTTGCTCGTCGAACACGAGGAATGGTAAAGAGTTGGATGAAACGCGTGACATAGTTGCTCTTGCCGATGATCTCCTTCTCAATTTCAAGCTGGCAATGGATATAGTAGAGATCTCGTGCAGCTTGAAGTGGGCTATTTCGGAGCCTGAGGAGGGAGTTGAAAGCTTGTTGATATTTGTTTTTCTCTGCCATATTGTAAGTGTGAGATCATAATTTTGGGGAAAAGATTTCTTACTCATGCACCATCTGGGTGATTCTGGGCACATAAAAATGAACAGGATCAGTGGGATTGCGGGAATCATGGCAGAACCAAGTTGCAGTCTCCAAGCAATCTTTCCTACATGTGCCACAGCCAAGTTCGCGCAGAAGCCTAAGAAGATACCAAAAGCAGTCCACAATTGCCAGGACATGACCAAAGCTCCTCTGATAGAAGCTGGACTGTTCTCTGCAGCGTAAATCGGTACAGTTGAACCTTTAGCACCCATACCGAATCCGAGCAGGAGACGACAGATGAAGAGTTGAACCCAAGTTTGAGTGAAAGCCGAGCCGATCACAGGGACGAAACAGAAGATGGCAGCGATGAAGATAGTTCCTCGACGACCAAGGTAGAAGTTCAAGGGATCAGAGAGCCAGCAACCAACGAAAGCCGAGCCAATATAAGGAGCAGAGTTGACAAGACCGACGAGTAGAGTATCGTGGTTTGATTCGGTACCGATACCAAAGTATTTTGGAAAA
Organism: Mollisia scopiformis; assembly: GCF_001500285.1. Taxonomy (NCBI): domain Eukaryota; kingdom Fungi; phylum Ascomycota; class Leotiomycetes; order Helotiales; family Mollisiaceae; genus Mollisia; species Mollisia scopiformis. The sequence goes on from NW_017263620.1 coordinate 181,424, forward strand.
GACAAATTGGCTCCGTTCGAACCAGTTTGATCCCATCCTTGTACAGCTGCTCCAATGGAGCAGGTAAATATTGTGACATATAAAGCCGTTGGCTGGCGCCATTTGTGTAGAACTTCGTTCCGGAGGTCATCAACTTCTGTTGGTGTCAATGCGTGGGTGCCGGTGATATCTTCATAGTTTTGGGGATCGCTAGCAACGAGAGCGCCTTTTTGAAGGAGTGGCAGGGAGTCCATGAGACCTTTCTCTTGCGCAAATTCTTCGACATCTTTAAGGAGCGTCGCATGGGGAATGCCGGCCAATGGATTTCGGATCCTGCATTTTGTTAGCAGATTCAGAGAGAAGAGCTCATTGGGTTTGTGGCTTACTTGGCTTCTGCATTGGAATTCAAGTTAATGTGACCAGTATTGTAGCGTCCATGCTCACTGGGGAAATGTCAGCACTGTAAGAGAATCCCTGGCGTATCCGTGTTCAAAGTAAATCGACGCAAGTTCGGGCATTTTTCTTCTGAACGAGATCTGATGCGATACGACGGAAAACATACTGATGAGAAGGATCAGACTCCGTATGAGTGCCAATTGACTTTGGCTCAGCCATTTTGAAGTTGTCGCGTGGGTAAGTGAGTGAGGATCAAGCTTCAGGTACGGGAGACAAGAAATTGGCGGGGAGCTTCTTTCTTATCGTCGAGCTTGGTTTCTCTCCCAATTGCTTATGTTGAGGGACAGGAAGCTCGGAATGCAGATCAAGCTTCTGAGCTGGGGGATGGCAAGATTATATGGTTCTTCTTGGTCTGACCTGGGGCATACTTCCAAAGCATGGTTGGCGAGGTCGATCTTTTCCCATCTTCTTTCCCCTCACTTCACCCTCACCTCCAGCATCCCCAGTCCCCACAATTCTGCCAGCTCCATGGCTCTAACACTCCATCGTCGCCCCATTCTCCAATGGTCTCTTGCGCCCAGTATCCGCTAGAAGTCCACACTTTTCCAGGCAACAATTTTTGTACCCTGTCACGTTTCTCCGCCTTGACGGGTTGAGCTGTTGATTGAAGGTTCGCAACTGCATCCTACCAGACGCCAGCGTCTGCTTGGATCGATCGTGGTCCATCTCTTCCTTGTCAGGTGCAGCATGAGCGGGAGCGGCTTAGCCAAATGCGGCAGGTATCTGCAAATGCCGTGAGACTCGCGCGGTACCAAGACGCTACGAGGAAGGGCAGAAGGGCATCCTTCACTTGCTGATGTGGGACCGAACTTCTTAGAGGGCATCCTGATGCGAATGAAAAGGTCAGAACGCTGTGGAGAAGCTGTCAGAGAGCTTGATCGGCCGACCTAGTGCTTTCAATTGACCTGCTCGGTGCCGCCAGACCATTGATCGTCGGGATCCCTCAAAGAGTTAGTCTCAAGGCGAACCATCATTGGGCTATTTTGCAGTTTCCTCTCTGTGGGGATTTGACGGCGTCTTTGAGTGCCTCGAAGGCACAGATTAGGAGGATAGACCTCGTTGCCACGCCCAATTGACTTTTCTGGCTCCCGTCTATGGGCGGAAATTGGCGGATACTCGGAACCTGGGGGGTCAATCAAAACTCTAGACCCATGGTCGCTGGATCAGAGGGAAGAACGCCCCCAAAAACGCCTCTGAACGCCTCAAGAATACACAAAAGACGCCCGATGCAAGCCACTTACAGCCTCAAAAGGAGAATTAAATGGTTGCCTTAGAGACCTCAGCACTATCTTTCAAACTTGCAGAACGCTGCAGAAAATGACTCGCGACAAACGTTGAGGTTGTCCAGATCATGCGGCAACATTCCACTTTTCCCCCAGGTCAGCAAATTTGTGGCGTTGTGGAGTAAGACGACAAAAACCGTGGAGGAAGCAGTGTTCCGGGGATGCCCCAGAGAAGTCTCCGCTGCCCAGCCTTGGCGGTGTGACCGTTTCATTTACTGAGATAAGGAACCGGCTCCGACAAGGGCAGATTTTCCTCTCGGTTTTCATGGGTTTGGTTGTTGTCGTGCATGATGTGTGGTGCGATGACCGCATCTGATGCATGTTACTTGCTCGGGCGTGCCGACTGGAGGGTAGATTTGCAGCGTGTGTGTCAGGGTAAGGAAAGGTGTGTTGTGACGTAATTCTCAGCGGCAGGAATTGTTCTCGAAGTCTTTTGTGATTCCTTGACTTCTTCACATGTCGAGAAACTCAGTCTTTGCTGTTGAGGGTCTTCAATCTAGATTCTATATGGAGTGGATCTTGTATTCGGCCCCGGAATAAGGTTTGTACTGTATGGCCCGCACTATTAATCATTCGGAGGACGAGTCTGGCGACTTTGCTCTTAGGTGAGCCTAGTCTGTAAGCTGATAAAAGTTTTTCCTCTGGCTTTTTGCAGATACCCTTGCTGAAGTCGACTATTGTCTGTCAACAAGGTCGCGCAAGCCTTTGTTTGTCCCTTCCTCGTCCGATTTATTTTCTCTGTCTCATTACTTAGCAAAACAAGCAAATCCAATTAGGCTTTCAATTTCTAAGGCAAGATTAGTATAGATGTTGACTCAATATCTTTCACTTTGTGCTTGTCTGTTCATAATTTTGCGCGATTTCTGTTGCGCATGTGCTTTTGGTTTTACATCATTAATCTAAGTTCATGGGCTCAATATGGATACGCACAGTATCTTGGCCTCGTATGTAGAGAACATAATCTGCTTCATTCTAATTTTCGCCTCTGCGTATTCTATTTGGTGGGAACTTGGGCAAATGATCACGACCCGAGAACTTAGACGAAGTCGAAAAATCCGGTACGCACGCAGTGGTTCCATTTCTATCAAAGAGACGTTTCTGCAATCCTTAAAGCAAAAGATATAGCATGACGAATTGGTGGACCACTCAGTCTTCGAAGACATGAGTATCACCGTCACGTGCAAGCCTCAGGTGGGCTTTCAGCGCAACTTGCGCTGTATGCGCGGTTCGCGCAATTTGCTGGAGATTGTAAATTTCAACGACTTTCTCAATCTTCTATTATAGCCTTAACTTGGCAGCTCTGAATGCCTAACGCTTGAGGTTAGCAGAAACCAATGCTTATTTCATGTATGCTGCGAACAATCTCTTGTTGAATTCTGCCGAATGAAATCTCCATCTCCGAGGCACATTCCACGGTTAGCTTGGTACTTGCAGAGATAATGACACTGACGCATGTGGCGCTACGCAGATCAGTACTATATCAGGAGGGGTAATGAAGAGTCTCTGGAATGTTGGTAACCGATGGTTACCCGAAACCCAAGTGTTGATTTCCACACCACTGTACAAATCATTCGAACAAGTCTTTTACCAAAACCTGAACGTGTTGTTGTGGGCTTATTCAGTAATTCGAAGTCTGTTGCTGTCGACGCAGCCATCAGCTCTGGGACACTACGTTCAAAATATCTATCTGGGGGTTTTTGTTGGTGTCGGCAGCACGATCTCGGGTCTTTGATGTATCACGTTCCTTCTTGCAAGATGCCAATATTTAATTTGCGCTCCACACTAGCATTTTTTCTACTGGTAGCGTCAGTCTCTTCAAGCCCACCATATGCATGGGCTCCACTCGGCTGCTACAATGATTTCGGTTCCGACTCACAAAGAGCCTTGGATGGTGCTCCAGAGTGGTGGCCAAGTAGCATGACAGTCGAAGCTTGTAACACTTATTGCACGGGATACGTTTACTCTGGCATCGAGTATGGCGGACAGTTGGTTCTCTGCTTCCTCAATCGATAAACAACAGTACTAATATGAACAGATGCTTTTGTGGCAATACTATCTTGACCTATGGGCCTCCAAACTACGTCGGAACTCTGGCGACAGATAGTGGTAGTTGCTACATGCCATGTACTGGAAATGATGCAGAAACTTGTGGTGCAGCGAATTTCATCAATATTTACGTCTACGATGGCCCAATCGATACAAATCCAGTTGTTTCGAGTAGTATTGACGTCTACAACCCGATCGCTTCAAGCACTGTTGGCCTTTACGACTCAGGCATTTCAAGCACTGTTGATGACTACAACCTAATCGCGTCAAGCGCTGTTGACGTCCAGAGCCTGATTGCTTCAACTTCTATCGACATCTCCAGCCCGATGTCTTCAAGCAATATTATGGACTACGACCAAGTTGTCTCAACCACTGTTAATGTCTATAATACAACCCCGCCAAACATCATGGCAACAAGTTCTACTGATTCTTTTGATTTCTCTGGCCAGCTTATTCCAGCCACGACAGCAGGCTCCACCGCTGCCCTCGACGTCGACAGCCAAGTTGTATTAGGCACTTCAACGACAAGTTCTATTGTTTCTCTTTACGCGTACAGCGACATCGCTCGAAGCGATAGGATCTTCTCTATTCGGCTGTTGCCATCGACAACTTTTCCCAGCTTTGTTTCAGTCAACCCAGCAATTACTAGCAACATTCGAGGATTATCTTCAACTCCACCTATCCTATCAACGTTTCCACCCCGCTTAACCTCAATCGTTGCATCAACGCTCCGATCCGATTCATCTAACTCCTTACTTGTCAACCCAATACCCACTTTGAGTGTTGCAACATCCTCTCCCACTTCAACTATTCTACCGGCGCTGCAGTCAAACTCTTTGAGCCTATCAACCGTAGTATCAACAATGACCGCAGATGCCTCGGTACTTTCTTCAGCCCAAGAATATACCATCACAACCGTGTACACAACAACAGAATACACCATCACCTCCGTAAGCCTTTCTCCTTACATTCTACTCAAAAGCTAACAGTAAAAAGTGTGCCCCCACAGTTTGGAACTGTCCAGGGAAAATCGGTTCCATTACCACCAAGACGATCGCGCTATACACAACAATCTGTCCTGTCACCGCAACCGAGACATCAATTTCAGCCCAACCGACAGCTACCATTGCAGTACCGACATCCTCATATACCATACAAGCCGGAGACACATTTAATTCAATCGCAGCGAAGTTCGGGATCACTGTCGCTTCCTTAGAAGCCGCAAATCCTAATGCCATTCCAACAGATCTCCAGATTGGATCCATCATCACTATTCCGTCCTCATACACCATCCAAGCGGGAGATACACTCAATTCAATTGCAGCAGAATATGGGATCAGTGTGGCTTCCTTAGAAGCCGCCAATCCTGACGCCGTCCCGACAGATCTCCAGATTGGAGAAATCGTCATTATTCCAACTACGCCTCAACCGGTACCTATGTCTGTGAGAGGTATATTCGCTCGCCTCACCTCACCGATGGCCGAATCTTCTGGGCGGCGTTTAATTCCTCCGATCTCGCGACTTTTCAGGCTCCTGGAACTGAATAAATGGACGGCGACTAAAAGAGATTGATGGGATATCTTGGAAGAATTAAGTAGAGATCACCAGCACATGTCACATGTCGCGTTGGTTTCCTTGGTTCTCAGCGCAACCAGCGCAACCAGCCCAATTCGCGCGATATGTGCAAAATGCTAGTAGCTAACTCGATCCCAAGATTAATAAAGAAATTTGTTTAGCTCTGCCTACACTTGAAAATCAAATATAGTCCACTCTTACTGCGATTTCTAATGATTCCTTCAATCGTCATTCACAGTCCCGATTGGGCAGAGCCCAACTCTCAATGCCTGAAGTTATGAGAAACTAAAACTAAATGCCTCTTACTTTAAGTATGCTACGAACAATCTATTCATGAATAGCATGCTTGCTGTTAGAAGAACTTGGAGATTTCAGCCGAGGAGAGTCACCAGTTTGAAATGCGGGATTATCTTCAAAGCTTGTCTTTTCATTTCATGCTTGACACTTTAGCACCTCGAGATTCTTGATCTCTGGAGACAATGTATAATCTTGTCTGGTGGGTGTTATTGGTCGATTTCTATATTGTCATCTCCTGACTTTATCCAATCAGCTTTCACAGCCAGATTTTCATGTGCTGATCTAAGCCAACGTGGCATTGCTCGAGGCTGACTCAGTTCCTCGTCGTACGATACAGCCTCATCACAATTTCTTCTCGCAGCCTAATTTTTTCTTTGTTGTTCATAAAGATGACACTCTCTTTTTGACTATCAAAATTTCTTGCTCTAGTGTTTGATTTCTCCCCAAGCTGCGGCAGTGGGCATCAAATGGCTTTCAGCGAGCCTTTCAAGCACCAACCCCTAGACCTCACCAAAACTCAAATCCGCCTTTTCCGACTAACAACAACCACAACTTCTGGCAGGAGTTTGACAGGGGAAATAGCCATCTTTGATTTCAAAAGCTGCCCCGAATACATCGCTGTATCTTACACCTGGGGACCGCCGAATCCCACCCGAAAAATTCTGATCGACGGACACAGTTTCACTATTCGCGAGAACTTATGGCAGTTCATGGACACCGCAAAGGACTATCCTAAGTCATGGCTATGGATTGATCAGATCTGCATTGATCAGTCTACGGTTGACGAGAAGAATCATCAAGTCGGCATGATGGCGAATATCTATGCCAAAGCAAGTCATGTCGTGTTATGGCTTGGCCCTAAGGCAGATTGGAGTGATGAGGCAATACGGGCCATTCACTTAGATCTTACGCTTGATCGACCGTATCCACCTGGGCCGTGGGATCACCTGGTTCCCGACCAAGAGACCGCGATTCAATACCGATCAGAACGAGATTCGCCGTGGCATCAGCTTATGCAAAAGGTGCTGCTAGAAGGCCAAGAAAAGCCAATTCAGGACCTTTTCCGACGACCGTACTGGGACCGGCTTTGGATCCTTCAAGAGGTGTTGAATGGGCGAAATATCTTGGTATTCTGTGGCCGAAGTTGCTTTACTTGGCAACAATTGACGACCATTTTTACCCCAGGAGCAAAACACAATGGCACGGAGTGGAAAATACCAGTACAGATCCCCGACGTAGTAATGTCTCTCATCAAAGAGAAGTCCTTTGGCCAGGGCTCACATAATAGACTTGCCTACATCCTCGACACTTTTGCGCATTCACAGTGCGAGGATGTCCGGGACAAAGTCTTTGGTCTACTTAGCTTGGTTCGGGAATCTGGTGCAATACCAGTTAACTATTCTCTAACGCCTGTAGAAGTGTTTTTCAGGGCACTAGAGAGGATACTCATGGATGAAATGACCTTACATATCGAAGAACCTTTCAATACAGCGCGGATCCTGAGAGACGAGATGCTGTTGCAGGAGATCAACGATGTGGAAATCTTTCAATTTGCCGAGCAGCAACTGAAGAAGATGAGGCAGGAACCTAAGCGCAAGCATAGGGTGTCTCTATTTGCGAATGATATGGATAATCATCATCTCCTATGGGCTATCGAGAATGAATACAGTGACATTGTCAAGTTCTTGGCTGAGAGAGGCGTTGATCTTGAAAAGAAGAACGGTTTTGGGCAAACACCACTGTTGTTGGCTGCTGAGAGGAATTTACTCTCCATGGTTGCCTTACTAGTAGAGTTGGGCGCCAACTTGGAAGCTAGGGACAACACTGGATCGTCGGCGTTGATTTTCGCAGCCGTGATGCATGCAAGTATTGTGGATGAAGACTTTCACTGGGTAGATACTACTCCTATCGTGCACCTTCTCCTTGAGAAGGGTGCCAATCTCAAAGCGAGGAACAACGCTGGACACACTGCACTGTGGTTAGCAGCATGCAAATTAACCCCAACAACTCTAATAACAGTAGAAGGTTACAAAGTAGTGAGTTTATTGCTTAAAGTGGGAGTGGAGACGAAGAACGATGATCAAGATTATGAGAATGAGCAGATATCTATAGCAGCAAGATATGGAGATGAGGCTATTGTTAAGACGTTACTCAAGAGAGGTGCAGATCCGGAGGCCAAAAATATCCAGGGTGAATCAGCGCTCTCAAACTCTTATTATTATCAGCAGCCTGCTATCACCAAGCTATTCCTTGGAAACAGTAGAAAGAAAAATGGAATGGGGCAAAGAGCCATCAAGGCGGCGTCAGAGGTGTTCAAGCGGTAGTAGCTGTCAATTTGGAATGGTGCTAGCTTTAAATGGCAGGCTTTCTACGTTACATGTCACCTTGATTAAGAGCTTCCATTGACATCTTGACTCCCTCTCAGAAGCAAGCCGTACATGAAGTAGGACGGAGATTTTGAGTCCACGAGCATGCCTCTCCTTAGCCTTATTCTCTAAACAATAGTAACAACTTAGATCACAGGATCCTGACTAATCATAGCGAATCTTCCGGACTTGCAGCATTCCATGCAAAACTGAGGACAAAGATGTGTCAATCCATTTGCGTGCCGTCTCTTAGTTTCCTCCACCAGACAATGGTAGCAGTCGGCTTTGCATGGCCCGCCTTGGTCATGGGTTACCTTTTGCTCCTGAATCTCCTCCATGACGCACTGCACACAGAAGCTAGGGCAAAGGTGTTGTAACCCTTTGGCATGCCTTTCCTTCATCGCTTCTGGTGTGAAAATAGAATAGCCGACTCCCTTTGTACATGTGCGTGGTTTTTGAAGTGATGTTACTGAAAGTTCGGCGCTGATAACATTGATGCCTGTATGGGCCTCCACTATTCATATTTCGAGAGCCCGAGAAAAAGATGGTTGGTGGGTTACGGTTGAATTCGCTGATGAGACTTCGCAGACTGCAACTTGAGGCGGGGGAGCTCCATGAAACTCTATCTTTTCATCACTTTCGCTGGGAAGGGGTTCCTGGCTATCAGAAGTCAGATGAATGATGATACCGTGAAGGCTTTCCAAGATCTAAGAAGAAACAGTGTACGAGCAAATTCTCTGGGGGAAAAGTTTACTTGACTGTGGGGAGAAGATAAAAAAGGCAAAGCCTGATTTTGCCAAAGAGAGCAGTAACAAGACCGAGATCGTCTTGCGAGATTTTCCATTCGCGAGATGTGTCTTTGCTCTGCACAATTCTCGTCGAGAGGATATTATAGTCGCTGCAGACCGCATCGCAATCTCGAATGCGCATGAGCAAAAACTTGTCTCCCTCTGTTGGCTCGTGCGAGTCGAGGATCTCTTTAGAAATCCGAGACAATTCGTGTTTGTTGAGAACCAGCTGCAACCACTTTTGGAAAGATTCCACTTCTATGAATAGATCTTGGGATTCGGGGACCGAATTCACAAGATCTTTGAGTCCAGTGAGAAGCTGAGAAACAAGCTTGGCGAGGCTGGTGATTGGCATCTTAATATTAAAGCTTTCAACCATTTCGACTATGTCCAAACTGAGTAGAGGCGGAGAAAGCCAATAGAGGTGATTATCACCGGGGGTAAAAGGACTGTATTGCTTCGATGACGGCTACTGGTGATGTCGATAGTTGAAGAAGGAAGGAAGACAATTCACAAGATGTTTGCAAGATAACTCAGTAGGCAGAAGTTGTTTGTTTCAGCCACAAGTCACAAGCTAGGTCGTTTTTGGAGGCTGTGTAACGTTCGCCAGCTCACAGGAAAGACCAAAACCACAGCATTCAAGGTACCGTGATAGGAAATAAGAACCGGTATATGAACATAACTCGAATGCTGTCTAGTCCGTCATAGAGTGAGGCTCAATTTCAATGCAGGATGGATGCAATTACCAGAATATTTTCTGTTCTATCGACTATCTCCAGAAGAAAATATTCGAGTTGATGCTCTGCGGGTACAGGCGGCGGGGCGTAGCGGGGTCTATTTTACCCCGCCATTGTGAAGGACTGTCAAAAATGCGGTCTTACATTGTACAGTGCACATTACTTTCTCGCACTTCTCGTCACGAAAAGGATAAAGTCAAGTCATCGGCGCTCGAGGTCTCGGTTTAAGATTCGGTGTAAGACGTTTTCCAATACCTCACATGACTTTGAGATTTGCTCGGACCTCCGTGTCTTCCTGGTGTTACATCTCTTACCTAGGTACATTGAGCAACAGCATCCCACAAACAGGAACAAGTGATTAAAAGAGCTCAAAGACGACTTCCAGTCACGTCTCTTCCTAAGCAGCTTGATTGAACAGCATCTTCACAACAATACCATTCCCACCATGGTTCCACCTCTCATCACCCTCGAAGAGCACTTCATCGCCACCGATGCCCTTCCAAACTTCTCAGGCAAATACTCAGAACAGCTCAAGCATGTTACAGGCCTAGCAGACAAGCTGGCCGACCTAGGAAACCTCCGCATCAATAACATGGACATCGGCAAGATCTCTCTCCAAGTCATCTCGCATGGACCCTTCGGACACTCTCCGTCTCAATGCCGAGCCGCAAACGAACAATTATCAGCAGCAGTGAAAGCCAATCCATCGCGATTCGCAGGATTCGCGACCCTTCCGATGGCTGATCCCAAGGCAGCTGCAGAAGAGCTTACCTATGCGATCAAAGACTTGAAGTTCGTGGGGGCATTGATTGACAACCATTGCGATGGGAAATATTACGATGGTGAAGAATATCGGGATTTCTTCAAGACCGTACAGGAACTAGATGTCCCAATCTATTTCCACCCCACCTGGCCAAGTGAAGATATGACTCCCCGCTACTCCGGAAACTTCTCTACGGGAGCCGAGCTGAGCTTGGGAGCGTCGGGATTTGGATGGCATTCCGAAGTAGCTTTACATATCTTAAGACTCTTCGCAAGTGGACTGTTCGACCTGTATCCGAAGCTCAACATCGTCATTGGACATTTTGGGGAGATGTTACCTTTCATGCTTGGTCGCATTCAGGAATTGAGTCCGAGGTGGGGTAAGTTGGAGAGAAATTTCAAGCAGGTTTGGGATGAGAACATTTGGATTACTACGAGTGGAATCTGGAGCCTGGATCCGATGGCGACGATTTTGAGGAACACTAAGATTGAGAGGATCTTGTATTCTGTGGATTATCCGTTTGCTAGGAATGAGAGGGGGTTGGAGTGGATGGAGGAATTGGAAGCGAGCGCTATGGTGACGAAGGAACAGTTGGAGATGATCGCGTACAAGAATTCAGAGGCCTTGTTGAAAGTCAAGCTTACGGGGCAATAAACTGGTAAAGGATTGATAACACCATGCATGTTTTTTATGTATTGCTAAGCAAATTCCAGAAAGCATAAATTGTTTCCCCTTGTGTATATTCTCCCTTCACCATGACCTCGAGATTTCCAATGCAGAGAAAGAGATTTGTTGAAGAGCGGCCTCCCGCTGATCACTTAGTATCCGGCAGAGGTTTGTTGGCAAGGAAGAAGAATGCCGATGTGCTACCTTAGCGTCAGCAAAACTACTTTCAGCTTCATTCGCATTCACTTACGGTTCCTGGAGGTGTGTTGATTTGTTCACAGCAAGCCGGAAGTCCTTGATCTGTCTCGGCGTCATTGCAAGTATATTGCACATCGGCACCATTGATGAGGACGTCGGCTTTGTTGCCTGCAAAGTTCAAGCATTAGCTGAAGATCTAAGGCTCTGGTTATGAGGACCTACATCCAACGCCAGTTCCATCAGCGAGAAATCTCTCGCAACAGCCTCCGAATTCAGGAGCGGCGCAACTGAAGATTGGTTGGTTTAGTCCTTGAGGCAAGGCATTGCTGGCGACTGCTAAAGCCAAGAAGGAGAGAAGTGTGGCAGAGAACTTCATTTTGATTGGTTTCTTGATGAGTTGTGATTGTAAGAAGTGATAGATAATAAGCTGTTAATTGAAGAATATGTTAGAGGTGACCTGATGTTTATATAGATTTTCACAGTCGTCACCTGTCTATCACGATCACATTCACCGGTTTACGAGTTGGAGTAGACAGTTACACAGCGAGCATAATATTTTAGAGAGTCATCGTTTGGCACCAAATGAGATGATGCTTATCGTATACAGATAATCTCATTTTTTCTTCATTCGTGTCAATGGTGGAAAAGCAAAGTCCGAGAAGAGAGGAGGTTGCGTGGTGAGGCTCAGCAGTGTTCAGTGCAGGATCTAGTTCAACGTTGTAACCACAGACATCAGTCCCATCGGCCCGGTAAAGCTTCAGCCCTACGCCACGCGGAATTTGTTCGACCACAACCGTAAGCGGATTTGGTCGTATTATATCCAAGTCCTTTTGGGGAAGCAGGGACAGATTCTTAATGGCTGAAAGGACCCGAGTAGCTGATGGAGTACAGGCTATAGTCAACAACAACTATAGGCAATTTACCAAAATACTATCCTTGTTGACCACAAACTTCCACGTGGTAGTTGGTTTCTCATGTTACTTCAACATCACGCTTAAGAACAAGTTTTTCACGATTACGACAAAAATGATACTTTGTACCACCACGTGCTGGTAAGCTGATGAATGCAAGCGCGAATCACGGAGGATACTTTGCGATGCGTTTTGTGCCCCCTTGTCACCCAGGCTTACCCCGAGTCATCCGAGGGCAGAAGAGTGGAGGGGAAATTTGATTACGGGAGTGTTGGAAGCAGGTACAAGTTGCACAAGCTTTCCATTGTCGGTTTCTGTTACCAATTGTTATACGAGTTTACCCCGCCACATAGCACATCAGCTATAGAGAAAGAACATTAAGCCGAGGTGAGTTTGTACCTCCTGAATTTGACAAATTGCTCATCGACGGATTTTGGTAAGACGTAAGCCAGCGTAGAAGACTAAACAGGTTTCACTTGATGTAGTACACAGTCGATGTCAATCAACGGGCAATTGAGGTTCGAGCCCACACATATTTCCACCACATGATCTAGTAGCAGAGCTGAATATGAACTCTTGCTATGCCTCACACATATCACGAATATAGTCTCAAACAATATTATTCTACACCTCTTTAATCTACAAACATGTGTCCGCAAAGGATAGCTTAGTTAGAGATGGTGACATTAAAAACATAGGGGCTTAAGCGAGAGCGCGGCGGGGGCCAATCCGCGTCACCAGGAAGGCTACCGTTCAGCCCAGGCTTTAGTGATTACATGCCGTGACATCTCCTAATGATACGATTGCTACATCTTCACGGCTTGATTAAGGATAGAATCCTAGTCCGTTCTGTCTTGACCCATTTGATTAGAAGCGAAAAAAGCGCACTGCAGACTTTTCCCAGAATATCAATAAGGTCTCTGCTTCCCCTCTTGTTGAAACCTTGGCGAAAGCACCTTATAACAAACAATTTCAATATTTCACTTATGCCCACCAACATCCGTTGTCTCAATCTCTACCGCCAAGCTTGCCCCAATATCAATAATTCCGGCTCTTCCCTCCCCAGTATCTGCTCCACTCTCAAGTCTCGCCACACCCCTACTCTCTCTCCCATCCTCAAACTCCATAACAGACTCCATACTTTCATTCACAGAGCCCACAAACGTCCCAAAATGAATCGCCACCGAATTCCTTGACCTGACATCTTTATGAATATCAAGCGCATCAGCAGGTGCGGCATGCAGTGCAGAAGGGATGTCATTATGGTTTAACCTGAACCCTAGATGGGATATAAATTCCAGCGTGCCTCCTCTCCAGATTGGTACGAACGAGAGGTCGAATGGTCCGTAATCTTCACCGATTTGTTTGAAGATTGGGCATACGGCGGTAGACTTAGCTGTTCGACGGTATCCAGTGTCGCCGGCGTGGTAGATGGCGCCTTTACGTCTGGTTGGTGATGTTTTCGTATTTGATACGAGCATTTGTTCAATGATCCAGCCGCACCAGAGTGTTTTGTCTAGGTCCAATGGGTCACGGCCAGAATTGTGCTGAGCAGGAACGCAAGTGAAGCGCAATAATGCATCTTCGCTCGCGGCTTGTGAAGTTGTGAAACCCAGATCGCTCATACTGAGCTCACGCTTCTGCCACCAATCGAGCTCGAAAATCTTCTCTTCTGATACGCCCAGATCGTGCAGCCATTTTTTGTTTCCCAAGGGAACGAAGTATTTTGCGTTAGGAAACTTCTTGAACAAGGCTTCGATAGTTGAAGTATCCAAGTGGTCGTAGTGGTTGTGCGAAATCATAACCACATCGCAGCCTATGGCATATCAGTAAAAGTGATAGCAGATTTCCATAGCCTAGAGAGTTCTACCTGGCAAATCAGTCACCTGACAAGGAGGCGGCCTCATCCTCTTCGGGCCCGTAAAGGGCGTGGGACCTGCTCTCTCAGAGAATATAGGATCATACACGATCCAGAAACTCTCCTTGACCCCATCTGCTCCATTTGCCGTCCCCTCGAGCGGCAATTCCGTGATCACGCCTGCGTGACCAAGCGATGTTCCTATAACACACTTTGCCCTGTCGAGTCCATTCTTCTTCAAATTCGATGCACCCCAGTCTGGAGCAACGACTTTCACGTCCTGTGTTCCTGGATGCTTTTTCGCATAGCTCTCATACCAACCTAGGGGGAACTTGTTTTCGAGGAGTTCGGTTACAGTTGGCTTCTCGGCTGACGGCCAAGGATTTTTGAAAGCGGTGCCGAAAGCATTTAAATGGTGCGAGGGAACGTTTGGTGTGGTATCTGCTTGGGGAGGTTGTGTTGTAGACATTGTTGATGAAATGGGTTTTATCCGTTGTCGGGAGATTCGAATAAATAACCTTATTGTTCTCATGCATGGTGATCGTGATGAAGGAATGACGTCAAAGTTTTGAATGCTCGCATGGGCCAATTATAGATCCTCTGCCTCGCATAGGCTAAAGGTAGCGAGTAACATCAAACTTCAAAAGCCTGATTGAAATTGCTAGGATGACCTGTCGAGGAATGGGAAGGCAGGAGAAAATTAGCTAATAAGCTATTTGCACGTATGCACGTTGACGAGTTTAAGCTTCGCTCAATAGCACTTCCAATCCTGTGATTCATTCTCTGGTAAGTGCTCCCAAAAAAGCGCCAACAAAGCTGTTAGTCCCAGCCTTCTGCTGATTCATTCGTTGTCATTCTTCTTCAAGTTCTCCTTATTGCAGTTAAGCCAGTGTAAATTTGACCATTACTAGTCATTCCATTTCATCCATTCCTCTTTTAGCTTCGTGGTTTCTCTTTCCGTGAGGATAGTATCCGCTCTTAATATTGATCTGTATTTGGTTTGGAGAGATGCTCTCTCCCTAGCCGTCGATGCTAGCAACTCGAAATCGCCTGCATCAACCGCATCCCGAAACACTCTCCTCATCCTCCGGGAAGACAACTGGCATGAGGCATTTGGCAATCTCTGCATGGTTTTGTTGAACAGGGAAGCCAAGGCTTTCTGTTCCTCTACTTCTGGCCAGACAACCTGAACGAAACAATCTTCGCATACTGTAAATTCGGGTAGCTCGGTGATTGTATGCCAGCGCCGATCAGTCAGCTCAGTGTCCCGCAGGCATTCCTCTATTGTGGAAAATCTTTTCGCGAGTTGGACAAAATCTCGAGTATCCAGAGTCTCGCCGTCATGAACAGATGCCCCGTCTGACATTGTTTCTAATGCATCGAAGTATGGAACGAAACGCTTGCTTTCGAATCTTAAATCACACACCTTCGGAGAGTCTACTAAGCCAGAAGTCTTCTTGATGAATACACCCTTTATGGCTGGAAGCAAGACCTCTATGCTCTTGACGCAACTGGGGCACACATCGAAATCGCGAATCGGTTTTCCACGTGACGGGTCGATAACTGAATACCACTGTCTTCCAACTGCGCGACTGCCGAAGCATGGTGGAATTGATGCAGTAATACTTGCTAGCTCTTTAAACATCTGTAGATCTTGTCTTCCTTCCTTGAGTGCCAAAAGCCACGCTATACGAAACCATGGGCAGGAGCCGAAATCGCACAGTACTTCCACCTCAGGTGCTCGTTCAGCAGCAGAGACAAAATAGCCCCGATAGTCTGTAGGTGCAATTACGGAGTTGAAGCAGGATGGGCAAATATCGAAGCTAGGAGCGTGTGGTATCGTCAACCAATCATTGTGACCTCCAGTGAAATCTGTCCTTGGACATGTTGGGAGCGGCTTTATTGTTGCGTCGCGGTCCAGTCTTTTGGCATCGCGCTCTTGTACAATTCTTTTGAACACTGAGATATCCTCGTCAATATCTGATTCCAGTCTTATTGTACTTGAAGGAAGAGACGTTGGAAGGCTCGATGGTAGTCCAAGATTAGGTCTACTGGCAGAAGAGGGTAAAGGTGTCCTCATAGCATCTTGGGTAGCAATATCCTGTGCACTATCGAGAACTGCATTTAGGATTTCCTTTTGGCAGACTGGGCTGTTCAAGATCAGACAAAAGCTTTGTAGTATTGCTGGAACAAAGACATACCAAGTTTCCCACGACTCCGTCTTTGACCTCACCCAAGTTCCAGAGCAGCTGGGCTCGGGACACCGTTCTCTATTAGTTGTTGAAGATCTGAGACGCTTGCGTACTATCATAGACATCGCAACTTTTGCACCAGGAGCAATAGTACGATTCCAATTCTGCTCATTTAAAGCCCGGTTATTCGCCAGACTCACGATCAGATATTTGCCACGATCCACCCATGTACCGCCAGGAAGGCTTTTGAAATCGTCTTGAATGAAAGCTTGTAAGACCTAGTTATTCCGTTAGGCTATACTTTCGCCCTCTAGCCAAAGACCAACCTTAAAACTTCGAAAATACTCGAATGGCAATACCCGTGGTGGCCTCCCAATTGCATCTAGAAAAGATATGTTGTACTGAGCTAGCAATTTCGGCATCAAAGCTCGCGGTGGTTGGACCATCCGAGATATTGCAAGACTATGCATAGTCTGTTAATTGCTTGTGGTATGTGTTTGACGTGTAGTATACATACAAGAGGTTCTTGAGGAAGCAGCCGAGGTACAAGAATACTAGGTAGTAACTTTCGAAGTTAGTATACGAATAGCAGCTCAGATTGAGAGCCATACATTTCCTGTAACGATTCCCGAGCGACTTTCGCACTGGGTAGATCACCGGAATCCAGATTCAAGGTCCCGGTAGTCCTTTCCAGATCGCATGGTTGATCTAATCCCAGTAGAGCTTTTTGCCTAGGTTTTGAACAAGCTCCTCGAAGCGAGGTCTCAATATTCCGTAATATGATCTCGGAGCTGTTTATTTGCAGTTTCATGTGCTCCATTGCTGATGTCAATTCTCCATAATCTTTTGATGAGGTAGTGACCAATGTCTCGCTGCTTTCACGTGCTTGGCTTCGGCCGTCCTCTAAAAGGGTCGAACGTAAAGGCGACAAGTTTTCTCGAAGGGTAGCCATGATATCAGGCCGTATTGTTTCTTGGAATGTTAGCCGTAGAGTATCCGGGAGCGTTTGCTGAGTTCTCCAGACCATATCCCTTTCATAAGTCAGTTCAAATGGAAAAGAGGACTACGTGTGACAAACATAGTCAACCGTTGCATCAACGAATCGATGATTCGCATGTGTGACCCGATCTTCTTTTCCAAAGCGAAGACCTTCTTCGACATGAACATATACCACTGCAGCTTCTGAAAAACATGACGATGGTTGCCTCCCCTAGTCTTGTCCCCAAGGCAAGGCTCAAACTTCAATACCTTCACGAGGAATTGCTCAACCGGCTCCCTTATAAAGCTCACTTGCTCCGAAATATCTGCCCCATACTCTGGATAGGCACTCCAAGCCGTAAAGCTCTGCAAAGGCTCAAGGGTTCGCTTCAAATGTTGCAGGAATGATACAGCCTCGCGATAATTGCCAGCGGCTCCGTCGACACTGTCAAGAGCTTGGATAAGATTGTAGGCAACGGTCAGTGCCGCAGCGATGTCACCTGCTGACCATCCAAAGGACATCGCTGAGATCGTGTTGAGCTGCCGTTGTCATTGCGAGAGTCAATGGCGATATATCCGCATGGTTTGATGTGGAGGGCTGTGCTGGGTCAGAGATGGTCTCACAGAAATTTTGGCCAATAGAACGGCGGCGCCGCTCTTATATTAGCCAAGGCTCAGTCTGAGGTTGAGCCAATAGAATGGCTATATATATTATAAGCTCCTCAAAGTTTTGAAAATCGGAAAATTATTACTTGAGAATACTGAAGTTTAAATCGACGAGAGTACTGAATATTGATAGTGTTTTTGCCGTCAAAAACTCTACAGATTAGCACCAATTGCAGTAGATAAAGGGGAGTCCAAGAGAAGTCTCAATGATGTTCATGCCCTCTGTATGATGGTGTTGTAATACTACAAATTTTATTCCTATACGAAACATACCTAACCTAGGGTGGAGTGGAATGCGCAGCTTATATCGGATCTACTTTCTCGTTTCTGATCAAATCTGCATTCGCAAAGCGCAATGCTAAGAACGCCCAACATTTCCAAGTCATGTCGAGCTCGCTGATTGTTTTCACCACCTTCCTCATGTCATGTTCGGGAACTCTCAAGTCCTTCATTCTGTTCACATGTCAACTTTAGTGACATTCCGAAGAATAATCACGTACCAGACACTTTCCCACCAACCCCCGCACGACGTTCCAGCTCCTTCGCGATACTCATCCTATGCTTCGCATGATTCTCCTTCTCCGTACCCAAGATAAATGGCATCATGACAGAAACTCCAGTAATCTTCGCCTCTTCACGTAAAATCAATCCTTTGCCATCGTCAGTTGCTACGACTCGATATCGAAGTCTCCCGGAAACTCCCATCGGAGCCTGAAATGTTGCGATGACGCCGTCGTCGGCGTCCATGTACGCGGATTTGGACGTGATTGATGTGCTGCCGAAAGGTCCGAAAGGGACTGCTATGGTCACAGCACGATAATCGACTGTTGAACCTTCGGGGCAAGCTGATGTTGCTTCTGTCACGACTGGTTCGTTGGGGGAAGGGACGGGAATAGGTTTGCTGTCTGTTACTGATGTTAGATTTCTCGTCTATTTAGTTATGATAAATCTTCAAGAGAGCTTTTTGCTCGCATACCAGTGACGAGGGGCTGTAAGTTTTGGACGGTGGCATGTTCATGTAGGAGTGCGATAGCAGACTTGCGATCTGTAGATGCGGGCAGAGGAGTCTCTGAGGCGAGCTCCTGTGTAGACCAGAAGACTGTAAAGCATTAACAAGACCGATATCGACTCAGGCTTGACAAGGGACTGCTTCTTACATGACATAATACTCGAATTGAAAGGACAAGCCGGTTGTTCCCGACTTCAAAGCCAGACACTCAAAAGGCATACAATTACGAAGAAGAAGACTGCTTGTTCTCGAGTGCTCGAACTATTATTACTCAAGGGTCATTGGTGTGGGACTTGAAATTTGAGGAGGTGTTGTTTAGGTAGATGAAGATTGAGTTGAAGAAGTATCGCTTCATCAACTATTCTGGGCTTAGCTTCCCGCGGCACAGCCAGCTTTGTGGAATGGCAACCACAAATGATAGAGGCATTTCACGTCAAACGAGTACGAGGTCTCCCATGTGATCTTACTTAAGTCTCGTGAAGCTCGACTGCATCATTGTCGATGCGATACAGAACACACTGTTATCACGTGCCATATATTCACGTGACACCTACCTATTTAAGACTTCCATTGAAAGCTGGAAAGCTCAGGGGTTGCTCGCAATGAAGAAAGCAGTAGTAACCGAAGTTTTTATGTATTCATGAAGTTATTGACAGACTACCGGATCATGTTTCCATATATCACAACTCCTGCTCCCCGGATTTCCCAACTTTTCATAGCCTGCACCATTTTGAGACTTCACCCTTGGCCTCTCTACTCAACAGAACCAGTATCATTCGGATCAGCAGCCTTACAAAGTAATTGCTGAGCACCATGAGCCTGTCTCAAATTAGCTCTCATCCTTTCCTCATCGATTCCTAAACTCACATCAACAGTTGTTGAATACTTGCAACAGAAAGCACTCTTATCATCCAAATCCTTGCAATCATATCGGTTCTCGTCATCTTTGAATGAGAGTTCTCGATCCAGTTGTTTGGCGTCGACGCCTGATGAAGAAATTAGTTTTGTGGGAGACGATGGGGAGGAGACGAACAATCGCGACCAGTGCCATCTTCTCTGAGATCCTTGCAACATTCCCCGAACCTGTGTTCGTGGCAGAAGAACTTATTCTCGAGAGCCATTGTGCTCGCCGTGAAGGTGATGGCGAACGCCAGGAGGAGTTGAGTGAAATGCATATTGGAGATAGTCTTCAAATAGTTATTAGTTGATACTCTGAATGCGTGAAATGAAACGAATGATAACTCCCCCCTTTTATACCAAAAGTCAAGAAATCCAGACCATCTATTTTCGTCCCACCTCACTGCCGAAACCCGAAACTAACTGTCTGAAATGAATCCGCGCTGGATGAATTCCAAGAAAAGACCTCGTGCGTCCAAATCCTCCGAACCCCACACTTTGGCTAAATATCTTGGCAATATAAACGTCGCCCGGACCCGCGAGCTGAACGTTCCACTGGAACGGTGCTCGGAAACCCAATTTCTCGTGATATTGAGCTGACGATGCATCACTAGAATGATCTTTAATTCTCTTGGCGATGATATAAGCTTTCAGACGGACATAAGCTTTCGTCTGATAAATAATATATCTTGGCAGTTTTACCCAAGCGATTAGACCTGGGGGCGCAAGAGTCGGTTTTTATAATCAGATGAAAGATTCGCTGATCATCAGGCTGGAATGGGAAGCCTATAGCAAGATTGGGATAATCAAGAACTAGATGAATGACGACGGTATGTGGTATCCAAGTCCCGCTCACATTGAAACTTTTAGGTCAGAGGAATGGGTTAAGATTGAAAGTGCGGAATGGAGATTTTGCATACCAAGAATACCACTCTCAATCAGAAGATGCGTCTCTCCACCATGATGGAATGATCTGAGAGCTGAGTTAAACACGTGTTCCTTACCAGCCAGCATGAGTGCCATGAAGGGGATGGTATGTATCGTTTTCATTGCTTCTAGTCTTGTACACTCAGTCCTCATCGCCACAAATGGTATAATACACGAGACTCTCCAGCTTGCCACAATCCAGAACAGCTTTACCGTCACGGACCGTTTGCCAACAAAGGTATCTCCCCAGTAGAGCTCCGTCGCTCATCATGAAATGCACGCTCCAAACGCCGATGAATGAGTCCACACAGATCGTAATCCGAACAAGAAAGTCCTCCGTCATCAATCTTCCAAGCAATCGTATCAGCCATTAGTCTGTCCTTCAAATTTCATTTCCCTTCAACAATGCCCTCAAGGTCAACACTTCTCTTCGAAGTCTGGCGTTCTCCTTCTTAGTCTTTGCCGTTTCCTCACTCGCATCCTTCACTTTCGTGATGAGTTCCTCTTTGTCTTCCTTGCCCTTGCCTTTCAGAGCTTTGACAATCTTGCCTAATTCTCCGTTGAATTTCTCGTACAGTAGTTCATTCTCTGCGCTGCTTTCCTTGTATAGCTGATCCAGACCCTTGACCTTAAACTCGCTGGCCTGCAGGCTCTTCTCCAAATCGACTTTGATGGCATCGTTGCGAGTTGTGAGGTCCTTGATGACTTCAGGAATGCGGGACTCGAGGTTGCTTACTGTCGTATTGAGTTTGCTGAGATCAACTGTGCGCACTGAGGATGAAGTAGTGAGTTTAGCCATTTCTTCACCGATCTTGGAAAGTTCCGTTTGCAAGGAAGCCTCAGCTTCGTTGATGGCCTTTGCTTCGTTTTGTAGACGCTCACGGAGCTTTTGTGGGCTTTGTAGACGCAACTTCTGAGGCGAAGGTTTGCTAGGACTTGTGGTTGGTCGGGTGACAGATGGAGTGCGACCTCGGAATGTGGGAATGTTCGATGACATGGATAGCGCCTTGCTGTGGCCTTTCGCACCACCAGCGGACCAGAGGTCCTTGATCACTACAATATCGGGGGACATGATATTGTTAGGACGTTCGGTCAGGTTGCCGACATTCCTCGACGTCGTTCCGTTCAAGGGTGTATTCTCTTTCTGCGCTGGTGAGCCAGTGTTATACATAGCTGACCGAGTCCGATCCATGATTCCACCTGCAACAGGTATCTTTGTTGGTGAAGGTGTCTTGGGTGATGAATTGAATCTCAAGCCTTTTCGTCCATCTGGAGTGAGTGGCGAATTTCCCATTGAAGCTGCTGCCATGAGTGACTTGAGATCGGACAGGGAGCTTCTTCGCTTCTTCTTCAAAGTCTTCTCTACCGGCTTCTGATCTTCAGGGGGTGGTGAAGCTCCAATAGTACTGAGTCTAGTGGAAGGACCTTGCGAGCTAGAGGGCCTCTCATCAAATGCACCAAGGACAGTTGGTCTATCGCGAGAGCCAGGTCGTCTTGGTGATTCGATAGATCTCGATCGGTTAAGCGATCCTTTGGACAGACTTGAAGGGGTGACTGGCTCGCCCGTAGCGACGTGACGGTTGGTCTTGCTCAGAGTGCGCCAGACAGAAGGCCGATCTCCATCACCTTTACTATTCTGCCGCAGTAATGTATCTGCGAAACGCTTGCGGAACGAGGAAGTGTTTGAAGCAATAGACCCCGTAGCAGAAGCGTTAACTCGACCGCCAGAGATGGAGCCGTATGCAGAGTTATTGCCACTGCCATGTCCAGTGACAGCACCAGGTCCGATATCGTCAAAGAGTCGATCTTGATCTTCCACCATTCGGTCGAGCAAGTTGATATATTCATGCGGTTCACCGTCAATAACAAGAAGTTCTGCAAAAGACGCAGTCAAAGCGCCTCGATCGCCGTCATTGCCACAACCTTCAAGGAGGTCAGCAAGTAACTTGATGATCGCAATAAAAGCTCTTCTATTCTGAGGAGCCATTTCGGCAAAGACCATCTTCACAAAGTCGGCGAAATCATTAGGATGAAGTCTTAAAGCCCTCTCCTGCAGTTCATTCAATGTCTCTGTTGACATGACTTTGCCCATCTGATCCTTCCATGCCAATCTTACATATTTTTCGAAAGCTACAAATAGCACATCGACTGTAGCTTCGGAAGCTACACGCTGATCGAAAGGGTTCTCGATGAAGGTATTGTAGACGGCATTGATAGCCAATTCGTCAGCAGCAACTCTGTTCCTCAATACCCGTCCGACAACATTGCCTTTACGAGCCTGAAGAGCAGCAATGTAGCCAGTGAAAGTTTCCTCAAGACGAACCAGTGGATTCGTAGGTCTTTCGCCAGTTCGTTGGCTGCTTCTGAGGTCTACGTCTTGAATCGAATGGCTTGACTTATTGCTGTTTGTTCTGGATAGTGGTGGCGGCTGCATAGAAGGTATGTTTCCCATGATGGGGGTTCTCGGGTGTTTCGATGAGCTTCCGTGAACCGAAGAATGAAGCGATGTAGTCGAGCTGTTGAACCCATTTGACAGAAAGCTGGACAGCATTTTGACAGGCGATGCAGGTCGGAAGGACTTGAATTTATCACCATCCCGTAATATAGTCAGCGATCTTAGTACCCTTGAGTAGAAAGTGATGAAAGAGACAGTCAAGGACGGGTTGCTAGGGTGAAATTGCGTCTGGAGAAGATCGTTTACTATTACCGTTAGCGAATATTTCTATTCAGTGATTTACTACGTACCTCGCTTCACAAGGGTGGGAAGCAAGTGTTCAACCACCACCTCGTCTACAAATACTCTGTCATGAAGACCATCAGTCTCGAGTTTGTAATTGAGTCCTCCTGGAAGTGAGCCGATATTACAGACTATGTCGACACCATAGTGACCGACAGGGGCGCCTTTCGTGCCTCGCTCATGGTCGACCACGATTCGAATAGGGGCAGGTTCCTTTCTACCCTTCATTAAAGTATCGATTCCCTCTTCGAAGACAGCAGTGTGGAGACTGATATCAGCAGCGGGCATTTTGACAGATCGCAAAGACCACCTATCAGTTTCCCGTTCTGGCTCAGAGAATCTTCCTTCAACTCTAGCCTTGGTGATCTCTTCGGTGAACCTAAGTGCTTTGCTTTCATACGCGCCTTGCAAGCTAAAACAGCGTACGGTTGCATTTGGAGCAGTGCCGCCACGACCTGAGCCAGGATCCTTTAACTCATGAAGCGATACTAATGAGACGATACGGCCATCATCTGACATCGTGAAGCGGGTATCTCCAAGCGCGTGCCAGCCACAGAAAGCCAGTTCATATACTTTCTTCTGTCCTCCGGCGTTGGCTGTAATCGAGGCCATCATGCTCGTTGCAGATGGTCTATCAACCTCGGCCATAAGACCTCTGCCAGAAATGGTGCATTGACTAGACTTCCTGAGAATGACGATGCAGTCTGCGAACAACAAGAACATCCCGTCTCTAGGTGGTCCCGAGGCAGCTGTCGGAGGGCAATGGAAAGGGGCTGGCAGTTCTACAAACTCTGCTGCAGTGATCAATCGACCTTGCGGCTTGAGAGTTGTCGGCCAGCTTTCCACTAGGTTTCGAAGTCGATGGACGATTTGCTCCTTGTCAGCAACAGGTGGATCCAGAGAACATATTTCTGTGATTATGTCTCGGGCTTTGAGCATTGGTTGGAGCGCGGGATGCAAAACGGGCAGAAAATTGACAATATTGTCAATAAATAGACTGTATCGTGGTAGTCGTTGAACAGGTTCAATAACGGAGGAGCGAAGGCGCTGCTCGCCGGTTTGCTGTACGCGTTGTGAGAAACTCGACTGCTGGTTGACAAATAGAGTGATGATTTTGGGGAACTCTTGGCTTGCACGAATGTATTCTTGATAGCATTCTGAGAACTGGGGGAACCATTCAAGGAGAACCTTGGAAAATGCAAGTGCTCCAGTGGGATCCTTCAGTCGTCCTGTTCCACCATATCTCGAACCAGTCGAGCTGACGATTGGTGCCTCGAGGTCTCGCATGGCGTCTTCCTCAGTCTCGTCCATAACTTTCTTAATTTCGGCAAGGAAAGCAGAGTTGATAGAAAGAATTCTATCTAGAGATTTGGGAAACAACTTTTTCAAGTCCTCTTCAGATGGACTGAAACTGCCGAATGCTCGACTCTTTGCCTTCTCACGGAAATCATCTGCAATATGATTGACTAACTCATGCATCTTCATGACATATCGTTCCTCAGTGTCAACAAACTCGCTCATTTCTCGACGCAGGGACATCTTTTGATCTTTGAGGAATGATCTCGACCGATTGAGAGAATTGGCTTTTGAGGGAGCTCGTCGTAGCTTAGAAGTCGGAAGAAATGCGACCTCACCAAACAGCTTCACAAGGGGGGCATATTCGCCATATTGCTTGAGTGTAGGGTCCAACAGCGTGTCATCATCTTCGTCGTTCATATGCTCATCTGGATCCAACTCCTCGAATGGAGCAATGGTTCCCGGAGGCAAGACCAAATCCACGTCCACATGATTGAT
Source organism: Mollisia scopiformis (assembly GCF_001500285.1). Lineage (NCBI taxonomy): Eukaryota > Fungi > Ascomycota > Leotiomycetes > Helotiales > Mollisiaceae > Mollisia > Mollisia scopiformis. Next base: position 206,547 of record NW_017263620.1, read on the forward strand.
GTTTTGAGGTCGCAGAGCTGCTTCCATATCTTCGACCACTTCCGCCATGTTCTCCACTCTAACCATAGATGATGCCAAATCTGCTGCATGTTGTTCACCAAATAGTGTCGGAGCTGATCCAGGTCTTTTGCGCTTTGAGCTGGCAGCTTGCACAATCAGACCAGCCTTTACCACCTCTGGTAATTCCTTGAAGTACTTCAACAGCCCAAAAGCGATGCCTCGACATACTTCGTCTCCTTGTCTATCGCGTGGCAGATGATTGACTGATTGGTAGAAGGGGGAGTTCGGAGAAATGGTGATGCGCGGATAGCTCTGGAAGCCAGCTGCAGTGAGGACGTGGACTTGAATTCGAGAGCTGTTGAGAGTGGAATTGGTCGTTGTAGAGGGCCCGTGAAAGATTAGGACGGGCAGATGACCCAAGTAGGGGTCTGAAGTATGGTAGAGATTGACTTCATCTTGCGACAAAGCCAACTCCTCGGTGACTCGAACCATTGTATGTTTTCAAGGTCGCTGCTGGTGGTTAGTCCGGGTCAGTCAGTGGGCGGCCTCGCCGGGCATATCGAAGGATCCTCGATGACAGCGGATCAATTGACGAGGAAGTCGTGGTTTTGAAAACTGGCGGGCGTTGTGTGTTTTTGGAGGATTGTCATCTGGTTGGTTGTGACGCGTCGAGTTTATCGCGTGTTTGTTTTGTTGAACGAAAGTTGGATGCAGGTACAGACCTTGGGCGTGCAAAAAGTTCGATTTCTCCTGGTCGATGCTGCAGATTTCAGGGATTGTCTTGCAGTAGTAAAGTTTTAGAAAAGGTTCCCTAGCATCATTCCTGGATTCTATTTCGAGAGCTGCAAGTCGGACATTTTCATGAGGATCAAGAGGGCGTGCTCGACGTGATGATTGGCCCGAAGAGCTTTCATCAACGCGACTCAAAAACATCAACCCCGCCAAACTTTCAACACGAAACAACCATCGGAAAGCTTACATCGGGATATCTTGTCCAACATTTCTGCTTGGAGAAGCACATGCAAAGCTGACAACACCATAATTGAGTTCAAGCTGTTGCAATGGCTACACAATACGCCAACGATATTCCTTTCTCTGCCAGCCACGACCAACAGGCATTCAAGCTGCTCGAGCTCCCTCCCGAGCTTTTGTCTCTCCTCGAATCAGAACATCCTCCAACGTATCCTTCCCTCCAAACTCTGCAACTTGACTCCAGCTGAAAATCATTACAGGCTCACGATAACGTCTTCAAAAGCGACGGAAACAACCTCAGGCTATGCTCTGCTCTGCCATGGAGACAAGAAATACCAAATGCGACAAAAGAATACGTCGAATCCCATCATGATACTCGCCCCTTCTCGAACCATGCCGACAGAGTCGGACGACGCGGAAACATTCATCTCTAGTCCATCAGTCACTACAATTTCGAAGATTGAGGATACGATCGAGCTGATTCTACAAGAAGCAGAGGTGAAGGCTGCTCCTAAGAACAAATGGCACGAGAAATTTGCAAAGAGTAGGGCAGAGAAGAAGAAATGAGACAAAAATTCAACTTGTCAAACATTATATTATGTGGGATATATGAAGTATACACAAGCTCTTCAGTAATCCAGGCTCAAGCAGAAACCGATATCATGCCCCCAGTTTCAACAAAGTCCTCGCATTCTGGAATCCGAACTTCTCTTTCGTCCTTTGACTGAGTTCCAGCCGATCAAACCATCCTCCGATCTCAACCATATCTTCGAACGGATAGTCCACCGAAAACATAACCCTATCCTCTCCCAGACTTCGCCACGTATCCACCAATGTCCCCGAATCTTGCACACCACTTGTCGTCACCCAGAAGTTCTTCTCCCAATACTCTGCAAGCGGTTTCTTTGCGGGCCAATATGGTGTGAAATGGCGCATCCTCTGCTCGATTCTCGGCAAGAAGAATGGAATTCCTTCTCCACAGTGTCCCAGGATGATCTTCAATGTTGGATATGTATCGAAAACACCACCTACCAGGAGTCTCAGCACATGAGCGCTCGTCTCGGAACTAAATCCCCAAGGCGATCCAGACAGAAAGTTATACCCCTCATACACCCTCTGTTGACCCGGGGGCGGCGTTCTAGGATGCAAATAAATCGGGACATCCAGCTCAACCACCTTCTCCAAAAAGGGCGCCATAGACGGATCATCGAGATACACAACATTATCCGCTGACCTATTATTTGTATACCCTCCCACGAACGAGCCTACGCCTCCCAAAGTCTTCACACACCTCTCCAACTCCGCCGCTGCAGACACAGGCTCCTGCAACGCATTACTACACCAGAACTCGAACCTCCCGGAATAATTTCCGTTCTTATAAATCCTCGCCACCTCGTTGTTCACGTACGTCGCCGCAATCGTCGCGAATGTACTATTAAAAACGCCCTGAATCCCCGGGGCGCCAAACATCAACACGGAAATCGACACGTTCGCCGCGTCCATAGCCGCGACGCGTGAATCGATGTTGGTTAATCGCGGCATAACATCATTGGCGTAGATAGGGATGTCGAAGTTTACTTCATTGGTGAAGTTCACGAAGGGCGTGGTGAAGGTTCCGCTGAAGAGAGAGTTGCCGACATGTTCTTCCAGGGCGATCTTTCCTGGGATGGAGAGCGAGGGGTCATAGAAGGTGGGGCGGCCGCTGTTGATGGGGATTTCTTGCGGGGTGTAGTTTGATATTATTTGAGCGTGTGTGGTCTGTCCGAGGAGGAGGACGTTCAATAATATCAAGCGATTGATAAGGAAAGGCATTTTGGCCCCGAATATCCTTCACGTAGTAGAAAATCATTGAATGGAAAAGCGACATTAAATACTTTATAAAGTACAAACAGCTCACTTGTACTTAAATAGCAATACCACCGATCAACCCCTCCCTTCCGGCTGCAAGATCTACTAGGTACCTGCATGCATGTTTACGGCGGGGCGTTCGCGATAGGCCGTTCGGAATAGTGATCGGTATTAATGATCAAGGATTGGATATTATCCAGTTGGGAACTGAGAGGAGATTTTCCGAGATGTGAGGTTTTTTGGTTGGGGTTTGTCATTGTTTGGTTGGAATGGTGGTGGTTAAGGATACTTACCCCGCAAGATGCCAAGATTTTTATCGATGGCCATTACAAGCATGGAAAATTTGATGGTTTCTTCTTATACTCTCTAGGCTGTGATGCTAGGAAGAGATTTGAATATTTTGTTTTGTATTTTCGTTACGGTTTCCTTCACAGGCGAATGTCCAAGGTTTCAAGAGATGTTTTTTTCTGGTTTGGGAAATATCCATAGGGGAATCCTTCCAAGTGGACGATAGATAAAATCCAATCTGTGAAACATGAATTTTCTTCATATAAATCATTAAAAAGTCGTCTGTATCCAAGTCTTCTCTCTCAGCACCATCCAAACTTCTCATTAGCAACCCACCGAATCTCATCCGCCGTCCCCTTTCCCTCCCCATACCACATCAGACTAGCAATACTCTCCTCCTTCCTCTCCACCTCCTCATGCTCCAACCCCGTCTTCCTCACCAAGCTCCTAACCACTTGACTCGGATTCCAGACGTCTACCTCACTCACCTTCCACTCCTCCGCCTCTCGCTGCGCAATCTGCAACACAGCCTTCAAACTCTCGACGTTCTCTTGAGTATCTCTCTCATCCTCGAGCACGAGACGCAGAATATGCAGCGTATTCCCCGATTCAGGCTTCAGAGGGCCGTAGTAGGCTCGTGTCCAGATGGCCCAGACGCGAGAACCGGGAGAATCGCAGATGGCGCCTTTGATGGTGGGGGATTTGGAGAAGATTTTCGAGGTTACGAAGTCTTCGCGTTTGTGGTGCCATTGCATTTGTTCGTAGCTGGGTAGGAGGGCGACATGGGTCTTGTTGTCGCTTGTTTGGGAGAGTTGGGTTCTGAGGGTTTGTTCGTCGAGGGCGCAGAGGGGTGGGAGGTCGGTGTAGGATAAGGTCTTTGCTGAGGAGGAGGAAGGGGAAGAGGATGGTGGGAGGGCGACGTGGGTGCTGGGGTGGACTTCCCAGCCGAACTTGGAGTAGTATTTTGTACCGATGTCTGAGTATAGGATGCTGAAGGGGCAGGTTTCTCGTCCTGGGATGTTGGGATCAGTTTGCCATGTCTTGAGGATTGGTGCTAGTTCTCTCAGCATGCGGGTAGCATATCCCTTGCCTCGGAACTTGGGCTGGGAGAATACGCTGCCAATTCCATGTGTGATGCCTTCTGTGACGACTCCATTGTGTGAGACGAGGACTGGCTTTCGAAGAGATTCGCAGGATGCTAGGATAGAGCGCTCGTTGGGAGGTAGATTGCGGTCAACGAGGATCCAATGTGTTACGCCGTTATCCTTGGCTAAAGGTACGGTCGTGAGGTATGCTTCTCGTTCGAGGTAGTCGGGTTCGGACAGTGCTTTACCCCAATTGGCGGCATTGATGCTCCAGGTTGCGACTTTCTCTTCTTGTGTGGGATTCTTGAGGTACAGAGATGGAGATTTCGAGTCTGGGTAGTCGACTAGGACTTGTTCTTCGGGGGCATTTTCTCCCATTTCGTCGAATCGTCTGGTCTGTTATTGTGAATGAATCTGCGAGTTGCTATATAGATATATAGATAGACTGTCCGGCCGAAGATTCGAAAGGACTTGTCAAGTATAAGGCGTGGTAAGTCTTCGGTTGGTATATCTATGTCAGAGTTCTGTTCTTCGTGCTGACCGCCCTTGACTCTTTGTTAAAGGTCTATACTTCGCTGAAAGCAATGTAAGAAATAGTGGTCAGATAAATGCAATATCCTCTTGTAGTGAAAACAGAGACCAAACAACCAAGAATATAAGGAATGATTCCGCAAACGGTCTGCTGACACAAGGAGATATATACTACCAATCCATGAATCGTGTGATCATGCCAGGTTTTGAAACATGGAGTTTCGATGTGTAAAGACGGGCCCTAAGGATCGTGGTCCTGCCGTTAAAGGTATCCAGAACCGAAGGTTGGGAAGACGGAATCTATTTGGTGATGCAGTAAGAAATGACCTTGACCCGTGGGAAACCGATCCCTCCACTTAGTGAGCGGTCTGGGGTCCATCGCTTTAGCAGAGCACTAAAGGGGACGAGGGGGACAAGCGAGAATATCAGCAATGCAGCTAGAAAAGCAGTTGACAACCCTAAAAGAAGACTCTGGGGCATGGAACAAACGAAGATTTTCTTTCGTCAACCAAAATTCTTCGAAACATCATCTAGTTGTACAACGCTGCCAAATTCCAAGTGGGAAATATGATCTCAAGTGAGAGGGTGGCCCGAGCGCTTATCGATAACGACCACAAGGCGGAAGCTCCCTCTGTAGCCGCACCTTTCCTTATCCAACATGCGGTTTCCTCAATATTTGGTTCCTCCAAGTTGTCCGTTCCCTTCGATCTCCACCGACGATTCCTGGTTCTGAATGGTGACATCAACGCACTCCGAATCTGTTGCTCTTTGGTAACGATTCTCCCTTCTCCCCACTTCTTTCCGCTGTAACTGTCTTTACCAGATCGAACGTCAGCCCGTCACGCTTGGGATCATCGACCAAGCTACGTTGTTCCCCTTCCCTTCAAGTCTGTCTTTTTCGGACGCGTGTGTTACTGTAACCACTTCATTTTCATGCCTGATAACAGCAGATACTGAAAACATGTCAGGTATCCGGAATACAGTTGTTTCCCCTTTAGACGCGCCTCCTCGAGGCTCCAATTTTCTTGTGCTACCCATCCAGCTCAAGCCTGTTCACCAACCACGAGCTTCCAGCAAGAACGAGAAAGCGCAACCTGAGACTGAGCCACCTGATGAGTACTCGACAGCCAAAGCTCAATATAAAAGCAAACAACGTGATCAAAGCATCAAGATTAAGTCCGAGGTCGAAACATTCACGCCTGCGCCAAAAAGCAACAGCCTCAAACCGTCCATTTTTGCTCAAGCTACCCATGCCATCAGATCACACATAGCGGTAGGTACAGATAATCTGAGCTTGAAATATTGCTGACAGGTTCTCAGAAAGGTTCTACAATGAACGGCACGGGACCGAAACCCTCCAAGGGTCAGGTTGTTGACCTCACGTTTGATAGCGACGATGAAGTTCCACCTCACCTCACACCTAGCCCATTATTACGCTTTGCCCGTGTTGAACCACAACAACAACAACAACATGTCATGGGTAATCCCATCCAACCTGCGGGCTTCGACCAGGAAAATCTAAATGTTGGCGCTGGACCTTACGGCGAGAACCAACCTCCTCAAGACGGATTCTATGAGAATGATGAAGCATATGCTCGTGCCCTTCAAGAGCACTTTGCCTTCGATGCCCCCATCCGACACTTCGATCCTCATATCCAACTACCAGGTCCACCAATGGCAGCTCCCGCCGCGGCCCGAACTCCTGCTGCAACGCCAGTGCCCACGACCGGTGTTCCGCAAACTCTCGAAGAGTGCATTAGTATTCTTGAGGGTGTCTTTCCTGATATATGTCATGATTATGTGTCTGATCTCTTCAAGACCACTTTGGAGACTGCAGATCAATTGATCGACCACATCTTGACTAAATCGACTTACCCAAGAACGAAAGACAAGCAATTGGCGCTTAAGAGGAAGAGAGCAGAAGATCCCGACGAAGAAGCAGCCCGCAAGTATGGTTCTACTGATCGGAATATCCCAGCAACTCCTGGCGGGGTTCGCCCATACATGTAAGTTTTGACAGCCTTAGACCACCCGAGATTAACAAACCTCCTGGTTGTTCTCGTACCTATGCTTCTTAATCATACTCACTGCTTCGATATATCCATACTTACTTCACACAGTCGCACCATCTTGATCGCCGAATTCCCTCTTGTGCCAGTAACTTTCATTGACTCGAGACTACAAGCATGCGGATTCAGACTATTCTCAGCATATCAAGAGATTTTTGAAGCAGTCAGGACTTACAGCTCGGAAACCCCAGTGTATCAGCGATTACAAAAAGCTCGGAAGGTCGATGCATTATTTACGGAAGAGACAATCGGAGGTTTTCTTACCAACCCCAACGGAGATACCGAAAGAGTGGAAGTCTTAACCGAGCTCCAGACTGCGAGAAGAGTCAGAAAAAAGGAAGAAGACCGCCACGAGGGCCTCCTTCGTTTGCAGCAGTTAGAGGACCAGAATACACGACAGGCTATTGCTGAGGGCGCAATGGGAGAGTGCGGATGTTGTTATGGTGATTTCCCGCTCAACAGACTTGTTCATTGCAATGGCGAAACGTCGCACGAGTTCTGTAAAGATTGTGCTCGTCGCAATGCTGAGACTGAGGTGGGGAAGTCAAAATATGAGTTGCATTGCATGTCCATGGACTCGTGTACAGGAGGATTTGATCTCGACCAACGGTAAGTCATTACAGATTTAGAAACATCTCGCTAATGTCTGAAAGTGCACATTTCCTCGACGAAAACACTCGAATTGCTCTCGATCGCAATGAACAAGAATCTGTCCTACGTCTGGCCGGGATCGAAAATCTTGCGAGCTGTCCGTTCTGTCCCTTCGCAGCAGAGTACCCGCCAGTGGAAATTGACCGCGAATTTCGATGCCAAGCTCCTGATTGCGAGAGGATATCTTGCCGCCTCTGTAGTGAAGAATCTCATATTCCTCAGAGCTGCGAGGAATACAAGAAGGATAAAGGCTTGTGTGTCCGACGAGAGCTCGAAGAAGCCATGTCTGCAGCACTTATCAGAAAGTGCAACAAATGTGGAACACCGTTCGTCAAGCTGGAAGGTTGCAACAAGATGACATGTACCCGGAACGGATGTAACAATATCCAGTGCTACGTCTGCTCAAAATCTTGTGGATATGGCCATTTCAACGACCGTTCCAGGGGTGGCAAGCCTGGAAATTGTCCACTCTTTGATAACGTCGAGGAAAGACATAAAGGTGAAGTCAGCAAAGCTGAAAAGGAGGCATTGCAAAGGATTCTCGCTGAGCATCCAGAATATACTGAAGACGATCTCAAGGTTAAGATATCTGAAAACGTTAAGGACGACGACCGTAGAAAAGATCCTCGGGCAGCATTGGATGAGCTTATCAGAGCGGGAGCACTTCGAGGAGTCCCTCATTTCAATGTTCCTGGACAGGATGCTTTACAGGGTTAGTAAATAATCTTCAGTCCTTGATCGTCTATTTGTGGTTTTCATTCTGCGAGGGTGTCAAGCTTATTGTTTGGTGTTTGTTGTTTTTACTTGTTTTGATTCATTGCACCTACATTCGATTTCCATTCGTTCAACTATTTATATAAGACTAATGATGTACAAGTACGGCAACGCTTTGTGCATCGTCTCAACATACGTCAAGCCTTGCTACAACCGGAACCCATGCGTTACGATCCTCCTCCTCAGCCGCTGGATCCATTCGATGAATTCATGGACTTTGAGGCTGGTTTACTTGGCCCGCCCGACGAGCCAATGAACTTTCATATGTTCCAGTTTGTATACCCCTCTCTCGAGTAATGTATAGCATTGCGGTATATTATCACGGCATTCTCAGGATGGATTTGAATAGTTAAAGTCTCTGATCAGAACGATCACCTTCTATCCTATATGCCACTCTCAGTAATCAAGATTACATAGCTAACTCATATAATAGCCATAATAGCCCACATGCGAATGAGAGACCAGCACGCCGAAATTGAGCGCAACAGAGCCATGATTGCGGATTTGCAGCTCAGAGCAAGAGTACCTGACGAACTGAGACGCCAACCCAGAGAATTTAGATACAACCCTGACGAATTCAGACGTCAAGGCCTCGAGTTCAGACCCCAGCACGAACCGATCCGTGAGGCTATAGTCATAAATGATCTAGAAATACGCCAACTCGGAGGTTGGATACAACTACCAAAACAGAACGTCGAGGCCGCCCCTCAACAGCACGACCCTAAGTCGGAGAAGGACAAAGCAATTCCAGAGCTTGATCTTCCATTCCATCAACAGCTTTCACTACCGCGATATGAACTCGACCAGCCTCCTCGTGCAAAGGCAGAAATGCTATATACTATGGTCCAGGAAGTGCCTCGTAAGGCAGGACAACATGAACTCCGCGAGGATGATAGGCTAAAAGGCGAAGAGAAGTTATTGCAAAATATAGGCTTTGCTCATTTCCCGGCCCAGCTCGAACTCAACCCCAACCTTCGACCCGTAAATGGCAAAGCACTAGCTCCTGATCTTGGTGCCCTAAACCGTCGCTTAGCCGATTTCCGTGGTCGACACTTGAGGAAATTCTGGCGACGTCGAAGAGTTCCGGCCGTAGCTGCAGAAGAGGCCGTTCGTCCACAACCAGAGGAGTCTAATGAGGAAGATTTGGGAGCCATTGCAGCTAGATTGGTGGAGGAGTCACTTTTCGTTGCGGATGCAGAAAAAGCCGATGATGCAGATAGCATTGATTGATGAGCGAAAGCATGGGAGGAAAATTAAGTCTCACAGCGTTTATTAGGGCGGTTACATAGCGGATACCCTTTGCTTTACATTGCGACTTGGTTTGATGGAATTTTGTATGGGTTCTTATTGCAATGAACGAGAGATGGTGAGAATGGAGGATTGTGGTTGGATCTGTGTAAGTAGAGATGCAGAGTAATGACAAAGTATGATACAACATTCCGTCTATGGTGATTGTAATTTCATCACACCATAGGTACAGTACTCCCAGCTTCCGTGCATGAAGCCCTCGGGCTTCTAGAATTCAAGCTGCTGAGAGCTTTTGATAGGTTTCTACAGCTTCTTCTCTATTTCGACGGCACTAAAGGAACCAACGATCCCAGAAGCAAACGGGAAATCTCCGATCAATAATGGTTCTCGAAAGTCTTATTTATTCCTGAACATTCTGGAGAATCCAAGGTCGAACACTATCTAGACACGTGGAGCTGTTGTATTGATATTCCAGACCCTCTGTAGCACTTGTAATGCATGCTCAAGGCTCCTAAATTACCTGCCACTGCTTGAGCTCCCGATCTCTTGGCGTTTAACGGATAGCTTTCATCTCGCACTACCCTCGACTTTGTACTCCGACAGAAGTTGCTGTATCCTATGCCTCTTTATTTCACTGCCCTAGAATGTTGGGCGATAGTCAAGGTCGTCGTGCTCGACCTGATGGAAGGTGTACAAGAAGCTATGAAGGTCCCCTTTGCATCGGGAGGAGGACAACGATATGTATCAGAAGCTGCACAATGCTCTCCAGGTCTCATTCCCCATTATCATGCAACTTTGCTCTGCCTTCTTCAATCCACATCTCCAAAATGAACTCTCCAGCTTCCACAAGTCTAAGTGGTGTACTTTTAATCCCTCCCAAGTCGGCTCCAATCCTCTCACTGGTCTTCTCTCCAGTCTGCAGACTTGGTTCCGACGGTACCCAAGGTTGCGGATGCTACTTCGAATCAGCTTTCTCATTCATACACTTCCAACCCAGTACTTACCCCAATCGGCGGATCGACCTCATCCCTCAACTCCACAGCAAGGGAATACGTACACCCTTCGGGCAACGGACCCAACTTCTCAGCCCCATAAGCCAGCCTCCTAATCGTAGCCCTCAATTGTTCCTCGATATCTACTGTACTAACACCCACTGGCAACTCCTGTCCCTCTCTGTCCCTCCTCGCCTCAAAATCCGTTAACCCCTCCTTGGGATCCACAACTGGGAATTTCGACATGTCGAACATATACCTTTCCATGACTTCTAGGTCCTTATTAAACACCACCACCGCAATGGCACGTACAGAGCCCTTGGTCAGGAGGGTAGAGACGGAGGACACGGCATTGTTGATCCAGGCGCAGACCACGGGGTGTCGGTTCTGGCGGACGGGGAAGTTGTATTTGCGGGTGCTGATGAAGGCTGATGGAGGATAGAGGGTACGAGAGTAGAGGATCGTGTGGATTGCGACTGTGAGGAAATCGGTGAAGGTTTGGAGGAGGGAGGTGGTGTTTGTGAGGAGGGTTGGTTGGTGAGGAGGGGGGGCAGTGGCCATTGGTGGGGTAGTTGGTGGCGGTGTGATGAGGATTATTGTCTCGAGTCGCGTCAGTTACTTATTGTCAAGAGAATATCATTGTCGTGTCTGAAGATTGACAAAGTCGTTCTTAGAATTCGATTTCATATTCTGATGTTCTGGTGAATACGTCAGGTACAAAATTTCCGACATTCAGGAACAACAACCGCGTCTCGCCGCGCTCTCCTCATTAAATTTCCCACCTCGCGTGTTCCTCGACAACACCAACGTCGCAATTCTGAGGTACATCGACCCCGCCATCTCAGTCAACACCTCTACAATGGCGGGCACCATGGAAGAACAACTCCTAAGTCTCCTGGCCGACACCCAACTCCCGGCCGAAGCCCCCCGCAAAGCAGCAGAAGCACACCTCGCGGCCGCGCACTCGAATCCCGCGTTCCCTGGCTCGCTGGCTGCGATAGCTAGTCACTCGAGTGTCAGTCCGCAGATCAGACAGAGCGCGTTATTGGTTCTCAGGACGTTCGTGGAGAAGAATTGGAGTGGGGAGAGCGAGGATGGGCCTGTGGTACTCATTGATGATGGGACGAAGGAGGGATTGAGGAGGGGGATGTTGGAGTTGGCTACGAGCGGGGAGGTAGACAGGAGGGTGAGGGCTGCGGCTAGGTATGAGCTTGAAATGTCATGAAGGGATTGGGCTAATGCGTGGATAGTTACGTGGTGAGCAAGATTGCCAACGTCGACTTTCCTGATCAGTGGCCGAATCTGCTCCCGTCGTTATTACATCTGATTCCGAACGCGAACGATGAGCAGCTTCATGGTGCGCTGAAGGTGCTGTCTGATTTGGTGGACGACTCGTTAGATCAAGAGCAGTTCTTCTCTGTTGCGCGCGATATCGTGAAGGTGGTTTATGATGTGGCGGTTAGTGAAGCTAGGAAACCAACGTTGCGCGCCTTGGCGGTCTCGGTGTTTAGGAACACATTCGATATCATGGATATGGTGAAGGACGAACATGGACCCGAGGTTAAGGGCTTCGCGGACGAGGTGTTGAGTGCGTGGTCTCCTTTTTTTGCGGAGGTCATGAAGAAGACGCTGCCTGCGAGACCGAAGAGCGATGATGAGGGATACGAGAGTGGACGGGATGATATTCCGGAAGCCTGGAGAGGTGTCATTGCCTTGAAGCTTCAGGTTGTTAAGACGTTGATGAAGATTCGAGCCGTGTTTCCCACGTTACTCTTACCTCAGAGCCCCAATCTTTTCAGCGATACCTGGGGCGAACTTTCGACTTTACAGGAAGCGTATAAGGACATGTATGTGGATAATGACGAGCAAGGACGACTTGAAGATGCGGATGGCTTGCCATATACACTGGATTTCCTAGTTCTGGAAGAACTCGATTTCCTGCAGTCATGTATCCGGGCACCGCCGGTCCAGAAGGAACTTGAAGCACAATTACAGCAACAAGGAGGTGTTCGAAGTACACAATGGGTTATGGACGTCATGAAGCTGGCTATTGGATATGCACAGATTCCCAAAGAAGAGGAAGATCTGTGGGATATTGATGTCAACCTGTTTTTGGCGGAAGAAACGGCCGTTACGGCAAACTACACGGCTCGTACTGCTTGTGGCGACCTATTGATCAAGCTTGGAGAATGGCTGCATCAGGGTGCTCTGGAAGGTCTACTCGCTTACACACAACTCCTATTCGTTTCCGAATCTGCGACCTGGAGAACACGAGAAGCTTCGTTGTTCCTCCTAACACAATTGATGACCGACTTCCAGGACCAGGACAAAGCCGTGGCTCCCGAAGTTGTCTCTGCCTACCTAGGCTTGATCGACTATGCTGTTAATAGAACAGAGGAGCCTCTTTTGAGAGCCCGAGGTTATCTGGTAGCTGGTGTGCTTGTTCAAAGCATACCAGACGTTGCACTTGGCCTACTCGATCGGACAATCAAAGGTGTTAATGATGATGAATCCGAAGTCGTCAAGGTGGCCTGTATCAAATCTATCCAGGGATTCATCAAAGCCCGCACAGTTCCATCTGATCGACAACTGGCAATTGTGGCATCGATATCTGAGTTCTTGTATTCAAAAGATCTTACAGACTTAGACGACGCTGACGATCTTCTTGTCACCTTGGTCGAATCACTAAGAGCAGCAATTGGTCTTGACCCAAGAATCACCATCACCGGCGATAGCGGAGCTCTTGACCTTCTTTTCGTCATGGCAAAGCATGGCGCGACAAATTTCCAGCTCGTTATGATGGTCAGCGAAACATTTGAAGATATTGTTACCGCTTTGGCTGGAAGTGACTCGTACACTGCTTTGTGTGCCAAAGTACTGCCTTCTTTGACTGGGGCTTTTGATGTCGGGAATATGACCGGCGATGACCCATTGGTTGAACTTGCTACCGAATTACTCGCTGTCCTGACCGAAAATGGCTCGGAGCCTCTACCTCCTGGATTCGTTGCAGCTGCGTTGCCAAAACTCAACCGTCTTCTAATGGCTACGACCGATGGAGGGGTTCTCCGTCCTGGTGTAGAGGCAATCAAATATATGCTCATGCACGATCATCAGCAAGTCTTTGCTTGGCATGATGAGCAAAATCGATCCGGTTTAGAAGTATGTCTGATCATCATTGACAAGCTACTCAACCCAGCCATCGAAGATAATGCAGCCTCAGAAGTTGGTGGTCTTGCAGCCGAACTTGTGGAGAAGGCAGGTCAAGAACGCCTTGGGCCATACCTGGAACAACTTCTGCGAGCAGTTGCCTCCCGTCTCAACACCGCCGAAGCTGCTCCCTTTATTCAGTCCTTGATTTTGGTTTTCGCTCGACTTTCGCTTGTTGGCGCTCAAGACGTTGTCGAATTTTTGGCTCAGATTGATATCAATGGCCAAAATGGCTTGCAGGTTGTCCTTAGCAAATGGCTAGAGAACTCGATCAATTTTGCTGGATATGATGAGATTCGACAAAAGTAAGTACAAAGACCCCGACTTCTTTCCATGCTAATTGGTATAGTGTTATTGCACTTTCAAAACTGTTTACTCTCAATGATCCTCGACTTGCCCAAACTTTGGTTAAGGGAGAGCTCATTATCCCAGTCAGTGATCGCATCATTACAAGATCACAATCCAAAAAGAGTAAGTACCCTGTGCAAACGAAGAGAGATGATGCTGACGTACTAGATCCCGACCAATACACCATTATTCCTGCTCCACTAAAGATCCTCAAAGTTCTTATTGAAGAACTTCTGTCAGCATCTGGATACCGAAATGCTTCCGATGTGGCTGCAGCAGCTGCAGAATTCGTCGATGAAGAAGACGAGAATGACAGCTGGGAAGACGTTCCTTCTGTACTAGATCTTGGACTCGGTAGTACGAAGGCGGAATTGATGGCCTATGGTGAAGGACAAGGAACTTTCATGCGCCAACGAGACGACGAGACCCAAGCTTACCTTACCGAGTTCTTCATCAGAGCTGGACGTGAGAATCTAGCTGGATTCAATGAGCTTTACGAAGCCTTGACCAATGACGAAAAGACGAAGTTGCAGAAGCTTGCTCAAGGTGCTTGAGCTTTTCTTCTGCGTCTCAAATTCGACGATCTGGTAGATACCAAGAATTTTACTGCGAGGCATAGATTGTGGATATGAGTACATGCTCTTGTGGATAAGATGTAGATTCTGATTTGGGTAACTTCTTGCTTTCTTGTCGCGCGTATATCCACTTCCTATTGCCCTTCGAGACGAGGAGACGGCCGAGTTTTTGACCAAAAAGAAAGATGGCAGTCATCACAGCAAGAGCTGCGTGGTGATTGTGCCCGGAAGAGAGACTGGGAATCAATGAACATGACTTCCAACAATTATCATGCTCGTAAAGTTATACTCTTGTTCAACGTTCGTGATCTATCCATACACTATCATACAATATTCCCTATTCAACCCTACGACGCCTTCTCCTGCCTCTCCAACCCCTCCTTCTCCATCCCCTCACATCCTGCCACCTTGCCCGCGACCTCTTCAATCTTCCCTCCAATTCCACTAGCAGCTGGTTCGCCGCTTCGCGCTTGGTTCGCTGCCTATTTTGATCCATTCATCAGCCTCCCTTTTCTCTTTTTATCTAGGATAGTATACCTTCATCTCAGAGATCCCTTCCGCGGTATCCTTCTTCCCGCTC
Source organism: Mollisia scopiformis (assembly GCF_001500285.1). Lineage (NCBI taxonomy): Eukaryota > Fungi > Ascomycota > Leotiomycetes > Helotiales > Mollisiaceae > Mollisia > Mollisia scopiformis. The sequence goes on from NW_017263620.1 coordinate 221,715, forward strand.
TCTTGCCATTCTTTCGAGCCGGTTACGTTTCCGATCTGCGAGATGTTAGGGAAAAGAGGAAAGAGATCAAGAGAAGGGAAGGAAAAGGTACGGTTTCTTCGACGTAGCCTTTTGCATATTGGGCGTGGCCGGTGACCATTGAGGGTTGGGAGGCGTTTGGTGCTGACATTGTGTGGTGTCTGTATTGTTTTCTTTAAGGGAAATTGTAAGGTGCTTTGCTTTATTAGAGAGTGTTTAGATTCTGAAAGTTTGTGAAGTGGAATACCGAGGTGGATTGGAGGGTGGTGGTGATGTCATGGTTTTCAGGAGCTAGTGTGGGGTACAGGGATGCTGGATATAGCCTCATTTGTTTGTCCTCTCTCTTGCAAGTATTATTTGAATATTGCGTATATTGAATGGTTTGTTTTACTCAGATGTGTTCTAATTTATGTTCTAGGTGGCAGATTAAGTATCTGGCACTGGCGTTGGGACTCGGGAGGTTCGCCAACGTTATGTAAGACTGCCTTGGGGTCATTCTTTTAGAGTGTAGAGGAGTCATTTGAAAAAATTGTGATAGAGATATTTGTTATTTCTTTACACTGTACAGTTCATGTATTCGGTCCCTTTGGAGAGACTCTCAACCTAAACCTTAGGAGTGTCTGCAAATTATTTCATGATCTTGGCAATACAAATCATCTGTGTCATGGCTTGATGAAGTTTTGTTCATTAATGCTTAATCGGCTAGAACACATCAAAGAGTTTCCAGCTTTCAGAGAGAAGAGAGCAAAGTTAGTGTACCCGTTTCTAAGCTCGACACTATTGAGGAACCTTCTTCGATATTTTCGAGGTGTGGTAGTCAAACTCTGCCAGGTATGGCGAACTTATGCCACCTTTCATCGTCAATTTGGCTGACTTATTCCCCTTCAAGTACAGATCAAAGAATGCTGCCGAGTATGTCATATACACCTCCGCTTTACCTAGAAATTCCGCCCTGTCTTTGGCCGGCAGACTAAGAGAAAAGGTGGGGTTCAGCTGATACGCATCACCAACCAGATAATGTGAAGTGTTTGTGACCATGACCCAATAGCTTTCCCCTTTCGAATTCTCATACACTGTCCGTTGTGGGGTCCTCGTCGATTCTTCTTGCAAGTCATCACCTGTTAATACCATCATTGGAACGTGCATCTTGCTTGCAGCTCTGGCGAGTTGGGATTCCTGTATGAACATTGGTGCCGCGAGCGGGATGATGGCTTTGATTGTAGCATTCTCGAGCTCAAAGGGACCTGAGAGATTGTGACGTGCAGGAAAGGCGCAAGGGCTGATTTCGGTGATGTTGTATGTATCAGGGTCTAGTTCTGCAGCTGTCATATTGTAGTCGCAAAAGATTGGCATGCCACCACCAACTAACAGAGTATAAAAAGCGCCCAGAGAGTGTCCGGACATGCCAATGTTGGTTATATCGACGGCTCCGAAGAAGGGTGATGAAGATCGAGAGATATGGAGAAGTGCAGTAAGAAGTCCAGCTTTGATCTCTTGGGCCCTGTAAGTGAGGGCGAATTGAGTGCTTCGGAACCACTCCGTGTACGTAACCTCCACTGCATCACTCCCCTGATCTTCTGACTGATATACCTCAGCCAAAGCCCTCAGTGGCAAATCACTTGTCGGAAGAGCCGATTTCGTGTCGTAGTGTTCCAGACTAACAACAACATAGCCGTGGCTTGCAAGGTTTTGCACGTAGAAGTAGTACGCATCTGCGTATGCACCGAGACCCGGACTGAACAGAATCAAAGGGTAAGGTCCTCCAGATGAGTCCACAGGTGCATTTAGAACAGATTCCCCCTGGATACCACCGGCTGATACGAATGGGGTCGAGTCGTTTACAGCCTGTGCGGGATACCACCAGTAACGTGTGAGGTTACGGCTTTGGGACATGTATGAGTCTTGGCGAACTCCAACATTGTAGGGCCCTGTCTTGTTTGCAGTCAAAACCGGAGGTGATGCTGGTTGAAGTGGGATTCCACCTAACCCGAATTGTGCTACAACTGTTGACAGGAAGGTGGCAGTGACGATAAGAAGCTTGCTGATCAATGCTTGGTTGGACCACATTATGGAGCTGCCAAGATATATGCTTTGGATTGTATCGAAAGCAGACAGAAGAAAAAAACGAAAAAGGTAGGTGTGAATCAAAACGAGGTGCGAGCAGGAGCACTTTTATTGATTTATCCCCAGTCAAAACACAGACTTTGACCAGAGCATCATGGAAGGAGTCCGAAAGAACCCGCTGTTTGTATTAGCACCTGCGGCAGGGTAAATTCCAATATGGAAAGTAATGACCGCAGAGCAACTCATGTTCATTTGTTTTGCTTCTACCGTGGTATTGACTTTCCTTTGTCGGAATGGTTCCCACCAATGCCAATGCAATAAAGGTTTCAAGGAATTGTATCCAAGAACGGAGCAGGAAAATGGCATACGTAACAATCACCATGCAATCGCTCTCCACGGAAGTGAATACCGAGAACTGAGGGATAACGTACATTGGAAGAGGTAAAGAATTCGTGAGAATCTCGGGAGCCCAGGTATCCTGCCAGCACGTGTCTATCCAAATCAGGCATGCAGCTCGGCGACTGTATGCGCATCTGCCCAGCCAATGCAAAGCTTCCTAGAACTTTGGAGTACAGGAAATAGCTCAACCGGTCTTTGATAAGTTGGCAGCTCGGGAGCGGTTTTTAAATTTGGCTTGCTCTTTTCCATAGGTGGACATTCTTAACGTATCCTATTCTTAACTTTTTCTGTAGCATTACTCCTTTGGTTTGACGGCACATAGTCTGAATTTCTTTACCTCTATCCTCAAACGTCTTTTTGTCATTTTCACCTATTAGAATTCAGCAAAGGTTCCATACGATGATACATCGTCCATTGATGCACTCCAAAGCAAGTCTAGACATCAATGAAGCGCATTCTCTGCAGAAAGCGAGAATGGGTTCTAAAGTCTTCCTTTACGCTCCTTCTTCCTTTACTCTCCTTCATTCTATGGCCTTTGCTTCTTCCGTTGAGATGTGTATTTAATGACAGACACCAACCTCAAAAAAAAACCCTGGGTCTTAGGAAGAGATGGATAACTTGACTGAGGTATGTACCTACTCTTAGCCTCCATGCCAGCATTTGCTAACACTCGGAAGGAAACCGCAAAGCGACGAATTGTGAATTTGGTCCGAATCTATGCCTGGTGTCTCTCAAAGGACCAAATCAAGATATTAACACAACAGGCTCGCAAATTCACCGAGTCGCCTGGATTTCCAGAGTCACTTCAGGAATGCCGGCAGAATCTCAGGAATACACTGGACCTCATTGAGCAAGAGATTAAGGGTAAGATTTCGTTGGATTGTTTTGATATTGTCGAAAGACCTTGCTGGTTTCGTGCTTTTTTGAGTCTAAAATTGCTGATCTGTAGCAAAGCACTTTGCTGGAAACTCAACCTTACAAGAAACATTTCAGATGGCGATCCTGTGATTCATGCCTGAGCTTTGCTAATGGCTTTCAGAGGAGTCTCCACCAAGATCGACTTCCGAGGACCCAGTAGTTGAAGGGGACGCAGAGGTTGTGGGTGCCGCGGCAAGTCTCGACGAGGTCTTCAATGGAGTGGATCCAAGATCCTCGACGATGTTGGAGTCCCTTGAGAGTTTGAACGGTCTGGACATCAGCCATTTGTTGAACCACTCCAGGGCCAATCAATCATACCCCTTCAGATACCTCAAACAGCGACATCCTTACTACCCTATCACCGATCTGGAGGAGGTGGAAACTTTGCTGTCAACGAGGACTGGAGTCACGGGCATGAGAGGAGGCCTTATCACAGACCACGATGAAGAACGTGAGGGATTGCAAGAAGAAGAAGATGAGGAGGAGGAGGAATGGGGAGATGTCGACGCAGGGCAAGGAGGAGAGGCCGAAGAAGAGGATGGTCGCAACGAGGAACAAGCGACCAGCGAAGACGAAGACTGGGTCAAAAAAGTCGGTAAAACATCCTCTCGGATCTACGATACTACTTATGGACGCGAAATCGAAGCGCAACACGGCGTCATCATTCAAATCCTCATCCTCATAGCTAGCATGGAAGTCCCACATCTGATCACGATAGTGAATCTCATGTGGCAGCGCCTCTGTAGAGAGAACGCGCCAAGCGAATTCTTCCCTCATCGTGAAGCAATGTTCCTTCTACTGAAGAGCATTAGAGTCACTCTGGACCGATACAAGAATGGTACGTTCACTTCATCGTTAGGTTAATCTCGTGCTAATGTTAGGCAGAATCTGAGACAGCAGCTTTGATCAGAGATGGGATTTGAGGCAATTATTTACGTTGATGAACAGAGACGAGAATAATGTCGTACTTACTGGCTGAGAAAAGGAGAAGAGGCATGCTTGACAAGAGTAGATAATGACGAGAAAGGATAGAGCAGGAAGGAAACATGTAGAATTGACTACTAGACATCTAGTCACAGCAGATTTGTCAGAAAGTCACACCTCCGTATACCTTGTGTTGTGTCTGCAGAATTATGTGTATAAATGTTTGAATAGCAACTGTTATAAATGACTAGAGTCAAGATGCAACTGCAATCACTAACCGAGCCCCCTGAGCGTCTCGGTTAAGGAACTGCGGGGCAGCCTGAAGACAGCCGAGGAACTCCCACCCGATGAAGTCGAGTTCTTCCTTCGATTTTCGTATGTATGAAAAGATATAGTAATCAGGTTTATCGACTCGAACACTTCATCTGTCCTTATCTCGCTCATTCCGAACATTCCCAAAGAATACGAGGCTCTGCGCTCAGCATGTCTGCATTTACCCCACCTTCCTCTTACGGCCATGTACCTGGCTTCTCTCAGATCAAGCTTTCTCACCACCCGCCAACGTCGCAGGAAGTAACTCCTATTATCATTCTCACTCTCTCTCGAGTTGAGAAAAACAATGCGTTCACGTCGACTATGGAAAATGATATGGTTCGTGCATTCGATATGCTGGATCAAGATGACCGAGTAAAAGTGATCGTTGTCACTGGTGAGGGGAAGAACTTCTGTGCGGGCGCAGATTTGGAAATAGGTCTTGAACGAACAGCTGGAATTGGTCCTAAGGATCATAGAGATGGGTTCGTGTATTCTGAATTTCGTAATCGTTCGTATGTTCGATTCAAATGCTGATGCTTTGTAGTGGAGGAAGAACTGCCCTTGCAATTCATCGCTGTAGAAAACCTACTATAGCTGCGATTCAAGGGGCGGCAATCGGTGTGAGTCTCATTATCAATTACTGAAGTTGAAGCATCCCTAAACGAATAGGTCGGCATTACGATGACATTACCAATGTCAATTCGTGTTGCATGGGAAGGGGCGAAGATTGGCTTCGTGTTCTCTCAGCGCGGGGTAGTTATGGAAGCTGCTTCATCTTTCTTCTTGCCTCGACTCATTGGACACTCACGTGCAATGTAAGACCTAGAACTCACACTCAGACTTTCGAAGCTGATGGAAACACAGATACTTGACGACAACTGGTTCTGTAATACCAGCAGCATCTCCTGCTTTCGAAGATCTCTTTCATGCCATTCTTCCTTCTCCAGAAGAAGTTCTGCCCTATGCTCTTACCATAGCTGAACAGATCGCTGCTCAAACTTCGACAGTCAGTACATATTTGATGCGAGAAATGATATGGCGGAATCCAGGCAGTGCTGAGGGAGCTCATTTGCTTGATTCCGAGATTATGTGGGAGCTGTATGGAAAAGAAGACAAGAAGGAGGGCGTGAAGGCATTCTTGGAGAAGAGGAGTCCAAAAATGACGGGCGACCTGAAGCAAGGCATGCCAAGTAATGTGCCTTGGTGGGAACCCATTAACACTGTACCGAGGAGTGGAATTAGGAGTGATAAGTCAAAGCTATGAAAGCTTAGTGAAAAGTAGGCATGAATTGAAAGGGTTTGCCGAATGGAAGTAGAGACAAGTTTTTGGCTTATTTGGATGCTCTGGCTGCCGATGCAGTGTCTCGAAGCTTTTTAATTTGCTTGAAGAAATATGTTCAGCGTCAGTGAGCTCAAAAAGGTTAGTAAAAGCCTATGAAATGTTACTTTTAGCCCAAATCAATAGATACTTGACCTTGAATGGACTCGACACGCTCGCTTCGCTAACCTATCGCAGTAGGGGGCGAGTCGCGCTTCAATGCCGAAGCAGATGTGCGCCGCATTGATGTACTTGAACCAAAAAAAAGAGAAGAAAAAAAAGAACAATGATTTTGCAGGTCGTACCCGGGCTCGAACCGGGGATTCGGGAAATATATGATTTTGATGTGTCAAAATCCCACGTGCTAACCGCTACACTATCTACATGGCATCAGTAAAGCGCAGGCAACAAAATTCAGAGATGCACATACACAACCGACAGATGAAACTGGTTGAAGGTGTTAAAAATTTTCTTATTTAAATTCATAAGCAACTCAGCTCAAGAGTGGGGTAGCGTGGTGGCAAACTGGTGGGGCGGGCAAATCTCTGTCCGACATTATTCCAACTTTGTGAGACTCCACCGTAATTAAACTTTAGATATGTACAGTATACTTGGGACTGAAGCATCGCTATAAAGCTCTTACTTAGAGTATTCTTCTGCAGCAATAGTCCTCCTGTCTCTTCCAAGCTCTTTCGTTGTCACTTTTTGATTTCTGTATCTAACACTACAAGCAGTGGTAAAGTTTAGGCGACTTAGGCGCTGTATTTCAATCAGATTTCAGCTCGACTCACTGATCCCCTGACCAGACATCACCATTTCCCATTATCGGAGCCCATAACCGCATGTACTACTCCGGGCAACCCATCCCATTTCAGATTCAACCTTCTGGTGAAGCGTTTTTCGTTAGCAGGACGGCATTTAGCCGCCATTCTTCTGTACAATATCATGCGGGGTTTGCTGCCCCGCATGCCAAGTGCTTGCTGTAATATTCGCAAGTTTGGGTTACAACCAACCTAAGAAGACGACTTTTATCTTTGCGTTCGGCCATCTTTGATAAAAGATATTAGCCTGTGATTTTCGCTGGTCTTGTTCTGTAGGCACCGACTCTGCTAGGCTTCCCAGGAGAATTAACTTCTATCAACATATATTCGGGAAAACGGTGATTACAACTTCGGTGTGGAAGTTATTCTTATTGCCTCAAACAGCGCTAATTAGAAATCGTAGAAAGGGCTGTAATCATCGCTAAGATGAGACATCCAATCTTCTCACTCCTCCTCAGTATTGGACTCCTAAACCATGTGCATGTCCGAGGCGATTCGATCCGAGAAGATCACATCCCTGAGGACCTGAATGGATCGAACTTTACATATCCATGGCCTGTCAAACTATACCAATTCACGACTCAACACGCTCAGACTCTAGAAATGGCATTCATGGACGTCGCTCCAACAAGTACTCCCAACAATAAAACCGCAGTTCTGCTGCACGGGAAGAACTTTTGCGGTCCAACTTGGAATGCCACTGCCATTGTGCTTACTCAAGCCGGCTACCGAGTTATCCTTCCTGAGCAGATTGGATTCTGCAAGTCCTCGAAACCTGTTCACTACCAATTTAGTCTACAGCAGCTTGCCTATAATACCATAGGTCTACTCAAAGCTTTGAACATCGGGAACATAACACTCATCGGCCACTCGATGGGTGGTATGCTGTCAACGAGACTCTCTTTGATGTATCCAGAAAACATCACGGAGCTAGTTCTCGTTAATCCCATCGGACTCGAAGATTGGAAAGCTCTTGGGGTGCCGTGGCAAGAGCTGGACATAACCTGGGCGATCGAGGCAGCGAGCAACTACACCACTATCCGTGCTTACGAGCAGTCTACCTACTACGTCAACACCTGGAATTCAAGCTACGACATATGGGTCAACATGCTCAACAACATCTATCACGGAAGTCAAGCAAAGGAGTTTACCTGGGATCAAGCTCTTACAACAGATGCCGTCCTCACCCAGCCTGTGGTCTACGAGTTTCCATTGTTAAAGCCAAAGACGTTGTTGATGATTGGTGCTAAGGATAATACGGCAATTGGGAAGGCTTGGTCTCCGCCAGATGTTCAGGCAAAGCTAGGACACTACAATGTGTTGGGAAAACAAGTGGCTGCAATGATCAACGGGTCAACATTGATCGAGTTCCCAGACTTGGGACACGCACCTCAGATTGAGGAGCCGGACACATTTCACGCCGCGCTGATGGGGTGGTTAAGTGAATGATTTAGATGATAGTAATCTAAAAGACTCCAGCTGTGATCAGAGACGTAAAATTCACTCTCAAAGACGAATATTTGTCTTCCATGCATATTAAAAGAGCTGTAAGCACTAATTATGTGATACAAAGGATAGTTCAATGTTAAGCAAAAGGAACACTGTCAACGGATACTATCTGATAAAGTTTGTTGCTTTGTCATTGACAACAATTATAGAGATAGCAACAACCGCTCGAAATTATCAGTTTAAAGAGAATCAAAATGGTAGCGTGATAATGCAGACCTAGGCATGACATAACAAAGAGATCTGCTCTAGACTGGTGAGCAAACACCCGGCTGAGAAGTAAAAGATCGACCAGTAGCAAATATTTGACGTCCAAGTTACAGCGCAGTAGCTCTCTTTAAATACTCGGATGTACAGGTTTCTTTCGAAGCAAAAAGTTCAGTACTAAATCTCCGTCAAGTGGAGTTGCAACTTTCACCCCTTCGAAAAGGCACAGATCTCACCAGAAGTCCAGCTTCGACAGTGAATGTCTCCCCCAAATACTGATCACACCAGTCACAAAATTCAGGCAGCCACAAATGCGCTCGTAGTATAAATAATTCGACGACTAAGCAAATCTTAGACTCCAACTGACTCTTAAAAGATCGAAGGGACGATACCTCTTGATGATAAAATGTGTGTATGAAATAGAAAGAACTAAAACTCTGGCAGCTTTTGCGCGATGGACTGCTATTGCTAACCAGGTGTTGACGAACTTTCTCGAGTTACCAGAGCTAGTAATGCTAGACACCAAGCAAGAGATGATATATTGATGGAAGAAATAAGTGCCTACTTGGAGGGGGGAAATCGAGTCCGGAATCTTAAGTTTCAAGATGGCGCTTGGTACTAACCTGATGTTGCTTTAGAGTAGCTAAGCTGAGGACAGTAAATTTACAGAGCAAAGGTCTGTAGTCTGGAAATGACTAGCTTTTTAAGCACCCGCTTAACACTCAACCCAGCATTGATAGCTTTTCGGTAGCTAAGTCGAGAACTGTACTTCTGAATAGGAAAGATGGCTGCTTTCTCGAGCATACAAATCAACCCCACCCAGTATCAGGGCAATGGAATGACCACCATTTGAAGTAGTTGATCAGACACAGTATATCAACGATAGAATATGTTTCAGCATGATTTGTTTCTCAACGTCTTTAATGCACAAGCCATCTTCCTCCCGAGCATGGATTAATATACAGCCTAATGTCACTTTAGAGCAGCTGGAACGAGAGGAGTATATCTAAGCAACAAGAATCCTCAAATCAGAAGAGACAACCTGCTTCTTCGCTATTACATAAGTCAGATTGTATGCCCTTCCTGTCACTTCACCCTCTCTCACTCCCTCTCCAGACCAAACCAGCAAGCCTTTAACCCCCAAAAGCGAATCATGTAACCCAATATTTCCAATTCACTTGAAATCACAACTGCACACAACGCAGGAATTCAAAAAAAAAAAAAAATTGAATATCAAGCCTCTGACTTCCAAGTGAATCATCCAGGCTGGCAACCAACGACCTCCCATTCACCTGAAACACATAAACGCATTCACTGACTCACCCCCCGACAAAACTCCACCCCAGAAGCAAACCGTGGGTATATAAACCCCCTCTCTCACAACCGCAAAGGAACACACAATACAAGAAAACCTTTGGCAGCTTTGGAAGGACTGGATAACCGGGACTTTTTCTAACCCCGGAAGCAACGCGGTTTTAGACAGCATGGCTTTTTATTTTTTTATTTTTTCTTACTAAATTTGTGCTTTTATTCACCATAAGACTAAAAAGCTGAGCTATTTTCCATCCTGTGCTCATTCTCTGCTGATTTAATTCACTCACCTAGCCGCACCACTCTCCGAACCGTTCTCCGCGGCTAGTGAATCTATAAATTCACCTCTTTCGGTCCTTTGCTCTCCGTTTTCCACTCTCCGCCCTCCATTCACCTCCCTCGGCCCCCGTCCTCCGTCCTCCGTATTCCGCCCTCCGTCCTCCGTCCCCTCTATATAAACCCCCCTCCAGCCTCTCTATAATCCGCACAAAAACGTTCCTTAAACAAGACGAACATAGGAACGGATGGCGGTGGTGTTTGGAGTGTCATCCTGGCCGCGGCCTTGGTTGTGTAGAGCTGGTGTAGTTTGTTATGCTACGCTTTTTCCGTAGCGTTATTTGCTATGAAGGGTTGTGGGGTATTGTTGTTGTTAATTAAGTTGTTGTTGATAATAATTGAGTTATTATTGTCAAGTCTTAGTATTATTTTCTTTGGAAAATAGTATTATTTCAATTTACGAAGAAGTAGCAATGAATAATAGATGATTGACAGTAAAAACAAATTTAACAGCAGACTTCACTCCCTCCAGACTCCCCACGGCTCCGATCTCATCTCATCAACCCCTATACCATGTCGTGTCATATCATGTATTGCTCTGGCCTTCGCTTTTGCTTTTGATATCAATCAATCAATCAATCAATCCCGTTTGTTTCTGGGTAGCACCAGATGCCTATGCTACATTCATTCGTCCTTTTCAGCAGGCGGTGATTAGAATACGAGCTATATAACCTTATCGAGTATCTGGTACTGGCCCTAATGATTGTTATAACGAGATGATGAAGCGAAGCGTGTGTGAAGTAGAGCAAAAACCCTCACTCACCTTCTTACGCTGTTGGAGAAACAATTGATGATAATAAAAGGAGAGGGGATAGAAAGGAGAAACCGAGCTGCGATTCTATTCTCTCTCTCTCTCTCTCTTGCTTTCATCTAACTAGGTAGGTAGGTAGGTAAGATATGCCATCCGTCCGTCCGTTCGTTTCATCCAACTCATTTTTCTTTCTGATTTCATGCACACATGCTTGCCATCCATCCATTCATATTTTGAAATGCTTCCCTCCTCCTCCTCCTCCTCCTCCTCCTCCTCATCATGAGAATCTTTCCATCCATCCATATACAAACTTCCCCTTCTTCTCCTGCCTCGAAACAACAAGCCAAGCCATAACCCAACCCAAACCAAACAAAGGTATCAAACCGCCTCTCTCCCATCCAAAGAATAAGAACGCACACTTCCTTCCTTGCTCCCTTCCTCTTTCCGCCCCAATCAAGCCCCCGACCCCCCAACACTCAACGCAGCCAACTTCTCCCTCACACTCCTCAACACCTCCGGATCGGGCGCAGGTTCCACCCTGCCCGGCGGCGCACGGGGACAATCGCCACAAAGCCCATGTCCACACCTCACGCACTCGGGCCCCGGCTCCGCGCTCTCTCGCCGCGCTATCCCCTCTGCTGAGTCCGGGTGTGGGACCGGCGGGAAGGTTTTGTTGCATTTGTGGCAGTTGTATTTTACGGGGAGGGAGGTGTTGGAGGAGGGTGCGTCGCCGGGGTAGCCGTCGGGGTATTTTTTCTTTTTGGCGCTGCTGGATGTTAGGTCATGATTTGGGGGGGATGGGAAGAGAAGGGAGAGGAAAGGGGGACATACGGATCCCGAGGACAATCAGCACAGCGGATATGTTGGCACGTAGCGCAAGTTTTGATCCCAGGCGGGAAGAGACTCGAGCACGAATGACAGGTCCTCCGAACCCTTTGCATGGGCTTCTTCCTCACTAATGGCTGGGCATTTGGTTTCGGGTTCGGTTTGGTGAGGATGAGTTGTTCTCTCAGGCCATAGTATGTATCTGGTTCTATGCCTCCCACGACGATTGGAGCAGAAGTAGTAGATGGTCCCTTCTCCTTCTTCTCGGTCTTCTTGGCTGGGTAGCGGGGACATTGTTTGCAGCGCGTGTGTTCGCACTGGGCACAGATCTTGTTGTTGCCAAAGGTCGTGTTGCAGCGGTGGCAGGACCGGTGGATGCGCATCCGGATCGGCTTCTCGATGCGGTAGGTTTGCTTGTCGGGCCCGGTGGAGAGCGGTTCGACTGTGATGGCGAAGCGTTCACCTAGTTTGCGAGCGCGGTCGGCGTCGATTTGAGAACGCATTATTTTGGTTACTCCGCTGGGGATGTCGTCTTCTTGAGCGGTTTCTGGTTCGGGGATTGGTGCTGGGGTTGGTTCGGCTGGTTTTGTGGTGCTGGAGATGTTAGGATATATCTTCGGAGGAAAGCATTGAACGTACCTGGGACCAGCTGTTGCTGCAGATGGTTTGGAGGAAAATGATAGCCTCTTGGATCCATCGCTTCTTTTCAATACCGTCTTCATTCTCGACAACAATCCACCCTTCTTCTTTCCGGGGACCTCTGGCCCCTCCTTCGCCGGCGTCGACATGGTGAATTAGATTATGGGAGTAACTAATTGCTGAGAGAGAATCTGCCAATACTATCGCTCCATCAAGTTGTGTTTTTGTCGAGAAAGAACAATTCCCCAAGTTTCTCGCCCGTTTGTCTTGTCTTGTCTCGCAGAAATTGTAACGTTCCTTTCGTGCCTCTCTCCTCCCGTGACAGCAACAACAATATCGAGGGTGTACGAGATAGATATGATCCGATGGACGGGCGCCTCGGTGTAATTATTTTTCGGACGACAAGAGGTGAAACTTAATGCTTTGCAATTGCTGATATTGAAGAAGGAGACGAGGGGTGTTTGTATGGAGAGAGAGGTGTTGGACGTTGACGGTTTGTCGGCTTTCCTGTGCTATGGTACTGGGATAATTCTTGGGGGTGGAAGTTTGATTGATTGGGATTTGCTGGTAGCGAGCGCAAGGGAGCGAGGGAAAAGCAATGTGAAATCGACGATCCTTTTGGGAGAGCTAGCGAGCGCCCGGGAATCAGGTCGAGGTTCGTCGATACAGTATTTGGGGAGATAGAGTTGCACGATTGAACACTGACAGCGAAGCAGTGTACAACGGAAGATGAGTGAGGGAGGACGTGAGTGAGGGTGACGATGGAAGAGGAGTGGAGGAGTGAGAGGAGAGAGAGAGGAGAAAGAAGGGTCAGGACAGGGTCAGTGCCAAAGCAGACAAGGCAAGTCAAGGCAAGGCTTTCCTGCGCCCGCGTCTGCTGCGTGTGTCTCCTGCTGCTGCTGCTACTACTACTACTACTACTACTACTACTGTACTGCGCTGGGTGGAAGCCGTCAGTCAGTACGGCCTCGTCCAGTTGGGTGGAAATAATGAATGGAATGGAACCAAGGGTGTTCTCTTCCGCTTCCGCTTCCTCATTACTCGGAGCAAGTGCAGTGCGAGTGCAGTGCGGTGCAGGGTGGAGAATACAGTACAGTACCAATGACCGACCGCGCCAACCTGGTGATGGCGACGCAGGGTTGATGGGGTTCATGGGTTCATGGGTTCATGGGTTGGGTTGCGACGGTGGAACACTCACTGACTGGCAGTGGCAGTGGCAGTGGCACTGGAACGAGAACGACCGAGAATCGATGTTCGTCCCGATGCAAGGCAAGGCAAGGCACAGGCAAGTGATGAGTGAAGAGAAGAGGGAAAAGGGAAAAGGGAGAATTGCCACGACGCAATCAAAACACAACACGCACCGCTTGACGCCTCAATTGATGCTGATTGATGCTATGCTATGACGGAGTCTAACGTCGTATTGCAGCGGTGGCCCATGAAAGGAGGAATATTCACTGGGAATCCCATATAATTTACTGTACAGATGTTGGGTTCCAGGTGGACGGCGACGTTGCTGTTGGCTGAGACGGAGCGTTCGCTGACGGCGGCTGATGATGAATGAATGAATGAATGAATGAATGAATGATACGCTGAGCGGTCGAGAATCAATCTTGTTGATTACAGTAGAGTGAGTACTGTTGTGAATACTACCCTCTCCTAATACAGTACTATTGACCCAAGCGACGTGGTGGATGGGTTCCACTGCTGCTGCTGCTGCTGCTGCTGATTCTCTCCCGCTGCTGAAATCCCAAGTGTTCAGGCAGCGTGTCCCAACGCCCGTTCCCAACCCTCAGGTCGGGTTTGCGCTGTCTCGCCTTCCCCTTCCTTGGTAAGATTACCACCCGAGATTTCGGTGCGGTGAGCAGGACAGGCGGCACTAATGCCTGGCCGGGCGTCAAAGAGGGGGAAATCTCACAGGGCAATCCCACGAGTCGAGAATCGAATCTGGGCCGTGGGTCGAGACCATCACGCACGATTCATTCACGTCGACAATATATCTCGAAGTCTAAAGTGAAGATATACCAATCGTGTATCCTTTCTTACCTACTCTCTTCTCGTTTGTTTGGACTGGACTGGATGTGCAGTGCAATGGCGGGACGGTTCGTACCACATTTCGACATTCCTCGGCCGCACCATCATCTGCTTCTCTTCCATGGCTCCATCGCCCATGAACCCATTTTATCCTCAACCCCTGTCCCTGGAATGGATGACATGCCCCACTCCTCGGGTCCAACAAGTGAGAGCTAAGAAAATACCCCTGCTGAGCACTGCAAGCGAAGCTACCAGTTCTTTCATTTGCTGTTCACTTTCTCCGCAGGCCAGAGTGGAGAATGTCAGCCGATTTTTCATCTTCCCATTGGAACCCGCAGCTGCGGCCCCGTCTCTTTTTAGCTAAGACAGAAAAATAGTCTAGAATTTCAAGGTCCGCTAGACTGTTTTCCGTCTCCGTTAGAAGAATGTCTGAATGGAGTCAAAGTTGAGGGAAACACTTTATTCCTAAGCCCATTTCTCATCCCACAATCCATACATTGTGATCCAACTTCCTCTCCTGTCCTGTCCTGTCCTGTCCCCTTCAGTCTGATGACTAAGAAAGCCTCCGATTCTATCTACTTCCCCATTAGGCCTTCCCAACCTTCCACATCAAGAAACCATGCATCTTCCTACTCGATCTGTCCCAAGAAAGGAGGTCTGAACTTATATCTATCACCCCATCCTCAGATCCTCGACTCCGGTACCGTACTGCCGAATGCCGAAGATGTCTACAGTACAGCATCTACCTGTCTATATTCTCACCGCATCATCATCTGTACCTATCTCTACTAGGAATACCTCACCTCACCTCGCTACGATCTCTCCCCAGGCGTCAGCCACCATGTGTAACCGCCCCGCCCACCTTCTCCTTCACGCGCGCCCCCAAACCCAAAAACCCTTTCTTTTTCCTCCTCCTCTCCCTCTTCCTCCTTGGGTCAAGGTCGTATCTCGTATCCCAAAGCAAAATCTAAGACATACACCACCGCCCCCATCCATCTAGCCTCAACTTTTCAAACTTCGTGCATCGTGGGACCCGTCGTGCGGCCGCACAACAAACGCTCCCTGCACCACATCCCCCCAAAGCGTCAATCGTAATCGAGCGCTTCTCGCACCGTGCGTGCGTGCGTGCGTGCTTGCTTGCTTCATCGTCGTGGGACGCGGGCCCGGCGAAGATCATGCTTTGGGGAACCTGGTCCGAGGGTACTGTACTGGTTTCCTTTCTTTCTCTTCATCCCATCTCCTCCCTTGTGAAGAAAGAGGGAGAGGTCGCCGATTAAACGGACTCGGGCGAATACCACCCGAATATTATACTTTCGGTTCGGCACTCGGTTTGAAATCCCGAGTTGGAGGGTGGATGGAGGGTGGATGGAGGGTGGTGTGCTGAAGAAAGAAAGGCGGGTGGGAAAGATAAGATGAAGGAAGGGAGGGAGGAGCAGGCGGGCGTATCGCGTATACCCATGTCTCTCTTGGATGGTGGATGGAAGAGCGGGTCTCGGTTCCGGGTTTCTGTTTTTGGGATGGGATGAAGCTTTCGGCGCTACTTAGGTAAGTCCGAAGGAAGCAAGAAATCCGTCAACGAGCGAGCAAGCGCTTCATCCAAATCCTTGGAAGGGGAACTCTTGAAGTGTCAAACAGTCCAGATTTCTCTCACAAGGTAAAAAGATGAAAAGAGTCGCGTCAACTCGAAACAAGCACCCTCATATATAATCCCTTACCAATCCCCCACAAATCATCAATGCACGTTCCAGTTCTAATCCCGACTCCGTGGTCAGAGCTCCTTCTCTTCTCCTGCCATGCAATGCCACCATGGGATGGAATCCATACTGAATTTCCTTTCCTGTTATCATTCTTCTAGAGCTCACCTGTTACAGAGCTTATGTGAAGTCCCAAGCTTTGACCAAACGACTAACTGACACAAGTGTATTTATGCGTTCCTATCCATTGGTATCTTTTTGCATTTAAACTCTTTATTTTCATGCGCATTAGGAGTGGGAATTCCCCGTTTCCATTCCTCTATCCACCCATCCACCCATCCATCTCTCTATCAAAAAACACAAAAAAAAGAAAACCCGTTTACGAACACGAACTCACCATCCCAACATTCCAATATCTCGCAACACTTGCTCAAAAGTAGCAGTCTTCCTCCGTTGCCGGTCCCGAGTCCACCACGCCATACCGTACTGTACAAGAGAACAAGCATCATCCCCGCACTTCCTTGCTATTGAATTAATTCCCCTCCCTCCCGTTTCAACCACTCCACGCAACGAAGATGCACAACGGAATCAATCCACTCGATAATTTGAATTTGGCCCGGCCCCCAGATGGAGATTCCAAAACTCCCGAAGACGGCTTCCTTGACGGTGGGTAGGTGGAGGGTGGAGAGAGGGTGGTGGAGAAAAAAGAATCGGTATGAAACTAGCACAGGGTGGTGTTCGGGTCATACGGGCCGTGGTTGAGGGTTGGGTTTGGTTTGGTTGTGAGATGAGATGTGAGGTGAGGTGTGAGGATTGATGATAAAAGAAAGAAGTGAGGGGGAAATAAGCGTCTTTGTTTCTTTGCTTTTGGGTTGTGGGTTGTGGGTTGCGGGAGGATGAATGAAGGGTGTGGACGTTTGGAGGAGGGGTGGGGAGGCAAGGTAAGGTAAGGTAAGGTGCTTTGCTTTTTGTATCGGATTCTCGGGAGGTGCAAAGGTGTGATGGTAAGATACCGGTAAATGGGGAAGGGAAGGGTAGGTTGGATGAGCGTTGCTTTTTGGGATGTTTCTTTTCTTTTTGCTGTGTGACGAACGTTCTTGTTTAAGTGTTGAGGCTCGATAGTGAGGTTTAGAGCACATCGACAGGTACTGCGTCTTTCTTGTTCTTTCTGTTTTAATAGTAGTCTCTCTGTTCGCCTGAAGAGTGAATCCAATTCATTATCCGCATGGAAAGATTCACTCTCCCGTCTCAGATCTAGGAAATCAGAAGTTTGGGTATATATACCTCCCTCCCCCACCCCCTCATACCGAATTCAACAATACAAGATTTGGACTGGGAGATTGCATGTGCTTGGCTCCGGAAGAGTGTCACGGGCTACAGTAGTTGGTGTCGAAGAATTGTTGATATCGGGTAGTGTCTGCCTGTCAACTTCTTGTTGGAGATGACATATGCCATAACACTTGTTGCTCTCAATTACACTTTGTTATTGTCATTTTTTCGCATCTCATGAATCTCATGTTCTCCCAATGAAGGGATCCGTCTTTACCCTATCCATAAATCATCTTCTACTTTTAACACAAACAAAAACCAAGGTCATATCTCATTCTCCGTTACCTCGGGCTATCCAAGCATAATGTGCTGTGTTTATTTCTCCGTCCGAACGCTGGGTCAGGGGTTTATATGTGCCTCTCCGGCCGATATACTTGAGTACATACGCGTATGTGAATGTTCATTTGTTTCATTCACCATTCTTGGGACAATAGAATGAATTCTTGTTTCACGCTTCTGGGATATCTATGCTTTGTCAAGACGAAACGTCAAGACCGACAAGGTAGATTGTTGTGATGTTCATTCACAAGTTATTACATGGAATCTGTGATGTCTTCTGTAGTAGTCTTGGGACAATAGTGATGTCCTTGATTTTGGGTTTTGGACAGACATTGACGTCGCTTAGAAGTTTGTACTAAATTAAATGTTATTTTTCTCGTTTCCAATCAACGTTCTTGCTGCCAACATATATCTATTGTTGTCAACACATCCAAAATATTTCATTCTTCCACTCGCCCACTGTTGTTGACTATTGTTGTTGTCAACAACCCATCCATCCATCCATCCCTCATCCTCTACACATCCTCCACACATCCCCCACCCCACCTCCGACCAACAATCCGCACCCACAGACCCCAAGACCAGGTTCCCTGCTCCCGTCCTTTTGAAAAATGCCTACCTGTCTCTTTGGTTTTACCAAAAAGAAAAGGAAAGGAAAGGAAAGGAAGAAGGTTAAGCCGGGTATATATAGACCTCGGGCGGTGAGGCTGGGAGTGGGTCTCTAATCACGGACGACTGTGGGGAGGTTTTAGTGAACTTCTTTCGGGGGGTTCGATGAGGCTGTGGGGGGTTGTTGTCTTGGACGAGTGTGTTTTTTGTTAGTGAATGGGTTTGGGGGTCAAGACGGTGAGGCTGAGGGGAGGGGTTTTCTTGGATGAGTGGGCTTTATGGTTGAATAGTGAATGATTTTGCGAGTTTAGACGGTGAGGTTGAGGGGAATTTGTGTTTTGGACGATTGTGTTTGTCAGAGGTGAATGGTTTTGGGCTTAGACGGTAAGGCTGGGAGGTGATTTTCCGTCTCCGACGAGTGTTTTTTATAGTGAATATACTTTTGATCAGACGGTAAGGCTACGAATTATTTTCCGTCTCCAACGAACTCGCAGACAAGTGTGTTGCACATAAGTGAATAACACTCCCTGACTCTCGACGGGCGGCCGCCATTTTCCACCTCTTTTCTCCACGATATATAAACCCTCAACGCTCCCAGATCAACATTCTTCGTCGAACAGAAGCCGGTCATACATTGGACAGATAGTGGATTTGGGGATCCGCAACGGCTGTACTGATCTTCAAGACCGCCCTCAATCCGCAACGATCTTGTGCGATGACCGTAGTGTTTGTTGCTCGTAGTGGTCGGTGTTGATAGTGAAAAAGACCGTTAACAACAAAAAAGGGTGTTGACAGTGAAGGTGGTTTGATGATATTACCAAGCTATAGCCAACAATCCCATCAACGAACGAGCCCCCTTCCTACCATCTTAACGCCGAGAGGCCGAGCCCCCAACCCCCAGGTATTCCAACTCTGATTGCGTCCAAAGATGTATTTCCTAAAAGCGTTAGGTTGGTTTGAGGGTTTATATACCTGTGAGAAGTGGTTGGCGTGGGTCTCGCCCGAGTTTGGTCTTGTTATTCACTCAGATCTCGGAGGTATGAGGCTGTAATTCAGTGCTATTTCTCGAGATTCACTTTATGTTGGTACAGAAATATGGCAAAACAATCTAGCAGACTTTCCTATCTGAGAAATTTCTTCATTTTGTCACAATCTTACACAGAGTGCTGTTCCAACCCCCTAGCTCGTGCGGTTTGCTTTGAGCATTAAATCCTCTCCCTAATATGAATGAGTTGTTTCTTTACTCGTGAAAAATCGCTAGTACTGATTTAAGAGTAATTCACGTTTTTTGTTCACTCTCAATTTCTCTGAACTTCAAAAGATAGAGCTGTGAATCAGATATTTCGAACATTCACCTCATGTTTCTACATATATAAGATACTTTTACGGAATATATGTACTAACTTTACTATTGTACTTTGACTATAAATATGTACTAACAATACTACCGTACTTTTCCTATGTATATGTGAATGCAAAACGAGATGTACCTGGGAGTTCCGAGATCACAGAGAAACCCTGCTTCTCTGAGGCACATCGAAGGTTTCGTGAACTACTCCAGCATGGGACCCTCATGGTTCGGTGTTAGATTCGGGAAGATGATATCGAAGGCCGAGTCAAGTACAGCGAAATCCAAGGCCGAGTCGAGTTCAGCGAAGAAGCCAGTCAAGCACTGAAAGGAAACAGTCGAGACAGTCAAGGCAGGCTCGAAGGCTAAGTTTCCTACATGTACTAACAGGGTTAAATAGTTTTGCCGTACAATGTCGCAACAGAGTTATATTACTTTTATGATAGTGAAGTCACACCACATCCTCTGCTACGAATGGCAACGTGAAGGAAGGCAGATCAAGCAATACTACGACTCCGGATACGTCGGTTCCTCGTACATACGGGAGGTGAAAGTCGGGTGGCGTTGTCAGTACATAAATGCGGGGAAAATACTGTAGCTGCACTATCACATGCAAGCAGTAAAGGTACTGTGGCTTTGTTGTTGAATATATATGGAAAAAGTACTATAGCTTCGTGGTAGATTCTCAATCTAATAATTTTAGTGTCAGAGGTTAGTACATGCATATCATAAAAGTATTATAGCTACGCTGTCTATTTATAATCCTTCATGTTCGTTTCATTAGATTAATACATATATTATGCAAAAGTACGGTAATTCAGTCGCAAATTTTATTCCTTTAATTTCAGTTTCACATGTTAGTACTTACATATAACAAATGTCCTTCCACCTTGCCGTTCATTTCCAATTCCTTAGTTTCAACTTTTCATACCGGTGCTTACATCCGGTCAAAATACTGTAACTCTGCCGTTCATCCTCCATTCATTCACCCTTTATGCCTATACTCCTAACCTAGTCCCTCTACAATTTACCCACCTCCAACAACACCCCCAAAGAAACCCACCAACCCCTTATCCTCAGTCTCCTTTGCATAAATCCCCATAACCCTCAAAGCCAATACCACTTCTGCACTCCTTTCTCCTAAGATCAAATCTGGCAAAACACCCACAGCATTTTTCCACAGCGCTTCATGCACACATCCTAACGCCCCCTCAGCCTCTCTAGCAATCTTGCACTTGATGCAGAGTGCTAGCACAGTGTTTACTAGTGCCCAGCGAGCAGGGTCGGAACCAGGGGATGAAGGAGAGGTTGAGTATTGGGATAGGGGGTGTGATTGGAAGGTTGAGGCTGTGAGTTGGAGTCGGCTGAGGGAGGGAACAGTCGAGAGGACGTGTGTTGTCATGCGGAGCCATAGAGGGAGTGGGATGAGATTGAGGGGCGTGTAAGTCTGATTTTGAGTGTGGTTGGATCTAAAGGTGCGGAGATTGGCAGTGAATGTTTCTGGTAAGAGGAAGGTTGGGAAGATTTCTGGTCTGGGGAGGAGTGTTTGTGTTTCTAGGTGAGGGTCTATTTGTGGATGGTCGTTTGGGTTCGAAGAGGTGTTCAATAGCTCGTTTGTTGGCAATTGCACTGGATCTCCAGGACTTTCGATTTGAAATTTCCTGCAACAAGTTAAGGATCTTAATACCAAATCTCATTACGCCTGACTGACTTCTTTCCTGGCCCTCTTTTCTTTCTCGCAGTAGCGTAAACACATTCCTCGCCGCGCGCAATGCAGTTTCTACATTGTGGAGTTCCACCATCGCATCTTCTCTTGCGGGATTTACAGCTGACACATGCCTGAATCAGATCAGAGAAAGAATCTCATAGATTGTCGGATGAAGCCTTACTATTTGGATTTTGGGGGGTTGAGGATTGGACTTTTGTCCAAGGGGCATGATGAAGTTGTTGAGAAGGCCGTGAAGATATGTGGGGAGGACTTAGACGAATCAGGATGTGCCGTTCATGTCGAGCTTACGTTGTTGCTGAGCCACAAGTGGGAGCTTAAAGTGGAAGCAAACTGAGTGGAGGTAGAAACACGGGAGTGAAGAGGTGGAAGTAAATGGCGGAAGCAAATTCTGTCGCTTATGGAGTCTAGCTACTGTAAGCGAGGAGGATTTGCTTCCACTTGGTCTCCACTATTGCTAATCAGATCACAACCCTGGACTTTTCATGTAAGTAGACATACAGGCACATCCATACCTGAGTTGACTCTGATGCTAGCTGCCTAGGAGCTTCCTTGAGAGGGCAAGTGAAGAAAATCAGGTGGGCAGAAGTGAAGCACGTGACCGATTCACATCAGTACAATGCGTCAGAAGGCAAGTGGAAGCTGATCCGATCTAATCCATTCAGTTGCAAATCCAGTTCGAATAACCCTCCGCCATCTCAAACACAAACAAGCATCCTCTAGAAGTAAAGAAAGTTGAAGAATAAAAACACAAAGGAAACTTGACCACAGTGATTAGTACGCAACTCACTCTCGCATAACCCCATCTAACCATCTGCTCAATCCTCATCGTAGAGGTGTGTACCTCCACCAAACTCAACGAAATCGGGGAAGGTGCAAGTTCTAGCTACCTTGAGAGAAAGCATCTTTACGCTTCCCCACTTTCTCTCGTCTTCTTCCCACCCGTAGCCAGAGCACCCTCCTCCTCCGAAGCTTGGCCATGTCTTAAACCTCGATACTCACTAAAGTCAAGCTGCAACTTCTCGAAATCCCAGCCACGAGACAGAACCAAGAACCCAACGCTAACCACCGGCAACAAAAGCACATCCAGAACACCAAAGAAGATCGCAGCCTCTGCGACACCGATAACATTGCCTCCATCACTCAACCCAAACGCAATAGGATACAGCAGCCACAATAAGTTGGTCCAACTTGCTAAGATCATGTAATCCCGAGAAATTCCAATAACTTGTGCCGACTCGCGACTCTCATTCAGGGTGCTCATAACGAGGATGATATACGCGAAGGTTCCGAAAGCGAAGAATCCCCATTTGTAGCTGGTGGTGGTATAAGCAGCAGCAAGGTAACTGAGGATCCAGAACCATGCGATGAAGATGTTGAGAATAACAGTGGTCCATGAGACCCCTGATAATAGACCTAGAGATAGGACAAGCGCTGGGAAAGAGACGACCCAGTTTATATAGCGAGCGTAGAAGATTTGGCGGGTGAGGTTATCGGTTTGTAAGATGGAGCTCCAACCAAGATTGGACGCTTGAGCGAAGTATGTTAGGGATCCGACGAGGAGTGCCATTGACAGGGTGTAGTTGAATACTCGTTTGCTTTCGGGGGCGGTGAAGGAGGGGACTAGGCATACAAACTAGGAGAAAGGACGATGTTAGTAAAGTACTGAGAAGGGAACATGGAGGAACTGTCGGTCGTAGGAGCTCTTACGAATGAGAGGATGTAGATCGCGGTTACAGCCCAGAGCCAGTCGGATCCATGGACGGATAAAGACAGGTCGACTCCGGTCGGTGGGTTGATGTTGAGAGCGTCGTTTGCTCGAGGAAAAAGGGCCATTGTAGCTGCTTAAATAGGACTAATTAATGTGTGAAAGCAGTTGGGCGGTCGAATGTGTGGTTTGGAAAAGGGAAATAAAGTGTGTATCTTGTGAAAAGGGCGAAGTAGAAGGAAACGACGTCCAGTATCTTATATTTGCGGCCCTGAGATCCAATCTTACGTTGCTCGTATGGATCTTGGGTATTGATAATCGCGGAGACTGAGTGGAAACAAACGTGTAAGCCCGAACGTGCGGAGGCAAATAATTGGAGCCGCGGAGGTAAATTAGTCCTTGGGTTGAACATGGATAGATACCATTTGCTTCCGCTGATTATCTCATCATGTCTCACCAATTGTACGAGGCGCAAACTAAAGCTCAAACAGAACAAAGCTATCTATTAAAGACATTGCTAGATTTTCATGAGGTATACTGCTTTTTACCTTACGGAATGCTATCGATATCATGATGATCAGAAGTTATCCGCCTCGCCAAACTCAGGGGCTCGCTTATACAACGACACATTGAAATGTGCTTCTCAATGGTTTCACTAACCTGCATCGTCTGTAGGCTCTCTCAGTGCATGATTCTCAAAGGATTACAGACCTTCTATCATATAATAGCTACAATCTAGCTTCCAACGAGACGGCCAGATTCATCAAATGTTGTCTGAGAATGTGAATCTGTCTCGAATCGCTACGGTCAAGACGGATCTCGAGATACGTGCCCTACCAGACTTCATTGTTGCATTAGAAGATCGAAATATGAGGTGTGTGAGCTCTCCTCGGCTGACAGACAAATAGATCGTATCTCCAAACCTGAGAGTGGGATGAAGAGCAGACATCAAAAGTGGGCTTGACACAAGCGATCCCTTCCCGCTTTGGCGGAATAGGCGAAGCACTAACCCATGTAAGAGCTCTTAAATCGCTGAGGGAGTCGATGTTTGCATCATGACATACGTTCGTAAGTCTTGAAAGCATACAAAATTTGTTGAATTGAAGTTCTGGGCAAATGGCCACCAAACAATTGAATGGTATCGGTGCCTTGGACGCTCCAAGCGTTGACCCTCTGCAAGGAACGAAGTATGACTTCCCAAGAGACAGCGTTGGGTTCGGTCGAAAGAGTCTCAATCCAGAGTGGCCAAACGGAGCCAAGATTGCAGTGTCCTTCGTCATCAATTACGAAGAGGTATATGGAGGCTTTCCCAACATCTCAAACAATGCTAACAAATGTCTAGGGAGCTGAGAGGACCGTTCTAAATGGAGACGAGAGATCAGAAAATGCCCTTTGGGAGCAATCTCACGTGCCCTTCAGAATGGGAGAACGAGCGACAAATGTGGAAAGCGACTACGACTACGGCTCTCGAGTCGGAGTTTGGAGATTGCTTGATATCTTTGAGAGGCATAGAATGCCTGTCACTGCTTATGCCGTAGGCATGGCGCTAGAAAAGAATCCCGAGGTTGCAAAGGCATTTGTGGATGGTGGGCATGAGGTTGCTTCACATGCTTATAGGTGAGTTGCAGGCTGCGGAACAAAATGAGATTGCTGAATAGTGATAGATGGATCGATTATCATGGTATGAAGCCTGATGAAGAGAAGGAGTACATTATCCGACAACTCGAGTCGTTGAAGAAAAGTACTGGACAATATCCCGTTGGTTGGTATTATGGACGACTTTCTCCATACTCGAAAGGTCTGCTGCATGAAGTATTCTCAGAAATGAATCTACCGTTGTTGTATGAAGCAGATACATATGCAGATGATATTCCATACTGGGTGGATGTCCCCGTAGAGAAGGATCACTCTTCGCCGAGAGGAATGTTAATGATGCCGTACACGTGAGTGAAGCTCTATCTGATCTCGAACAGGCTGACAAGATTGAAGATATGACTGTAACGATCTCCGATATGCTGTCCCAGCTGGAGCATGGGGCTCAATGGGTGCATTTGAAGAGTATCTAAAGAGTGCCTTCGATGTACTCTATGCTGAGGGACAACGAGGCTCACCAAAAATGATGACGATTGGTCTTCACTGCAGGATAAGCGGCAAGCCAGGTCGTTCAACTGCTGTTGAGAAGTTCGTTGAGTATATTGCCTCTAAAGAAGATGTCTGGGTGACAACACGAAAGGATATCGCGTTGCATTTCCGAGAAAAGTTCCCTTATCAAAAAGGTCATCTAGCATGAAACGTAGACAGTGAATGAAATATAAAGACTTGAATACAAACAACTTGGTACATCTCTTGGCTCTGCCAGGGCCTATCCTGGATGTATCAGATCAAACACAGACATGCAAAGCTGCTCTGGATGGCATTGGAGTCTAGGCGAGGCGCAAATGTTGGGAAACTTAGAGCCTCGTCCAGTACGGAGTAAAAGTGCTGCCAAAATAGCAAGGGAACTAAATCATAAGGATGTTCAGAAAAGTGACTTAGAAACCTACGAACAAAAAGAAGGCTGTAGTTCTTCTAACCGCCACGTCGCTACTCAAAATGATGAAAAGACAGAAGAAGATGCTGCACTAGTGCAGAGACGAGAAAACAAACGAAGTATGCGATTGGAGATAAAATTAATAACGATAAGGGAATCCAATTAGGATGATCTCTTGTGCCGAAGCGCACAAGAACAACAATAGCCCTCAATAATAATGAGCTCCATCTAGTCATCAGTACACATCCATGATAATCGCCGAATAATATCTCCAAATAGACCAGTATATATCCATGCCCATACCCCATAACCAATCTCAATGAACGCCCCTTATATCCCATCTACAACTCCTTCCACTTCACAAAGCTCACAGCCTTCCAACCCAAACTCCACCGTCTTAGTCTTGCGCCCCAGAAGAACATAGGAACCCACAACGAAAGAACAAAGAATGTTATTCCAGCCATTTCACTGAGAGCGACAAGCTCGCCTGAGCCCGCGATCCAAGAGTTCGTTGTCGCTGAGAGACCGAAGCCGATGATTGCTGAGATAAGTTAGCGGAGTAAGGAGGCGAGGATTGCGGGGTACAAACATTTGAATGCCAATTGTGCAATTGTGACTTCCCCACGAACAGGCCCATATGCATCGAGAGTGCTATTGGCTGTTAATTGACTGGTCTTAAGACTGTATGCGAGACTTACTAGACGAATGAAATGTTGATTCCTTGTCCAATGGAGAAAGTCACTGATCACGTGTCAGCTAGCGCAAATGGAGGGGGAACTGATGACTTACACAGCCCAATGCCAATAATTGGTACCATGAAAGGTAACTTGAATTGCAATCCAGCACCGTAGAGAATCAAGGCGACGGGAGCAGTAACCATAGAGATCGCCATTGCTGGCAACCTGAATTCTGGTTCTCGGATGCCCTTGTTGCGAATTGTAAAGTAGTTTGCAATTGCTTCACCAACAGGACCACCAGCAGGAACTGAGATGTGTCAATTCACGAGTCAGAGCTCATATCAAACATGTGCGACTCACTAGCTAGTATACCACCAAGCAAACTCCCGAAGAAACCAAGGCCTGCTTGAAACGCGGTGAAGTTGTACACTCGGGCGAAGTCGTTCGCAACTGTCATGATGCATCAGTACTTTGTTCAAAACATATAAAGGTCAAGAAAACTTACAAGTCGATGAGAGCGCGACACTGAAGCCGATAGTAGCAGACATTACAAGTGTAGCCCACATCACAGGCGGCAGAATGACCAAGCCAAAAGGTCTGACAAACATCTTCCAGAGCGAATCATTGGTGTAAGTCTCCCCTGTGAACAATGCCAACTTGCTCCAATATGATGGCTTCTTAGCCTGTGAGATTGGCGAGTATTGCGGGCTGCCCAAGACGGCGGCTTCCAGACGCCGAATTCGTTCCTCCATGCGCTGAATGACGGTGATCTGAGTGCTCTCCTCCGGACCGTTCATCTCCGCCAAACGATCATGTTCATCGTAGTATCGCTGAACTCTTGCTTTCTCGGCATCATTAAGGATGATCGACAACGATAAACGGTAGGGATTCTGCTTATTGTCGAAGATGTCGCCTTCTTGGGAGTCTTCATACGATCTGTTGTATGCTGTCTCGGGGAAGGTAAAGATGATGAGAAGCAATAACGCTCCAATCATAACGGCACCGACAGTGTAGATGACTCGCCAAGAGTTGTTAACAACGATGAAGCCACTGATGATAATACCGATAGAGACTCCAGACCCGGTAGCAAAGTTGTACATCCTATATGAGTTGTTAGCGATATTAGACATTATTGATTAGAAAGGCCTACGCCATCATGGTTCCTCGCTCATGCAGGAAGAAAATGTCTGAGATGGTAGCTGGACCTAAGCACTCTCCAGCTCCGGAGAAGAAACCCAAGAATATTCTCCCAACAAGTTCACTGGTGAAGTTTGAAGTTGTACCGCACCAGATTGCTGTCGCAAAGTATCCCGAAAATGAGATGATGTACATTGGCCTCCGCCCATATTTGTTGATCAACGGCTGCCACAACAAATTGCCGGTACCTTGGGTGAGTGCTGAAGTTGTGAAGAAGAAAGCCACTTGGGGGATGATGGCTTCCAGATTTGGATTTCCTCCCGAGAAGTCCATTGCGATCTGAACGAGTGCGACTGTTGGACCGGCAGCCAGAAACGTACACATGAGCATACCGAAACATGTCACAACAGCGACATAAATCTTGAAAGGTTGAGACCTGCTTGTACTGAGTATCTCAGGAGGGCTAGATGATTTGGAACTTGTACTGACCAATTCAGAGGGTCGTTGGGATCCGTCGACGGCTTTGGGACTAGAATGATCTCTCCCGACTCTGAGCGTAGTTGTACTCGACCCAAAGCCTTTTCCTCCACCACCTCGACAACGCCATTTTTCTCCATAATTAAAATAAAGAATGTATGCAGCTCTCACCAGGAGGCCACGTGAAAAATGAAAATTATTAGTTGTGAACGACCGGTGATAGCTAGCACCTTGAGGTTATATGACTTTACAGTTGACAGATGTAGGGCTGACCACTATCAAGGCTCCCACTGAGATCCACAAAACAAGTTCAGTATCGGGACCACTTCAATGACTGCCGCTCCTAATGGAGCCGGCTGTGGGGACGTCAAAAACATCCCATTGTTCCCACTTAGGAGACCGCCTTGGCCACATGTTACTTTGCATGTGTGCTCGTCGCCCTGGAATATGAATAGAGTCGTTTCACATCAACTTTAACTTTGCGCAGAAGCCACGTCATGGTACTTGCTGGGAGGTTAAATTCAGAATCGAGAAGGGTGAGACGGGGAAAGAAGTGATTGTGCAGAATATCTCCACTATCATAGTTTCGGCAGAAGCCCACATGTCCACTTGACAACACGGAGATATTCTTATGCCATGGATGATCTGCTTGAAATCGTGGCTGATCGATGTCTCATTAGCAAATGTGGCTAGACTTTGCTGATAATTGCTGATTGATCTTGTACTTCGCATTAACCATGGACAAAACTCTCCTTGTCGCAGGAGGTGGGCTTGGCGGAACTCTAAACACACTGAAGTCAAAAGCCAGCCACTCCCCAAGTTGGATTGCGACGTGCCAAGTGATCATAGTCGTTCATGGAAGAGTCGTTCGATGTACTTCGTCGCAGCCATACCTCTTCAGAAGCCTCGCTGTGATGGTGGCATGCCAGGGCTGAGCTGGAATTTCCTGCTGGTTCGGGCTGAAGGTGTTAGAATAATTTGGCTCTTAGCCCTTGTGGACGACTGAATCTCATCGAGCAATCGTACATGACTATCGTGGACAGTCTGAGCATGGGTTTGGAAGGGAGGAACAGTGCGTCCCAAGAGTAATACAGTCCAAGATAGGTCTTGTTGGAACGGGAGGTGCGGATATTGAGAAGAAGCAGGTGCCACACCTGCAAGTCTCCACTGCAGGAGCTTCTATTTCCCTTCCAGAAAAACAAGCGAGTGAAACTATTTTCAGCGATTTTTGTTAGCAGTTATCCCCGACCATTTCAAGTGCGTCAGCGGACTCGTAACACCCCCTGAGATTGCCGAGCCATCATGTGCATTCATTGTCACTGTGTCGTGTTAACTTTGTTAGTCAAATAAGACCGTTCGGAGCACATTATTCAGATGAATCTTATTTCCAGAAATGGAATATGGGAATAATTTCGTCGGTCCGCTGAAATGGATCACTCACCCCGCATATGCCGAGGTTTGATCTGCGCCGCATGAGATCAGACCATGGGGCATTTTATGATCAGAAGCAAATGATATTGACCTCGTAAACCTCTCGATGCTCCTTTGCTATTCGTGACATTCATGCATAATTTTGGGTTGTTTGTTTGTAGTAAATAGGTTGAAGCGATTCTAAAATGCCGCCTGCTAGAGCAGTCCCGATCGTTATTGGCGTAGGAGACATCAAAAACCGCTCACAAAAAGTCGAGGATGCAATCGAGCCTTTAAATTTGATGCTTCATGCAACGCAGAAAGCACTCGAGGACACTGGTTTGTCCACATCAGCTGCGAAAGAGTTACAATCGCATATAGATCATGTGGGAGTCGTCAATACCTGGACCTGGTTGTATCCTGATCTCCCCGGATTGATCTCAGACAATCTGGGCATCAAACCAAAGTTCAAGGTTCTAAGCCACCACGGAGGCGATTCTCCCGCCAAGCTATTCGATGAAGCTGCAAGGAGGATATCACTTCGACAAAGTAAGGTGGCGATTGTGACAGGTGGAGAGGCTTTGGCATCATGTGAGTGTTTCTCATGTTTGGGAGGGAGTATGCTAAATCTCGTGGTCAGTGGGTTCGTGTGCTGCTGCTGGGAAAATGCCTCCTCCGGGGTGGACATCCCCGGACGAGAGTGGTACTGCCGTCAGCGTTTCTGATTTATCAAGTAGGCAGCAAGGTGAGTTTCTATGATATATGTTGGAGCCGATGTTGAAGCCGATGTTGACGTGCAAGGTCTTGGTACACTGCATTCCATTGGTTTGCCAATACATGTTTATCCATTGTATGAGAATGGGTTTCGTGCGCATCGAAGACAGTCGGTAGAGCAGAACAACAAGGAGTCTTCTGAGCTATATGCCGATTTTGCTAAGATTGCTGAGGAGAATGAGTTGGCCTGGAATTATGGTCAGCCCGCTGCCACTGGGGAAATAATTGGGACAGTATCGAAGAAGAACAGGATGATATGCTTTCCATGTTAGTTTCGTCCCATATATGAAAACTGAGCTAACACTACGCAAAGATCCTTTGCTGATGAATGCATTTAATAATGTTAATCTTGCAGCCACATGTTTGCTCACCTCGACTGAGTATGCCAAAGAATTGGGTATCCCTGAGGATCGTTGGATATATCCTCTTGGAGGCGCGGGCACAAGTAACGCTGCGAACTGTATGTATCAGACCGCATATCGACTTTCTGCTAAGATCTTCTAGTTTGGGAAAGACCGAACTTCTATTCCAGTCCGGCGATATCGAGATCGTTGGATGAAGCCCTGAAAGTGTCGGGGCTTGCAAAGGACGAAATTGACGTTTTTGACTTCTATTCGTAAGTAACTACAGCACGCGCAGACATCCACTAACAGAATCAGCTGCTTCCCTATTGTACCCAAACTCGCATGCGAGCATCTTGGACTTCCAATAACGAAACAAAACAAACCTATAACGCTTCTCGGCGGCTTGACGTCGTTTGGTGGGGCAGGAAACAATTATTCAATGCACGTGAGTTTGAGTTACACAGGACCTCCCAACGGGCGCGAAACTGATACAAGGTAGGCGCTCACAGCAATGGTAAGAGAACTGAGGAAGGGAAAAGTCCAGCGAGGATTGGTGCTTGCAAATGGCGGTATGGTGACATATCAATATGTTGTTTGTTTGTCTTCAAGACCTAGAGGGTCACCGTATCCCGACCGTAATCCCTTGCCGGATCTCCTCACTAAGGATCCGGCACCTGAAATAGTTGAGAAGGCCGAGGGCGGGGCAGTAATTGAGGTGGGTTAGTATCTCCGGAAGTAAGAGTCTTGCTGATATAATAGACGTATACTGTTGAGTTCAATCGGGATGGGACTCTATCCCGAGGTCATGTTGTAGGTCGTTTGAAGAATAGTAACCATCGATTTATTGCAAATCATGGGGATGAGAATACTTTGAAACAACTTGCCAGTGCAACTAAAGAGCAGATAGGGAGAGATGGTTGGGTAAGTACAACAGGTGATGGCCGGAATTTATTCGTATTCAATAACAGTGGGAAGTTGTAATTAGTCGAATATTGTGCTATGTTACACAGTACTACAGCTGTGCCAAATCCTCAAGAAATGAGACAAAATGTTGCATAAATGTTGTGATGCTTAACTTGAGAATTATTGCTTTCTCTTGCCCGAATGGCAATATATGTATGCTGTCTCAACGCAGACAAACAAAATGATCATTAACACCACTTCTGACCTCAAAAGATGGAGCTTTGAGACAGTCACGAGATAGTGGGGTTCCTCATACTGCTTTGATTGGCTGATGAGGAGCTAAGCACTGGCTCGGGAAGCCGTTTTCTAGTAGCTCGTATTTAAGTACATAAGCACTTTCGGCCAACTCGTCAGCTTAAAGCTCCTTTAGCTCAGTGGTAGAGCGGAAGATTGCAGTGACATGTCAATCATCTTCAGGTCAGGTTAGTACTTCAAACTCGCTGAAAATATTCGGGCATCAAAACTAACACGCAATTTGAGTCGTTCGAACCGGCTAGGGAGCTTCCTATTTACAACATTTTTTGTCTCGGTCATTTACTGTTTTGTGCATATATATTATGGGTGATGGTAATGTGGTTGCTTGTGCGGTGTTGAAACTGGAAAGTGGAAAACCTATTCGCCTAACAATTTAGCGAGGAACTTCAAGCATTAATATCCATTCTTACAGTACAAATAACGTTATATGTTTGGTGCAGACAATCCTTGGATCTAGGAACTGGCTTGATTATTAAAGTGGTAGTAATGGAACTTCTCCGCGACCGTATTGTCGTGTCACGCCCATTACACTTGCTCAGAGAGCATTCAACTCCCAAACAAAAATCTCAACAGTCACTGACTACAAACAAAAGCACAGAGGGAATTTGTAACTTAACATTATCCAGTAGAATTATTGGTAGCTCCGCTAGCCGTTAATATCAAGACTTAGAGAGCATACTTTTGGGCTACCCTGCAACTGCTAGTCCTTTGCTGCTCACTTAGACCCAACGTTGATATATATATACAGAGAGAGAGAATGTCAGTGCCTGTCGGTAATAAAATTGTCAAGTTTCCTGGGCATCACGCAATCTAGTATGACGCTGCTACTTGATCATGATTTTTGCTTGCATGGTTCTTTGAGAACTGATGTCTATTTGTAGGGGTCTATATAAAGGACATGAAAGCGACAGCTCTACTTCTTGTGAATAGCCGGTGCCGATCCGGCCTATCTTGATGTTAGATACATTGTTCATAACGACCACGTGCATGCTGCTTACCTGTTGGTTAGGGAAGATCAGTGAGTCTGCAATGACCACATTTTCCCTTCTTCCAGCACAGTACACCACATGTTCGGCGATATCTTCAGGAGTCAAAGGCTCAAACCCAGTATAAACGGCATCGGCCTTTGCTTTGTCACCCCCGAATCTAACAAGTGAGAATTCCTAATATTGTCAGCAAGTACCTCGCCCTGGCTCTCTCCTGTACTCACGGTCTCAACCGCACCAGGATCAATCTCAATAACCCGCACTCTCGAGGCTATCAAGTCCCTCCTCAAAGAGTCTGTA
This sequence comes from Mollisia scopiformis, assembly GCF_001500285.1. Lineage (NCBI taxonomy): Eukaryota > Fungi > Ascomycota > Leotiomycetes > Helotiales > Mollisiaceae > Mollisia > Mollisia scopiformis. The sequence continues at coordinate 254,644 of NW_017263620.1, forward strand.
AACGCTCTAACAGCTGCCTTTGTTGCACAGTATATGCTGCCTCCAGCGTATGGTTCTCGTCCTGCGATACTTCCAATATTGATAATATCTCCCTTTCCACCATCAGGTTTCTTCATCATGGCTGGCAGAACGGCTTGTGTAATATTAATCAATCCCGTAACGTTCGTCGACATCATAATGTTGATATCTTCCTCCAGAATCTCGGGGGCTTTCGCTGTGCCTTTAACCATTCCTCTGTCACCCATCAACATCAATCCACGATTCAGACAAGGCCACTTACGCATTATTCACTAAAACATCAATCTCTCTCCATTCTTCTGGGAGGCCTTTCAGGAATTCCCTAACTTCTGCCGCATTGCTAACATCCAGCTTCACTGGCAGAACCTTAACCCCCTCCCCCACTTCTTTGTTTATGGTCGCCGCAATCTCCTTCAAGGTATCAAGCCGCCTCGCAGTCAAAATAATCTTCAAATTCTTCGGCGCAGTCTTCGCAAATTCCACTGCGGTAGCTCGACCAATTCCTGAGGACGCGCCCGTAATGAGGATGGTCTTGCCTTCGAGGCGTTTGGAAACCGCTGAGGCCATCGTACGAATCGTTGGTTGCCCAAAGCTGAGGTTTGTTGCAGAAGCTTTGAAGCTGGATAGCGTTCGGAGGAATTGTGTACTTGCTCGAAGGATTGGCATACAGGAAAATTTCGTGCTGGAGAGTGGGATTAATTGAAGAGAGGCTGGTATTGATGATAAAGCTGGAAGAAGCTGACAACCCCACATTCGAAGCCGATAAGCGGCATCGCGTCATGGGCTCGGTTGTTCTTCCGAGCCCCTTTTTAATTGAAAAGGGGCATGGTGTTCTTCCACTGGATATCATGAGAGTGGAGCTTCGAGGTATCGGCCCATAGTCTGAGTAGCACCTCTTGTGATTATTTCCGCAACGCCCTCTTCTCGCATACTGCATATTTGCAGCATTCTGCGCAATTCGCGCAGTCCGCGCTGTTCGGACAGTTGGCGCAGTTTACTTGGGAGGGAATGGAGCAGAACAATTTTGCATGTTCGATCCAGTACTCTATCACTATAGTGAGATGAATTATACCGGGAAAAGAATATCGTGATCATCACATATGTCTGATTAATGAGAATCTCCATTTGCTGGCTTCTCCTACCACGACCTCGAAAGCTTGGATCTTACCCACAAACAGGTCATCAATTGTTCAACCAACCTCGATAACCACCTCTGGATGACGTCTCCTGGTTCAATCCGCTTTGGGGTTCTTCCTGTCCGTGACTTATCTCGTATCCTTTGTTTTCAATGCTTTGAGCCTGCATCTCCGCCGAGTCCGCATTAGGATTCTGCACATTCCTAAGACCATCGCCCAAATCTTAGTTGCTATCCGCATCGATGCATACCTATACTCTTATATCAGTGTGCTAGTAGTATTGAATTAAACACTGATCAAAGATATCAAAACTGCGAAATTTTTAAAAAACGGCCGTTCATGAGGTAAAGCGCTATAGCTCAGAAATTTTCAAGTGAAATACTGCTACCAAGCTCGCGAATACAATTGATGGCGGCAGCAATAACACTGTTGCAGACATATCTTAGACCATATTTAATTGGTATGTCTACATACTGCCTTCACAATGTTTGGGGTATTTTCAAGACTCTAAAGTTCGGTTCAAAGCATTCAAGCATTGTCCGAAAGCATCTTTTTGACAGACAACATCGCCGGATCCAGCACTTTTCACACAATGAAATATCCTCGACTACGCCGATTGCAGCACAACAAAGCGACCATGACCATAGTCATAAAGGACTTGCGAGCGCAAGTTGAAAATGTCAAGCAACTTGCGACTGTCACTTGCGCTTCAACTTGCGCTTCACTTACCGCCAATCCATTTGGCAATAAACAGAATTTTCAAGTCTGGCTACAGCTGCCAAAGCTACCTGATATAGCTCAAAATGTTTCCGTCTAACAGAAGGAAGCGCCCAAACCTCAATTATGATGAGGATGACGACGATCCCACTTTGAACGTCGACAACGACGACTCAGAAGGGGACGCGAATTATGACCCAGTCGTTGAACGTTACATGTATGAAACCAGGGTAGAGCGCAGAGATAGAAAGGCTAGGGAAGCCAATAGGAGACAGGCTACGACGGAGGGAGCATGGAATCCAATCAATGGGCGAACTGCACCGCTTCCAGCTCAACCAACACCATCCTACTTTCCAGCTCCTGTATTCGAAGATCAACCCGGCGTGGTGGTCAGTCCAACAGATAACTTTCCCTACTACGATGATAGTAGAAGAACAATATTGGAAATACTGGAGAACGAGGAGGGCGCACAACAGAGAATCGATCGGGCCTCCCTGGCCATGGGCATCGAACGAAAACCCGTATTCCAGCCTATGATCAGAAGCGCCGCTACCGATGACTTAACATGGCATAACATGTGGATGAAAAGAAAAAATGCTCGAGTTAAGGCAGAATTTATACATTCGCAAAAGCTCGACCCCAACAACGAAATATACGACGCCGATTATGCTGCAGCCCATACAGCAGACAGAGCATCAAGAGCACAAAGGAATGCACAAAGACGTGCTGCCGCACTCGCCCACAGAAGAGCTCACGACGCTGCTAAAGGTTTACCGAGAGTCGCTACACCAGCTCCACCTCCCGATAGTGGAGACGAGCAGTATGCACCACGTCAATGGGCAACCATTAGCGGGCAGCCTGGTGAGCCATACCTCCAAGGCCCACCTGCAGACGGTGAAGGTTTCGAGCAATTGGATTACATACCAGAACCCGGGCAATTTCCTACGGGCAAAAGGACGAACCCGCCTAGTGATAGATGCCACCCTTGCGAGGCGAAAAAGAAACTGTGTGACTTGCGAGAAAAGGGCTGGTATCCTTGCAGTCAATGCATAAAACTGGGAATCCAGGCCCAGTGTGTGAATGGCAAGGGGAGAGTGAGAGCCGAGAAACTTGCAGGTGCCGGTGCCGCTCCCCAAAAGGGGAAGGGCAAAGCAAGGCAGAACGACGACGAAGAAGACGATGATAACCTTTCGGTTGTGTCAAGTCCACCATCTGACGATGAAGACTATGACGATGATAATGACAACGCTCCAGCTAAACCGCCGAGGAGAAAGTATACGCGGGCAGAGATTCAATTTAGAACTAAAAGAGGAGGGAACACCAGCTGGGAGAAACCACCACTCCCAACTAATGTTATACAGCTTGGCTACACTCCAAAATGGGGGAAATGGCCAGTGAATGTACGAACGAACCCACAGTGTACTAGATGTTCGTATTGCGAACATACAAAGAAGGGCAATTGCGATCTATGGACTACTGGCTATCCATGTACACCGTGCAAAGTCGCAGGGCATCCCCAATACTGCGTTAATGGAAAAGGCTATACAACTGGTCCTAAGAAGTTTTTAGGACAGAATGCCACAGCAAACACCGATGATCAAAGAGATCAGGTTGCAAAAACTGATGCCTTCAACGAGGTCAATCCACCAGTAGCACCGGCGCCACGAAGGCAAAGGGGTGAGAAGCGACTGCCAGCACCAGCGCCTCCAAGTTCCCGAAGAGATCGACGAGGAGGTAGACGTCGAAGTGACAGATCAGCAAGCCCAGCATCAAGACGCGAAAGCACCAGACACATCTCTCAGTGCACTAACTGTTTGAACGCCGTAGTTGACTGCGAAGGAGGAAATCCATGCGTAAGTTATAACTCCCTAAGACTGCCATTGTCTTCCAACAGTATCCAAAAGTTCACCCTGTCCAATGTTGACTTTCTACGATTTATCCATCAACACCTGTCCAGTTCTTTTTAATGAAATTGCAGCTAACGTTGGCGTTTAGAACTTCTGTGCTCAGCGGGGCTTGCCTTGTGACTTTGGCCGGCGTATCCCTGATTATAGATCGGAAAGAGGAGGACTACCCCGACAACAAGATCAATATGATGACATGGATCCCCGAAAAAACTTTGATCCCACATACCAAGCTCCATATGATCCAAATGATGAATCAACATGGAATGGTTTCAGCGCTATGTCACCACCGCGCAGACAGGAACCGTTTGGAAACCAAGACCCGGAAGGAACAAACCCTTATGAACAAGAGCCGGGTGTATATGACAATTCCTACACCGGGCAAAACTTACTCGATGAATTTGCGGCGCAGGATTTGGGCGGGTATACATTCGGTAGTATCGGTACTATAGGCCCCCCACCTGCGAATACCCAGCGACAATACAGCCCATTCGCCGCGCCATCTGCCTTCGAGTACAATCCAGAGGCGACAATTCATAACAATGTGGTGCTACCAGCTGGGCCCTTACCGAACTACGGGGCTGGAACGGTCAGGGCAACACGAGAAGCAATCTTGAACTCGGACGTACAAGTCTATCAGACCCTTGACGCACACAGACTCCAGATGGAAGCAATGCAAAACAACCAAGCAGCCGACCCGATAGACACAGACATGAACGAGGCTCCGAGAACAGACAACGAAGCCGATTTTCTCCTCCAGTTTATTGTAGACGATGATGAGCCCATTGGCCGCAACCTATCGCCGGGAGAGGAAATGGGGCTGAGAACAACGCCGGCGTCGTTCGGTGCCTCGTTCTTCGATCAAGACTTTGCAAGCCAGCCTCCAAGCTATAACGCAGGGTCACCTAGTAACCACAACGCCATGGTCCCCAGAGTCATGATCCCAAGGACGAACGTCGCGTTCCCAACCATAGCACTCTTCACCTGGGATAACTCGGGCAACCTAGGCGGACCTAACATTGATCCCTTCAACGGCAGAGTCAACACCACCAACGATCTATTCGGATTTGACCAAGCCGCAGGACTCGAGGAAGAGTACACATGCTGGGAACCCAAAGATTGCTGTAACGGCCGCCGATTCGCTGACTATAACTACAACGGAGACATCTGCCGCAAACCGTTCGCCAAGGACTGCGAGTTCCAGGACCATCAACCGCATCGTGTTGACAACACGCAAGTGTGCGCCGATTGCCACCAGCACCAAGAGATTTTCTTCAGCGAGGTGCACGCTACAATCGAGAGGAATCTGCGGGCTTACGTGTGCGGTGACTGCGCGACCACGATTAGAGAGCAGAATCTATCTCGGAGTGGGAGATGTGAGTGTTTTGCGAAATTGAAGGCGGGCTGGTTCTGTGTTTTGCATAGCAATGAGGTTACGGTGAACATGATATCGGGTATCACTGCTATGGGGGATTGGTTCACGAGAGCTTTCCCGCAGCATGCTATGCAGAATATCGCGCCTTGTATTGTATGTACTCAGAAGCCGGCGGAGCCAGACAGGGGAGTTTGGGGTTGTAAGGTGTGCCGTTCTTGGGCACATCAATAGTAGTTTAAGACAGTTTTGTACGATTAGATAGAAGATAGTGTTTTTAGTTTGTTTTGGTTAGCACTTGCGTTTGAATAGATTCAAACTTTCTTAATGATTATCCCACTCTCATAAGCTTGCGGTACCTCGTCAAAAACAAAAGACTTGCGTCAAAACAACATTTCGAATAATTAACAAGACTGATATTATCCCAAAGTTCTCAACGATCTGCTAACATAACACAGTTCAACACAAAGATGAACACGAACTCAGTACAATAGTACCGCACCCGCACCCCTTCTTTCAAACCAATGGGCTCATTCAAATGCTCAAACAATCGAACTCCTCACAAACTCTACACCCAGAAAGAAAACACACAGAGAAAAGGACCTCAAGATGTCATTACTTTCTCTCCTCTCTCTCGGTCCACACAAGTTCCGCCATGCTGCATGTATTTATGTACTGAAGCCCGCCCTCCACTACCCAAGGTATAAAATCTACAATCCCTCTCCGCCTTCATCCGAAGCCACACTCAACCTCACTACGCACCCTCGCCAACCTTCCCCTCGCCCTCCCCAACATGTAAATTCGGATCCAAAAGATTCGCCGTCGCCGTCGAGTGCACATTCCCGGCTTTCTCATTCATAGACAACCCCTCCGTCGCCGTAACGAAAGAAACCAGCTCTGGCCTCGAAGCGGGTAGGACCTCGCCATCCTGCACAACTGATTTCTCCGCCGTGCTCTCCGCTTCTGTCGTCGCTATGCTCGGTGCTACCGGGCTCGGGGGTTCCGTGTCCTCCTCTTCTCTTGCGGTAGGTACGGTCAGGAATTCGGGCCGTGTTGCTCGGATCTCGTTTACTTTTTCTGATTCTGAGGGGCCGGTGTGGCCGTTCATTTTCAGCTGCTCGGAGTGGAGGGTTGTGACGATGCAGATATCTTCTTTTCTCTCTTTCTTGTCTCTTGTTCCTACTGCCAGCGCCTTGATCTTGTCGCTCTTTACTTCTCCGATTTCTTTCTCTCCTTTGCCGTCCACCCAGTACATTGGGCCGTGGGGAAAATCTGTGTTTCCATTTTGCCATTCTGTTACGCTTGCTAGGTGAGGATCAAGTTTAGGCATGTCGCCGAATTCAAATTCGAGTTGGCCGCCGTACTTCTTGGGGATGTTGGCTGGCTCGATGAAAGATTCGAGGGTCTTTTTCATGTCGTGGTGGCTGAGGATGAAGATTTTGGATGTGGTGATTGGGTCGAACCACTTCTTGATCCAAGACCAGACTGTGGGGAAGAAGGCAGGGGCTCCTATTATCTAGGAGGGGTTAGTTTCATACTCCCGCTTCGAAATTTAGGGCGGAGCGGGACGGGAGGAAGGGAGGGCAGAAGGTTTGGGTCCAACTGGGGGTAAGGAGAGACTCACGAATATCCTATCCAATGTCTCTGGGTAATGCGCTGTAGCCAAAGTACTCGCATCCTGCATATGCCCTCTCAGATTCCAGAATTGCTTCAACCCAACACCAGAAATATCCACAATATTATTACTCTGTGTAATAGGCGTCTGAGGGTGATCTCTATCCGTCAACGCTGTGCAAAGGGGCATCACAAATCGAATCAAGTTCTCGTAAAGGGCGAAAAGTCGAAGTAATTTCCCCGGAGTCTTCCCATCTGTTTGCGCCATGCTATGTGTTTCCTTCGCAGACTTCTCATATGCGGCCATAGTCTTGGAATTCAAGTGCTTGACCTCGAATACGTATACGGGTATACCGCGTCTGTCGCGGCGTCCGGTCCATTGAGGATACTATGCTACGTAAGAGGAGGCTTGGCGGTGAGGTGTGTATAGAAGTGAATTACCAATCTTCGAGTCTCATAGTAATGCTCTAGGTCTATCGTCTCGTATAACTGATCAATCTGATTTGCTTTCCGCCATGCCTCTGTGTCTGCAAACTGTTTGTAGGCGTCTTGGACAATGAATCGTCGAGCTCGAAGGAAGCGCCTAGAAATGTCAGTGTGGAAATATGTACACAAACACGGCAACTTACAGCAATGTAGCATCATCGTGCGATGCAGGTTTGTCCCCCTCTGCAGGCCTGTACTCTCCTTTGTCGGCACATAAGAGCTTGAAATTCTTGAATGCTGCTTCTTCTTCTGTTGTGAGATGTCCAAGGTGACCATTTGGATATCCGTATTCGACAACGGCAGACTGGACTCTATGCGCGGGACCCGCAGTTGACATCGTTAGAAATAGATAGTATAAGGGAAATGGAAAGAAGAGAGAAGCTCAAGGGGAGAAAGAGGAGCTTTAGGAAATTAGGGACTGCGATGTGAGAGATGCTCTGTTGTTTTTGTGTAGATTTTGTATTGGTTCCCACGTCATATCAGGACCAAAGCTTAGTAAGGTAGATAATTTCTCGGCTTTGCGAAGAAATGGATTTAAGGGTCTGAGGCAAGCATGATCCTCTTCTGTGCTGAGGTGCGGCGAGGAATATGTTGTGAGATCTGAAGCCCGAGTCGCGAACTGATAGGCATAACGGAGGGACGAAAGCCACTCCCGGCTTCTTCGGCACCCGACGAGATTGTTGAAGCCATAGTAGGCGGGCGACGATGCATCATGTGTCTGGTGAGGTGGAGAGTAGCTGATAGATTAGAGGAGAGGGAGACCGAGAAAGGGAAATAATGAGAATATGAGAAGAGCACTTGACCTGGTGGTGCAGCTAATATTTGCATGTGCAATAGCTAGAAAAGCCTGTTGAACTCTTTTTGATGTTGTGCCAGGTTTGAGACATCGATCAAGCCAGTCGACTAGGAAGATGTACCAGTGCCTTGTACCATACCAAGTTTAATATTGGAGCAGTAACGTTTCAGTATGTCAAGGAGGATGGGAAGCTCTTTTATACATGTTATTAAGCTTGTATTATTCATCTGATCGGTGACATTCTCCGGCCACGCGGTTTCCCCTCGAGTACTGCAAGGGGACGCGGCTTTGGGAAGCTGCATTTAACCCCACTATCTCGTGCGACTTCCCTTTCCACCAAACACGACATTTTCCACGTTCTTGTACAATCTTCCAATTTAAACTGATGTTTTCACGACTGTCACAATTAGTCAGACATTTTTCTCATCCTCTTCCAAACTACGCCCATAATTCTGCAGCTGCCTTTGCCAGCTCTGCGAGTCGAATCATGACATCATCTACTACAGCAGATGAGAGAAATACGAGGACCATACATACGGCAGCATGTCTGATTATTGGAGATGAGGTTTTAGGTGGGAAGGTATGTCGTTTGGGGAGAGATTCGTTTCCTGCTGGATTGATTCGCTGACTTGTGGTTCTTGCAGACGGTGGATGTACGTATATAAGTCAAGAAAGGAGAACAACACGTTCTAACGACTTGACAGACCAACTCTGCATATATGGCCAAGTTCTGCTTCAAGTTGGGAATGGTATGATGGCTCATTCAGTCTCTGCCAGCTTGACTGACTGTCGGAAAGGCTTTGAAGCGCATCGAGGTGATTGCAGACGACGAGGAAGAAATTATCGAAGCTGTAAAGAGAATGAGCAACAACTACGATTTTGTAGTAACGAGTGGTGGTATTGGACCAACGTATGTTCACTGTAGAACGTTCTGAGCAAGACTGACATCTGCCAGTCACGATGACATTACCTACCAATCGATAGCCAAAGCATTTGGCCTGAAGCTCAAGCTTCACCAAGAGGCCTATGAAAAGATGAAGAAACTGTCAAAGCCACATCCAAATCAGCCAAACTTCAGTTGGGATGTCGATTCACCAGCAAAGAGAGCAAAACTCCGAATGATCGAGCTCCCAACAGACGACTCTCGAGATATCAAGCAACAAATCCTGTTTCCGGTCGATGATTTATGGGTCCCAGTTGCATGTGTCAATGGCAACGTTCATATCCTGCCTGGTGTTCCGAGGTTATTTGAGAAGCTTTTGGAGGGTATGAAGCCATTGCTATTGCCACGCTTGACAGATCCAGATGGCACGGGCATACATCGAATCATTATCTCTACTCCACTGCCTGAGAGTGCTGTCGCCCCATACTTGACGGAATTGGCAGGCAGAGTTGAGCCCAAAGGAGTTAAAGTCGGCAGTTATCCAAGGTGGGGAAAGCAAAACAACACTGTGACCCTTGTGGGACGGTAGGTAATTCCGAGTGGCGAAATGTGCCGTGCTGATCAGGCCGCAGGGATCAAAAACTCCTGGAAAGTCTTGTTGCAGAAGTTGAGAAGAACGTAGAGGGACGTCGTGTGAAGGTAGAGGGGGAAGATGATGTGGATGTTGAAGCCAAGGAGTAAGATGCGTTACTGTCTCAACCCGCTCTGGCCGGCTCTAACATCGTGTCCAGTTCTTAACCTCTCCTTGGTCCTCAAGGTGTGATATTCTTTTTTGTCGTGGTTTCCGTTCAACAGCATTGCTAGGTGCATCAAGGGTGTATTATGGCATCGGTCCACCAGCACGTGGGTTAAAATAACATCTGGCATTTGTAGCAGCGGAGCCAGCCGTGTCAGACGGACGCTATGATTGCGCACCAAACTTTGAACAGGGGCAGAATTTGTGCCGAATGTTCCATGATATCTCAAAGATTATGATAAACTTTTTGTGCTCAGAACGCTTGTCGATCATAGCACCAGTGCTACTGTACTACATATCTAATACACATTTCAACCATACCAACCACTCGTTGCATCTGTCGGAAATTTGCTTCTTCCAGAACACGATGAAAGTCCAAACGATGTCCTCTTCGGGCCTTGGTGTGGTGAACATCTGAGGGGCGAGTTGTGATAGCCAGACAGGGGTGTTGGATTTCTTTATCGGCTGTTTGGTCTTCCCCGTTACTGGGTGAAACAACATCGAGATAGTTGGAAACCGTGAAACGGAAATGACAGCATGTTTCTTGACCGACCCCATGAGAAAGATTGTGGGAGGACCAGATGAACAGAATGCGCGTGGGATATGCGGCACAGGAAACGAGGATCTGGGAATTGGAAGCTTCTATACGGCTTCGAAAGCCACGTTCTATGTCGTCGTGAGATTTGCTTTTGAGATTCGTGAGAGACCGTGTGGCTGAGATTGGTTCCAAAGGAGGGAAGACGTTAAATCCTTAGATTTTTGCCGATTAAGAGGCTTCATGGGATAGGTGGAGAGAAGGCAGATCGTCAATGACACTATTCCAGACGAGCCAGTCGAGGAGATTGCTGTGTCTCTGGTTTCTACCTTTGCCTCATGATTGCAGCTGTACGCGTGGGTAAGTTCCTCGAACGGGGAAGACGTTGGTACCAAAATAAACCAGACGGTGTCACTATTGACAAAAGGATCTGGATATGTCTGTCCTAGGACCGAAAATAACCCAAACCGCATCACTGATCCAAAATGTTCTGGATGTCTGCACATTATTCGAGACATATTTTCTTCTTTTGATATACTTACCGCCCTTCACGCCTATTTGCAGGGCTGGAAGCCACCCTGTAATAATTGCGGTAGAGCACGAGCTGTGAATGGGGGAACGAGATGAGAGGTCGCTGGAAGCAAAAGCACCAGAACAATTTAGAAGCATGCACCGAATGCATCTCCCTGGCACAATATGAATCACGTCCCGGCCAGTTGGAGGAGGAGGAGCCAGTTCGGAGCAGCCAGGATTCCTTTCGGCCCCCTTTTGGGCCACCCTTCGCCAGCCCTTTGCTCTTCGATATGCGGTAAGCTACAGAGGACCCTCGGGCCCGGTAAGGTTACTCGAGGACTGCATCGTGTATGGAGGATGAGGTGTGGATGGACGCCGGGCGTGATTGATTTATTATTGCAGCGGTTAGCACGAAGCACCAACGTTCGAGATAATGTGAGCTGCCTCTCTATTTGTGAAATTCCTAGCCGATTTTGGCATTCGAGAATACTAAAATGTCCCGTACCAATTCCAACATTCGTTTTTAATCAGACCTAAGTTCTAACTTATCAAGAAGATATTCTACGTTCTCATTGAAAGAATTAAATGTAAACTTGATTTGTTGTGCGCAATACTTTACATTTTGTGAATTTGGGCCCTGTCGAAAAAATCGGCCACGAATTTCACAGAAAGTGAAGCTAATACTCCGTATAGTAAAGTCCGTGTGAGCCTCGAGCTTTGGCCTGGCCTGGCCTGGCCTGTGCTTGCTGTGTGTGTGCCCGTCCCTTTGCAACTCAATCCTCTCTAAGAAACATCCTCCACCTTCTTCGTCTCACCAGTGAATTACTCAAAGCGAAGGTTCTGTTCGACTTTCTCTCACTCGCCTCTCGTCTCTCGTCTCTCCATTGAGCCGCCGCCGCCGCCCTCGTGCTTGCGTCCCGCCGATTGATAGATAGTGTACTTCTGCCCTGCCCTGCGCTACGATACCGATACTGCATCTGCAGAACAACCATCCGCAGCCCGAACCCAACCCCCAATCCCAATTCTCTATCCTCATAATTCCCCAATCCACGATCAGAGAACCAGCATTATCGTTCGCAACTTTTCGTGCACCTGCAGCAACAACTAACGACCACGACCCTGTTTCCGTTTCCGTCCCTGCGAATCGAAACCAAGCAGCAGCTCCCACTGCATATTTGCGGAGATCCCCATCCATCGCGAGACGAATAACGGCCAGACCTTCGAACCTCGCAGTTTCAGCCGACCCGCCGAACCAAGCAAGCAAGCAAGCAACAACAGCGAAGCCCTTTCACCTCACTCGATCGATGAACCAGCGATAATCCATCATCCCCATACCCCGAACGCAAAGATGGCATCCAAGGTACGCTGCCGCTGCTGCGCTCAGAATTCTTCCCGTGCATACAGGGCCAATTGACTAATTCCCCGGCCAGTTTCTGAGAGAATACAAGCTCGTCGTCGTAGGCGGAGGTGGAGTCGGAAAGTCCTGCTTGACCATCCAGTTGATACAGAGCCACTTCGTCGATGAATATGATCCGACAATTGAAGGTATGACGGTTCTATCCATCTATCCTCGAGCTTCCCGAACAAGAAGGGGAAAAAAAGTTTGCTAACCAATCAATCAACTACAGACTCGTACCGCAAGCAATGCGTGATCGACGAAGAAGTTGCGCTCCTAGATGTCCTCGATACGGCCGGCCAGGAGGAATACTCGGCCATGCGAGAGCAGTACATGCGAACGGGCGAGGGTTTCCTATTAGTGTACAGCATCACGAGCAGACAGAGCTTCGATGAGATCTTGGTGTTCCAACAACAGATTCTACGGGTCAAGGATAAGGATTATTTCCCGATCATTGTAGTAGGCAATAAGTGCGATTTGGAAGGCGAGAGACAGGTTTCGAAGCAAGGTATGTAGTTTTCTTTCTACTATCCTTTTTTTTTTCTACGGACAATGGGCTGATATAGAACGTGTAGAGGGTGAGGCTTTAGCTCGTTCTTTCGGATGCAAATTCATCGAGACGTCAGCGAAATCGAGAATCAACGTCGACAACGCTTTCTACGACATCGTCCGCGAGATCAGACGCTACAACAAGGAGATGGCAGGCTACGTCGCGGGCGGGGGCAGCGGGTCAGGAAGCGGCGGGCCAGGCCAGAAGATGGAGGTCAGTGAGGGAGAGAAGGATAGAGGATGTTGCGGCGGATGCATAATCATGTAATCACCTTGTGTGTATTATTTTGGTCCCGGACTGTGGAGGATATATCGAATTCTTGCAACAACTACCTACTACAATTGGAGCGAGGATGTATCTGGCATGGCTGGCTGTATGGAAGGAAGTGGATTGAAACGAAACCCCATATCAAACCAAACCAAACTCTTGGACGAACGAAACCCCCGAACCCAACTCACGAACGAACGAAAAAATTCTCTAATTGCCCAACACACAACCTCTCTTCTCTCCGCACGCACATACATACAAAACTCGAGGAAAGGAGGAGGCTTTATAAATATTTATTCTCCTCCTCTTCTTCCCCCACTCTATCTCTCTCGACCAAAAGATTCCCAACTACCAAAATTCTTGTGTCTTCTTTTTTCCCTATCATTGGCGAAATTCGGGTCCGTTTTCCTTCTGGGTCTTTGCATCATCGCTCGCATTGTGTTTCGAGTACAATTTTTCCTCTTGCTGTGTGGATTTCTTTTCGATGGACTGGCTATGTGTGTGGCCTGGTCCTCTATATTAAAGTACTTTGATTTTAGTATGTGGTGGGGAGAAAGGGTGGTGGTGGGGGTGCAAATGGAATCAAGTCGAGTCGAGTTGAATGAAGAGTAGCTACTACAGTACCTTAGATCTGGAATGGAGTTTTTTTATCTGTCTGTCTTGTGTTTCTCTTCGGTTTGGACTTACGAGGGCGTCACGTTGAGCTTCAAGAAGACCCTGGAGGTATCCTTTCTCCTAAATTACTAACTCGGCACTCTCCCCCTCCTCAGACGCCCAACCCCTAACCTGACATCACTGAATCCCCTCAGCCTTTTCTATACCATCCCTCTATCAACACCAATCCAATCACTGACCCAGCATCTACAAAAGTACCTCCCTCCTCCTAACAACTACACCAAACTAACATCGCCCTTCTTTCCTTTCCTTTCCTTTCCTTCCAGCCACACCTTCTTCGCTCGCACCACTTCCAACTCTTTTGGCTCTTGTCTGGGAGACGGGGAAAAGGGGTCCTTAGGTAACGTCTGTTGATCACGGGCTCGGTAGTGCAGTTCGGCTGTTAAGGGGGAGGGGGGAAAGCTTGATTTCTCCACTCCAGATGTGATGGGATGTGTTTCGTTTTAGACCGCGTTTCACGTCCTGGCTTGGTTATGTTTCTTGGTTAGGGCTGGTGCTAGTTCTTGTTTTTTTAGGGGGGCAATGGAATTTGTAAATGGAGTGAATGTTTTGGGGTTTGGACGTATGGGTTGTTAGTTTGATTGTCTCTTGGGTGGGAAAGATTTGTGCACGGGGAAAATTGGGTGGATTTTGGGAGGGGAGGATTCATGTTTTGATTTTGTTTTTTTGATGAGGTTGCTGAAGACATTTCGAGATGTTTATCTATGCAGTAAGCTGGTCATTTGGCACTCGGCTTTGACGCTTGCTTCCTCGTATACTGCTTGCTTTTCTTCTTGACCACCTACGTATATACTCAGTCCCCCTCCCAATCTCAAGGCTCGGATTTCTATCTTTACTCTTCTCTAGTCTTTCATTTCCTGTTTCTTCATCATCTCATTCATGGAAATGAGTCAACATGATTTTATTTCAGATTCAAGTAATCGAACCAATATCGCAATTAATGCTAATTCCCTCTTAGTCTCAAAGTGTAACTGGTGAGCCCCTGGGGCCTCATAAGGATGCATAAGAAATTGTCCCCATTAGTTAGATACACGAAGATGAACGGGTACGCGTTTATAAACTTAATGGACCATGGCTCACGGCAACGGTGAGTGACTACCTATGCTGATGGATGGAGTAGCGATTGTGCTTGTTGGTAGACTGACTGTATTCCTCTTCAATAACGAATAAGTAGGAGAGTATGGTAGTTAAATTTTAGAGTTCTAAGTAGTTCACTGGGATGAGACGAGAAATGAGATGGAAGAACATTGCATTTGATATGCTACTATTATTCCCTCCTGCCAGAGTTGGTGATACGAGATCAAAATCGTACCAGTCCAGGATACCAAATTTGACATTCTACAAAACCATCACCACAATCGTACAATCATCCCCTTTTGCTGCCCTAAATGAAATCACCACTCCCGAAGCCGCCAAATGGGTTCGGAGGTCGACCATTACCACCACGCTGCGGTCCATCACCGGGTCCTAAAGGATCATACCTCGCTCCAGGAGGGGCTCGAGGATCTTGTCTCGCAACACCTCCTTGACCACCAAACAACGGGTCATCGAACGTAGGATGCATGCCTCCCATCCCACCAGGCCTCGGCAAACCACCACCGCCGACAAAACTTCCTCGAAGGGGATCATGGGGTCCTAGGCCAGGAGGGTTCAAATCATCGTGTCCGATATTGAATGGTGAGCTCGCACCAGGAAATTGGGGAGCCATGCCACGTAGTGGTCTGTTCATATCATATTCGTCATCGAATCCTGGGGGTGGGAAGTCTCCTTGAGGAACAGGGTGACGGGGTTGAGCGACGTCAGGCATGAAGGGATAGGGTCGAGCTGGTTCTGGAAGGCCTGGATCACGGAGGGGATCTTGACGTGGATTCCTACGAGCATGGCCTTCTGCTCTTTCGTCTTCAGCATCTTCTCTAGCTGAAGCACCAGCGTTGGAAGCTTCTTCGTAACCTTCTTTGTGGAGGCCTGGCATTAACTTTTGGATTATGGTGACTTTGAAGAGAGATGCGAGGTCCTGGATTCTTGAGGGAGAGATGAAAATGTCTTTGAGTTTCGACGGCAAGTCGGAACGGTCCTCTTCGCCAGACTGGTTGAGTGTGATTCGTAGTGGAAGGGCAGCGGAGGAAACGTAGTCCTTGGCCGTCACTTCGAATCTGGAGATACGTTCATCGCCTAAGCCGATACCTCTGATTTCTGCCTTGCCTCCTAATCTATCAATCTTGACTACATATTGCATTGAAGATTGTGAATGTGCGTAAAGGAAGGAATGTGAGCCGAATGAAGAATTCCATTGTGGTGCTAATCGAGGAGCAAGTCGAGTACATTCCGCTTCTTTTGGGGAAGTCAGTAAAGTGAAAGTGTTTTCGGGATGGATCAACATACCCATCTTCTGTCCTTCTCCAAAGCCTACTAATCTGAATCCAACAGCTGCCATGCATGCGTGCGCAAACAGAGCGATAGCTTCATATGAACTGCTGAAATCTGAACCGGTATCGCCTTGAGGATGTGTAGGCAGGGCATCTGCCATGTGCTGGAGAATACTCTCCGTGCCTAGTGGGTTGTTTGCCATCGTTATTGAGTGTCAGAGTTTATTCTGCTGTAAGATGTATTGAAAGTTGTGTGAGGTAAGAAGTATTTCTATCGTCGTTACTGATGAGGGGTAGTGGGGTTGGTTCGTTCCTGATGTCCGAATATGAAGAAACGCTAGGAGTGATTCACCGGTGGTACTTTTGGCTCGATGGTAGAAAGATTATTGCTTTCTGAAGAGTTGTTGTGATGCTTTTCTCTTTTTTATGTTGATTTCTTCTGCGTATCTGGATATGGTGGGGTTGATGGCGAAGACAGAAGTTGCCTGGAGCTGAGAGCTTCAGCCACTTCAACCCCGGTCAGGCCTTTTTAGCGGCTTCTTTCAGTGGCTGCAGCGTGCGTCTCTCCACGTCTCAGCCATTGGTCCCTGCACGTCTTTTCTTTCTTGGAATTCCGCACGTCTAGACTTGCATTGTATGAAAACTTCGACAACAACCAGCATGTTCGGAGCTGGTCGAGGGGTGTGCTCAGTCCTTGAATAATCCTACCAAATCGTATCATACACTCTGCCCAATTCCTCACAACCACCCAATGTCCTTCCGGGTTTCGCGTCTCCTCTCATTAATATTCTCGAAATGACGCCTCCAAGCTCACCAATTGGGGATATGAAAGTTAGGAAACTGCCTGCGATTGGCCCCAAAGATCCATTTGTCAACGTGGTCAAAGTATTATCGAAGTGGGTAGTTATGCCGTCTATTGTTCTTTCATACTAATAGACATTCAGCTATATGGTCGACGAGATCGCATTGCCTTCAACTTTCGAACAACTACGAACGACCTCTGCTGGAAACAAGATTCGAATACTCGTGGACCATCTCGTTCTGAATGTCACAAATCCTTGCTTGATCAACGCTTTACTGTTAGTTCACCTGTCTCTGCCGGTATCATTTGCTCATTGAATGCGACAGAACCTTGAAATGGCACTTCTCTACTTTGGCCGAGGACGACCGTGGAGTCAACGACACAAGGGCGAACGCATGCGAGATAGTCTCATGGCGATTCTTGGCTCGGATATCAGAACGAGACGCGATGGACTTTTGTCTCTTCGAATTACCACAGATTCGGGAGGTGGAAGCATGCGCCAATGCAGATGCGAATGAACGGACAAGCCTTCTGCCACAATTTCGACCGAATACACCTATGACACCTACAAGACCGGGAAGTAAGAGGGTGGAACTGCTCCGATCAGTCTCGAATATTGGCATCCCCGCTGAAGAGCAAAACCAAGATGAGGATGAAGGAGATCCAACTTCGGCCTTTACTGGACTTAATGGTCTAGAGATTGCTGCTGTGGCAGATTGCAAGAAGTTCCTCAGTCAGAAGGTTGTACAGAAGATTGTTCATGGAATATGGAGAGGCGACATCACATTCTGGCAGGACTTGGGAGCACACACGACGAAGAAGCCACAGTTTTATAACCAGAGGCACTCGGACTACTTTACACGATTGAGAGTCCCATTGTACCAAAAGACTTTCGAAGTTCTCTTCTTTGCAACATTTCTGTTCCTCTACTACGCGGTACTCGTGGAGCGAAATCCATATCATATCACTCCTCTTGAAGCCGTTCTTTACATCTGGTTCGCGGCCTTTGCCTACGATGAGCTCAGCGAATTCATCGATGCTGGGTCCATCTTCTACGCTGTCGACATATGGAACGGCGCTGATCTCATCATTATTTTGATTGGGGTCGCCTTTTTGATCACTCGAGCTATTGGTCTCATTAAAGACGACGGACAGATAATCGACCATGCATTCGACATTTTATCTTTGGAGGCTCTCTTCATGGTACCACGTATTTGCTCGCTCTTGAGCTTGCATCCCTATTTTGGCACTCTGATTCCTTGTTTAAAAGAGATGGCAAAGGATTTCGTCAAGTTCATGGTCGTTGTGGCTGTCCTATATGTTGGCTTTCTTACGACATTCACCCTTCTGGCTCGGGATTCATTCAGCTTGGGTGATATGAGTTGGATACTGATCAAAGTCTTTTTCGGCTCCAGCTATCTAGGATTTGATATCATGAGGGACATCAATCCGTTACTTGGTCCCCCATTGATGCTGGTATTTGTCTGTATGACAAACATTCTGCTGATCACATCATTGATCAGTATTCTGAGTGATAGCTTTTCGAAAGTCATTGCTCATGCTAGGGAGGAATATTTGTTTGTCTATTCAGTGTACGTTTTGGAAGCCTCAACCAGCAATAGACTAACCCACTTCTACCCGCCATTCAACCTTATACCACTAATTCTCATTCGACCTCTTCGGCTTTTCATGCCCGCTGACAAGTTGAGAACGACCCGGATATTCCTTCTCAAAGCTACTCATCTACCGATTATTGGAGCGATATGGGTATTCGAAACCGCTTACGAGAGTATCAAAGGACATACTCCTATGTTTGCAACTATGGGTCCGGCCTCTGAGCAGTTAACCAGCGAGAGCACCATTCCCTCAAAGAAACCTCGACCATTCCTATCGAATCGAGCATCAGCGAATACAGCTTCTCAGCACTTTCCAGAACCACGGAATGATGATGGACCCGCCTCATGCTGTCAGGACCCCTTTGATGACCCAGTGAAAGGCAAGAAGGAGGGCGAGAGAGCAGTTTCACTGCCAGTAGATAACCCTGAGCTCAATGGGCTAAAGGCTCAGGTTGAGGATCTGAGCAGCAAGATTGCAGAGTTGACGGCCTTGATCATGGCGCAGCAGGGGACGGAAGGTCAGGAATGAGATGCTCTTTACGAAGATTGCATGTTTAGCAGTGTGCTGCAATTGTAGATATGTACATATGGGTCGAGCATTGGACAGGTTGTTCCAGGCGTTGGTTAAGTTAGCATTGATGAGGAATTGCAAAAGTCTTGATTTTGGGTTAGACCAGAAATTATATACCAGTCTACCTTTCCTAAATTCGGTTATTTTTCCGGATGTGTAAATAAAGCTGTTAGACTACTAAACAGCCAGCCCGGCGTGATTATCTTACTTCGTCTCAAACCATGGCACGCTGTTTTGCTTACAACCAAATGAGGCAATTCTACCCCACTTTAACAGCCACATTGAGTTGACTCACAGCTAGAAATTTTTATAATACCTCAACCACAAATCCTTTTCCTCAGTTGCTCCCTCTCATCTCATAACACCAACACCACCCGTTCTCACCAACATTCAAAATGCCCACCACCCAAAAATCCCTCCCCTTCACCACCCTCGACGTCTTCACCACCACCCCCTACAGCGGCAACCCCCTCGCCATCGTCTCCCTCCCTTCCCCCTGCCCCCTCACACAAGCCCAAAAACAACTCATAGCCAAAGAATTCAACCTCTCCGAAACCGTCTTCCTGCACCCCAGCCCTGACTCCAGCGCCACGGTCCCAGAATGGGAGATCGATATCTTTACCACGGATGAGGAGCTACCTTTCGCAGGCCACCCAACCGTCGGGACTGCTAGTTATGTATTAGGACTTGCCGGGAAGAAAAAGGGAGTCTTGAGGACGAAAGCTGGGAGGATTCCCGTCGAGGTGGTGCAGGGGGTTGGGGTAAGGGCTGAAGTTCCGTTTGATACTCATTTGCATGGGAAGACACTTTCAGGAGAGCAAAGAGGATTGAGTAAGGATGCTTCGATTCGGAAAGCTGAGCTTGAAGCACCGTTGTTTTCGATAGTGAAGGGGATGACGTTCCAGCTCATTCAACTCCCGTCTCTCGAACTGCTGGGGAAAGTCGAAATGACAGGTCTCTCGCCCGATTTTAATGTGGTGTTGGATGAGGAGTGGAAACCAAGTTTTGTGTCGAGGTATTATTATGTTTTGCTTGACGATGGGAAAGGAGATGGGGAGGTGAGGATTAGAAGTAGAATGGTGGAGGCGAAGATGGAGGATCCGGCGACGGGGAGCGCGGCTTGTGCATTGAGTGCGTATTTGGCCGGGGAGTGGAGGAAGGGTATGAAGTTTGAGATTGTGCAGGGAGTGGAGATGGGGAGGAGGAGTGAGATTGGGGTTGAGGTTGATGTTGATGTTAAGGCTGATGGGGGCATTGGTGGGGTCAGGTTGAGTGGTTGTGCGGTTGCTGTTATGGAGGGGAGTCTGAAGGTTTAAGAGTTATAGCTATGTCTTGCGTTACTTTCTTCTTTTTTTTAAAGAAAAAAAAGGGGCTTTGCTTCATATGAGATCCTAATCACGCTGTTCTATTGGAAAGAAGACTCAGGTAGCTAGCATCTTCATTCAATACCTAGGTAGTGACAGGTAAAAAGAGTTTCAAGTACAAGCCTAACGAGGGGCATAATCAAGATATAAATATGCTTAGCTAAATCAACCTATGATCAAAGAATCCCATCTTATACACATGGTTCTCCTCCAAATTCCAAACTGACCTACTTAATGAATACTTGTGAGTAGTGTGGTCCGTGGAATATTGAACGTTCATACAAAATAAGGAAGCAACGTGAAGCTCTAGGCTGATAAGGTAAGGAAAGTTGATTATGCTCTATGAGGTAGTAGAGCTTTTTCGAAAGGAGTAAGTATGGGAGATAGGTAATTAACGTCGTTCAGGTGATTCGCGCTTTCTCTACTCTTAGTGCCGTAAGTGCTTGCTCTCAGGCTCTATCTATTTAAGCTGTGATGAGGAAAAGTGGAAACTGCTCAGAGGAGAAACCAAAGAGTCATCGTGATACCCGGGTATATGGCGACTGGAAATGGTATGGAGATAAGTAATGTACAACCTCAAACAGGCACTGCTCAGCTACGTAAGTGACTTTTGAGGTAACTTGAGACTCTCAAAGCTGAGTATCAACAGTCGCCTCAACTTGTGTTATGCCAAGGGAGATTAATTGTCTGCCCGAAATCTAGACTTTGACAAAAGACAAAGACTTGTGAAGCAAAGACCAACAGCTAGCACTTTCGACATTCAACTTCTCCACTAGAAGCGAATTCACTCGAAAGGTCTCTACCGGCTTCGAACCGGGTTGGCGTCCCTCGTCTGGATCGATATAAATTCACGCCAAAGACTTGGACTTCAACTCTTCAACACAACAACACCCACCAACTCCCACAACAACAGTGGGTACCATTGCCTGCAACCTGATTCGCAACCCGCGCATCAACATTTGCTTCGCAATAGCTATTGCTTCATCTTACAATCCCACAACACCATGACGGAACGACGCTGGTCCAAAGCCGAAAAGGAATGGGCGCAGAGCGTACACCTTCCTAAAGGAGGATCGCAAGGCTTGCAACGATCTATCCATCGATCCCAGTGAGTACCTCCTTGATCATGAAGCAACAGAAAGACAGTACTGACCAAATACTTGTGTAGGCTTGAGCCAACAACAAACCCCATATTGAGACTTCACGTCGTAAAGAGCGAAAGTGGTGAAGAGATCGAGATCAACAACTCGCGTGGTCAATGGTTGAAGTTCTGTACCACCGGTGGTAAGTCTCGAAGCAGTGATATTGTCATGATCCTTTGCAGTTCCTTCAAGGTTGATCCTCAAACACGAACGACAATTATCTTCGATCTAGTCACGGCAGATAGCGACCGTTGATGGTCAACAAACTGACAACAACGCAGGTACTGACGATCCATCCTTCGAGATTCGTCTGTCGACCGTACCACAGGGCGAAACAGTCGAAGAAGCAGCAACAGGAGAATATATCGGTCTGAAGTTCAGCGCTTTCCCCACATATCACCACCAATTGATACACCAAGATCGAGAAGTGGTACCATTCTCGCCGAAGAAGAATTGTAGTCTTAATCTTGTCGAACCCGTCCTCTGCGGACCAACAAGTTTCACAGAAGAACTATACGATCTTCGATGGACGATTGACTCGAGAGCTAATCCAGATCTGGAACCCGATAGTGAAGAGCCGAAGATCATAACCCTCTCTTGGAAGTCGAAAGCTTTGGAAGTCTACAATCTCAGTCAGCGCACTGCTTTCGACGGACCTGACCTGGTAGTTGCCAATAATGTGTGTCGCATTGCGGATGATGATGGCGAAGAGCGAACAATCTCGGTAGACATAAAGTGGTGTGCTGCATTAGAGTACAGATACCGATACCTCCTTGCATGTCCAACAGGACTTGTCAAATACTGGAGAGCTAAAATCTTGAACAATGTCGGTACTGGTAGCGTACCCGTCGACCTGTGCAAGACATACCCGAGAGATTGTACAGAAGTTTACGAACTTGAGGCAATGCGTCCTACTGATTGGGTTGATCAAGGCAGAGGCCCACTGAAACCAATAGACGATATCGAGGGGAGGTGTACAGCTCTTCGCCCGAAGCGTGCTTTCATGTCAGTCGCTGAAGCCGAGTACTATTTGAAAGGTGCCTTTCTGTATGAAGAGCATCTAGTGTCCGAGTTGAGGAAAGCACACTTTGACAACAAGTATGAATTTTCGTACTGGAGAGTTGGTGTCGAGGCACTTTATACAAAAACCCAGCAGTGGTTGCTGGTCCTGGATAAACCTTTCATGTTCTTCCAAGAAGAAGCGAAGCTGCCACGAACTGGTTCCAAAGTGACCGTGGCCTGGAGAAACAGAAACAAGAAGACGGTTGTGGAATGGGAGGGAAAAGTGCTGGGTCTCAAACACGGGGCCACCTTCCATACCAAAATCGCCATACTTGTTTCGCGGTCTCCGCCTTTGGTGCGCACGTTTTCAGACAACAAGCTCCATGCTTACTTCACTTTCTCGGCCGAGCCTGAGTATTGCCAGTACATTCTGGATTCCATCGATGGGGTCATTTTTGAGAAGCATTCTGAAAGTGTGAAAAACCGAAATATTCATGGAATCCTGATGGGTCGGGACGGACATCAACCTTTGCCCTCACTTGCACCTCTCAATTTCGTCGATATTGGTAGAGACCAAATGGACGTTGGGCAAAATGCGGCTTTTAATCAACTATCGACCTCGACCTTGACAATTGTCATAAGCCCACCGGGTTGTGGCAAGACCATGATCGCTTCTAAATTCTGTGCGGCTTGCGTTAGAAGTGGTGAGCGAATTCTCGTACTCTCAAGGACCGATGTGGATGCTCGACAATTGTATCAAAATTCAGCCACTGAAGCCAAAGGCATGCTTGTTGATCAAAATCTCATCGATTCTATGATGCTTGTTGACCCGATGTCTGGCATTGACGAGCTCCTTTCAGAGGTGTTCTCTATGAAGAATATCCGCACAGGCTTCAAATCAGAGGTTTCACAAGCACTATCTGATAAGTTCGAGTTGTTAGCGGGATGCAAAGACATTGGTAATGCAACGGCCGTGTTCGCAACTGTGAATACTTTCAGCGATGGTCTTCTTCGAGGATTCAACCCTACTATCTTCATATGCGACAACGCAGATAGTATACCAGACTACATGATCTTTGCAGTATGTGGAGCTTTCTCTAAAACTTTGGAGAGAGTCTCTTTGTTTGCGGATGAAGGTTGCGTGTACGAAAAGAACCGAGCTTGTGAAGCGCTTATGGCTACAAAAGTGCGAGGACATTTCCGACGACAACTGGAATTTACCACAGTTTCTCGATTGATCAAGACAGGCATTAAGCCTGTTCGCCTCGACACGCAGTATCGCGTGGATCCTGACATTGCTTCGTATTTTCGGGACTTTACCTACAATGGGATTCACAAACCCCATGATCGCATCTTTTGTGATAGCCTTTCGGCACGCAAATCGGTGTATCTATTCACAATTCGATGGGTCGTTGATACCTTCAAGAAGCCGGCTGAGTCGTGTAAGGGTTCGGTTTTTGTAAACGTCGAGGACGGTCAATGCCTGAGTCTGAAGAATACCACGGGGCTATTGAATCTTCAGAACTTGATTGTGATAGCCAAGATTATACAATCAATGCCGGATTATGGGGTCATACAGGAACAGATTCTGGTTTTGACGTTCTTTAGGAGATCTGTTGCTCCAATCAAAGAATTCCTCAAGTCTCAGGGTTTGTATCCACGAGTCGAGCATGTCGACTCGGAGCGGATCAAAGATGGGCCCAATGCTGTTGTTATCATCGACGTTCCCACTTCTGATATCGTCAACCCTTACACAGGCGATCACCTCAGCGATTCAAGACGCAATGAGAAAGCACTCGTGCTTCCTAGTAGTCTTAGGATCGTGGTCGGGCGAGAAGATCTAGGACAGTCTAATGATTTCTTTGCGCCCTCCACTAAGCCCTCCTATGGAGAGAGCTTTTGGCTGAATTTTGTCACTCATCATATGAGACAAGGGATGGTCAAGAGTGTGAATGTTGGCGACAGAATTCTGAAGTATGAGAGAGATCTGGAATCGAAAAACTATTGGATGGTGTCTGAGTATAGGACCGAGGCGTCTGAGATGTTCGATGCTGTGAGATTTGACGAAGAGGACGAAGACACATCGATTCCTCTAGTGGAAGCTGGTGAAGCTGGCGTCGAAAGGTTGTCTGATCATGATATTGAGCGACATGAACGTTCGTCTTCGGTGGAGGCCGGCTTCGAAATATCGTCTTTCGATCATGATGCTGAGACAGATCAAAGCCCACAATCGGTGATGGATGGTAATATTTGGAAACGAAAGGAGTTGGCATTAGGTAGCTCCGAGTTGAACGAAACACCCTCAGCCAGCTATGATGAGGGCTCCAAATATGGTAATGATATAGACAAACTGGATCGGATCAAGAAGTCGAATTGGAGGTAGCGTAATGATAGCTTGTTGTTTGTAGATCTAATATATCGGTTAATTCTATAAACAAATCACTTGAGCACTCGAGGTCCATGTCGAGTGGTCTCGTGCACGATATGAAACTCACATTACGTGAAGAAGGGTAAAGTATGCCAACATATGGCTTCAAAAGAAAAAGGATATCTCGAGCATCATCAAAAGCGATGAGGTAAAGGGACAAAACCATCGATGAAAGAGGAGGAGATGTGGTCGGGTTATCCATCACGTGCATTTGCGCTGTTTGCAGCTTACCTAAGGTTTTTCTATCTCCGCACAACTGCGTCCCTTCTGTCCTTTTCACGCATCTATGTTACGAGCCTGCGAATACTCTCTGATTCAATACCAAATCTCATTCTTGTTGTGTAGTCGAAACACCGACAGTGGCCATCATAAAAACGTCAAACGCTGGGCATTCGCGAGTATCCGCCGCCACTTACTGTTTGCAGAGAGCAAGCGCAGTGCGAAAAGAATTGATCTACACGAACGTTGAAGCTGATTTTCATGCCAGTGCGTGTAAGCAGATTGGGTGAAAGTTGTTCAGAAACGGTACTTTGATTTGAACCTCGAGTGAGTTGCGCACCGTCCGGAGCTATCTCCGGACCCGAGGCATGTTGGCTCGGATTTGCTTGAAGTATTTCGTCTCTGTGCCGATAGCAGGATGTCATTCTTTGTCTAATTCTCCACGTGTGGGTGTTTTGTTTGGCCAGGTTGAAAGATTCGATCATCTCCTTTTTACCGTTTTCATCAATTTACTTCCATCACCATAGGACGGCAGCTCTGCTTTGTTCCCCAATCCATGAATGTATTGTTTGACTACTTGTTTCCATTCTATATTCTGTTAAAGAAGCTACAATGGATCTCGCAATCTCAATTGGGATGAAGCAGTACGCCATCCTAGCTTTCTTTTCATCCCCCTGCCTGAAGAGACATCTTCAAGATGGGGCTCTCCCAGACCGGGCAGGGCTTCCGACCCTTTCTCAGACTCCCTCGAAAGAAGGTATAGCTGTTATAAACTTATGTAGGCACTTTGTACATTGGAATGACTGCACCCAGACTTCGGAGAAAAAGATGTTTGAGGTGAAGACCATTTGAACATAGAAAAAAAAACATGAAAGCGCCTGGTGCCTCATCAACAAGCGCCGAAAGTCAAACACTTCCATCTCTCCCCCAATTCAAACCATTTCTTTCCTCCACTACTTCTTGTCTCTTCCTACCCATTAATATTCACCAGAGTAGAACTCAAGCTACCCATCTGATTATTTCCGGATTACGAATCTCTTATTTCCAGCTCCATCCTCGCATGCAGTTCACCATCCTAGGCCCAAAGCCACGGTAAAGGTACCGCATCCCAACCACGAGTTGGTAACTAAAGATGGGACGAACACGAAAATCACTGAGGGCTCCGTACCTTCCGCATCATCGCTAGCAACATCCACTCAGCACAACTCACTAAAAAATTACCCTTGAAGACACCCCAGAATAGCTTTTTCCAGGGCAGAGGCTCAAATGCTCGGTCATATGTTCGGAGCCTCTTCGCCACCACGAGCTTTTAGGGCCTCGCAGCCTGGGGATCTCGGCCAAATACATCGGACGGCGGCGGTTCGTGCCTGGACGTCCCTGACCGAAGCTGCAGTTTCCCCGCTTCCCCAATCATGTTGGCGCGCGAACGACCCCGCATGACCAATTGGATGACGGAGACTCCGCAAAAGAGTCGGCCCGTTGGAGGGGAAGAGAGGAGGTCCAGGACACCGGTGAGGTTTGTGCTTTGATGATGTTGAGGCGCGACCGACGGACGCGGAGGAATTCTTAAGCTTGGAGATGTGGAGTTAGTTGCTGTGGACTAGCCGCTCAAAAGAAGGAGAACCCCGATGATCTGAATCGTAAAGGTGTCTGGAGCATTGTTAGACATCCAAAGTAAGTTGATCTTTTTCCATGTCTTCATTGCTGACAGGCAATAGTTATCGAAGAGATATTGTATAAGAGTGTATTGACATCTTGACACTGGTCGTACAGAAAGGTCAGGAGATATCGAGTTGACATCATTCTTCAAGATGCGCTTTTCTGTCGAGGTCATAGGACTGCTGACCTGTTTTCTCTCTCAAGCTATTGCAGCTCCAGGAAAGAGAGATCTCACCTCGTTTACTGCTGCTGAACGAGCAATTGCGTTACAGGGAGCCTTGAACAACATTGGACCAGATGGAGTAAAGGTTCCTGGTGCTGGTGCGGGGTTCGTGGTTGCCAGTCCAAGTAAAGTAAATCCTGACTGTAAGTACTCTTCTATGAATGGGTCAAGGGATTGAAGATTGATTCTGACTCTGAACAGACTTCTACACTTGGACTCGAGACTCCGCTCTCACACTGAAGATGTTGATTGATGAATTTATCTTCGGAAACACAGCCCTCCAATCTTATATCGACGACTACATCCACGCTCAAGCAAAACTCCAAACAGTCTCCAATCCGTCAGGGACATTCTTACCCGCCGGACTCGGTCTCGGAGAGCCAAAATTCCAAGTCGACGGCACCCGCTTCAACGGTGCCTGGGGTCGCCCTCAACGAGATGGCCCAGCTCTTAGAGCGATTGCCTTAATGACTTACAGCAACTGGCTCATCAAGAATGGAAATTCTACAGCAGCAAAGACAATCATCTGGCCTATTATCGCCAATGATTTGTCTTACGTCGGAGAATACTGGAATCAGACAGGATTCGATCTCTGGGAAGAGACTCTTGGATCCAGTTACTTCACCATCCAGAACCAGGCCCGAGCTCTCATCGAAGGTGCCCAACTCGCTCATGATTTGGGCGTCACATGTCCAGGCTGCGTCCAAGCTCCCGAGGTCCTTTGCTTTCTCCAAAGTTTCTGGAATGGGGAGTTTATCGTGAGCAATATCAATATTGACAATGGCCGCACTGGAATCGACGGAAATTCAATCTTGGGTCCGATTGCGATTTTTGATATCGATGCCTATTGTGACAGTCCGACAATGCAGCCTTGCCACAGCAACAATTTGGCAAATTTCAAGGTGTTGATAGATACCTTCAGAGCAACGTATGCCATCAATGATGGAATTCCAGAGGGGCAGGGAGTTGCTGTCGGACGGTACGCTGAGGATGTCTACATGGGCGGAAATCCTTGGTATGTCCCTTTCCATTCTCTCACTCCCCACTGCTAATCTTTCATAGGTACCTCATCACCACCGCAGCGGCCGAGTTCCTCTACGACGCCGTTGCCCAATGGAAAGCTCGCCACGTCCTAATCGTCGACAGCACCTCCCTCGCTTTCTTCCAAGACATCTACCCATCCGTCACCGTCCGCCAATACAACTCCGGCAACGCCAACTCGCCTTTCGCCCAGATAATGGACGCCGTAACAGCATACGCCGACTCCTTCGTCGCAGTAGCAGAGAAATACATCCCCTCCAACGGATCGCTCGCCGAGCAATTCAACCGCACAACGGGAGTTCCCCTTTCAGCTAACGATCTCACCTGGTCGTACGCTGCATTCGTGACTATGGCGCAACGACGAGCAGGTCAATATCCTGCGTCATGGGGAAGTAGGAATGCGATTGCGCCTCCAGCTACTTGTGCCGGCACCAGCACGACAGGAGTATACGTCCCTGCCATCGCAGCAGGAGCTCCGAATGTGACGAGTACATGTCAAGTCAACGTTATATTCGACGTCAACGCCACGACGTACTATGGCGAGAATCTGTACGTGATCGGGGATACGGATGATCTCGGTGTGTGGGATGTCTCGAATTCGCTACCGATGGGAGCAGGTGGGTATACTTCAGAAAGACCGCTTTGGAGTGTAAGTGCGTACTTGAATGCTGGGGAGGAAGTCAATTATAAGTATGTGAGGCAGGAGGATTGTAATCAGCCGTATATTTATGAGACGGTCAATAGGACATTGACGGTGCCGGCTTGTGGGAGTGCGGCGATTACGACGAATGATGCGTGGGATGGGCCGGTTGGGACGAGCGGGAATTGTGGATCTTAAGAACATTTGTTTAGCCTTCTGAAGAAGAATCAACAAGTATACTTACCAGATTGGCTTTTAGCTTGGCACCTTGTATGAGGGCGCAGATCAGTCAGTGCCTTCCTTGGGAGATCGTTATGCTACCAAACGTACTATGGGCCGTGATCAAGTCAGTGCTTCTACTGGTTCGAAATCGATAATGTTCTTCCAGAGCAATTTTGAATCTCTGAGCGGACGTGACGGGCTCCTCCATCCCTCGAATTGGTGACCGTCGCTATATGAAAAAGACCTAAGACAAAATCTAGCAAGAAAAGTTCAGCGATATGATCGATAAGATCCATACCAAAGACGAATGGGAACTTACTAAATAGATTTCTAGTCGGAAGCCAAATTGGCTACTAGTGTATGCGCTATGCGTCTAAGTTTTGGAGAGTATTGCAACGAAATCTCTCATAGAGACGTTGTCTCCCTTGACATTGGACTTTCCAAACAGCCGTTGGCGTGGTCAAGGTTAGCTGCATGCACGGCGTGCCACGCAAATGCTCCTTGCCATCAAGGTAAATCAAATTCATTTTGAAGCGACGAAATTCTTATCCTGTAGAGAGTGAAAGACTCCTCGAAAGAAAGCCCACATCAATGTAGGGTAGTATTGCTCAATGAGACATGACCCCACCCCCTTGCTAAGCGAAACTCGCTTGTCCGCCTCACTTTCCCCAATTGCACACAGCCTTCTCTCGTGAAAGCCCATCCAAAGGCAGATTCCTGCTTATCAAACCCAATATGGACTTACCAAGACGGGTCACCGACAACCTGCATGCAGATTGCCGCAACGCTACTGAACGTGGAGGTAAATTACCCAATAACGACCACACCTTGAGATCCCGCATGTAACAGAAGGCATGGCTCCAAATGGAGGGGTAAGGTTCAGCCGCACTCTTATCATATTCCCTCAATCCGCTCTTCCTTTTCTTTCTCAGATGTTCTGCTCAGCTCTCTTGGACCTCTAATTCTCTGTAGTTCGGGCTTCTCGATCCAAATCTTGTAGCAATTCAACAGCTCCAGTTTGTTGAAGGGCTCTCAAATATGGGTTTCAACGAGCGTCGAGCTCAACTGCTCGGTAAGTCGTAAGGCTGGCTCATCCGCTCACAATGCTGACGAAAGATAGCAAACGTCAAGTTCCTTTACGGACCCGACACCGAAGTCCTCACTCTTTCCCACGATGCCGGCCACCAAGCCATCGCCGTACGATACGATGTCTTTTCCGCATCATGGACGAAGTTTCTCCACGGGCACCGCAATTCCAGAAATACTATGGATGCCCTCCAATGTCTGCTTCGCGAGACGGAAATCGAGATCACAAAACGACTTTCCGTGAACGGTGTCAGCGTTCCATTTGCCGAATCGAATGGCATGCAGAATATGAGTCTACATCGCAGAATGCACCATGGTCTTGGTCCTAGCAGCATTGCGAGCTCTGATCAGTCGAGGTTTGAGTTCATAGCTACTCCACAATCGAGCGTGACGGAGAGAGACATTCCTCATCCTTGTGAGTCCTGTGAGGCACTTACAGAGGAGCCTGGACTTAATCTTGCCGTCGATCCCGTCGAGGATGAATGGGCTTTGCCGATCTCTAAGAAAAAGAAGAAGGGGAAGAAGGGTGTTTTGGGTTGGTCGTTTGAAGACCCTGTTATTGAGGAAGCTGTTTCCGAGCAACCGCCTCAAGCACCGCAGCCGGCGTCTGAACCACTGGCTGAGGTGGTCGATGACTGGGGCTCTTTTTGGGCTTCCAAGAAACAGAAGAAAGGGAGACATATTGTCACCACCGTCGATTGCGCTGTCGACGACGTACCCAGGGTCAAGGAACCACCTGCGCCTGAGCCGGAACCAGTCGTCGAGACTGCGGTCGTCGAGCCTACTGACGAGTTTGACTGGGGCTTCAGCTCGACTAAGAAGAGTAAGAAGAAGAAAAGCAAGAGTGCCGCTCTCTGGGACATCGAGCCTAGTGACCAGCCCACCACTGAAGGCATACCGGTCGAGCAGCCTGTAGAGGTAGCCCCTGCCGAAGAGCACAAGGTGGAAGCGGAAGAGGTTCCAGCACCGGAGCCGAACCCTGAAGATGACCCTTGGGCAGCAGCTTTCTTGCCTAAGAAAGGTGGTAAGAAGGACAAGAAAAAGAGGTCAGTCCGGATCGAGACTCCACCACCTGAGCCAGAAATCGCTTCAATTACGGAAGAGAATTCCTCTACCCTTCCTCCACCTGAGTCAGGACCCGACGCAGCGACTGAGGAGAGCATATGGGATGCATTTTCAAGTCAGAAAGACACCAATGTGGCCGTGGAAGAAGTCCCACCACCAGCTCCAGCGGACCCTGAGCCTGAGCCTGAGCCTGAGCCTTCTATTGAGTTCGGATGGGGATCCTTCTCGTCCAAGTCCAAGAAGTCCAAGAAAAAGAAAGCAAGCTCTTCAAGCTGGGAAGTGGAGGCTGAGCCTCAACCACCACCTGAGCCCATGACACCTGAGTTGGTCCCTCAGGATACGCAATGGGATTTCTCGTCGGCTCGCAAGGGCAAGAATAAAGAAGAAGCTGTGGCCGTGGAGGAGAGCTCACTAGCTGTACCGGAGCCAGAACCCGTTTCTGAATACGATGGATGGGGCTCATGGGGCTTGAGCAAGAAAGAAAAAAGAACGAAGGCAGCTCAAGCAATAGTAGAAGAAAAACAGGATCCACCCGTGGAGCCAGCTGTAGCTGCCGATGGCTCTTCAAGCTGGACAATCAATCCGAACACGGGAATCATAGAAAGGAGCAAAGAACCTGAGCCAGTTCCTGAGCCAATTTCCGAAGACGATGATTGGGGTTCCTTCGTGCCGAAAAAGAAGAAGAAGGGTAAGAAGGGGAAGTCAATAGTACAAGATGATCTGCCCTTGGAAGAGGAGCGAGTGTACACTTGCACCATTGCAAACTGCGGATGTGAATTTTCTGTCCCACCCCCGCCCCCACCACCAGAGGAAATCATCGAAGCGCCACCAGAGGTCATCGAGACAACGCTCCCACAACAAGAATCCAGCACCGTCACTGAAGCAACTATCCCCGAAGTCGAATCTCGCAAGCTATCCGGCCACACCGTCGTCCTGAAGATCCACCACACAAGCAACGCTGGCAAGAACATCTTCATGACAATGTTGACGCTAGAGGAGAATACCCGCCAGGCGATTTTCAACGCCGTGACAAGATATCTTGACTCCAAGTTTGCACAGGTTGAGCGAAGCCTTGAGATAGTTTGGTGTTGGCAAGAATGGGGATAGTTTTGATTTGTCTGGTCTCCACGAAGATATGTGGCCGGAGTATTTGGATTACTTTTCCGAGTGTACGAAGTTTCCTGAGTTGACTGTTGAGGCGGTTGATGTCTAGTAATGAAGTTTAATGATGGTTCCGATTATTTTCTTCTTGTTTTGGGTTTTTGGGATTTCAATACTACGCTCGCTTGAATGGAGGGCTATTTTGCACACGTTAAGCTCGATTTAATGATACAAATGATATAAATTTGTTTGAAATAATCATTAACAACGTAAAAGTCAAGTCTATATTCGTGATTCAGGAATTCGAAATTCATGCCTTCATTTTCAAGATCGTGGAGATCAATTTCCCGTTCCAAGTCCGACTCTCGTGCTCGACATTGCATTGACGTCTGCGCCATGCCTAGGCTCCCCTTTTGTCGTTGAAAAGAGAGATTTCATGATCGTGCGACGCTTGTCCTGGATCAGTACCTCTCCGAAGCGTAACTTCGAGGAGAACTGTAGGAATCTTGCCTATTGAGATTGACAGGCTCCTTGTGATTGAAAGATTCTCCTCCATGACAGGGACAATAACACAACCTTGCATCCTGCTTCATCGAACAAGGGCAGAAGATGCCTCCAGATTCTGATGAAGCCAAGTGTGCCATCGCCATATTATCCCCATCCAAAGCCCACATCGTATTCCCAGTTCTCCCAGCCTGGCCTGTGCCCGTGGCTTCGATCTCAAAGTCATTTTTGTTCTTGCGGATACGCGCGGAGCCTGTCGTACCAGTCACCGTTGCCTCTGCGTCACCGGTGGAATTAATAAGGGCGGTCGCATCGCCACGAGATGCCACCAATGCGTTTCTCAGGTGTCGAGGTGCAGTCGACATCGTAGATACCATCCGCCTAAGACTGCCTTTCGGCTGACTGACGATAGCATTTGAAGACGGATTTGTCCGAGTAAGGGCAGTGGACATTGATCCCAGCCTTCCGCCTTTTTTGCCGTCTTCAATCATTTGCGAAGCAGGCACCGCTGACATTGACAAAGCCCTATGCGTATGGATCTTCGCAGCACTATCTCCGGCTGAAACAGCAGCTCCTTGGTTGGATGCAAGAGCTCGAGAACCGCTACCCTCGGTGTGGACGGATAGTTCTGTTTTACCAGCTACAGCCGCGCTCACAAACTTGCCCTGGGTGGCTTTTGCGAATGCTGAAGCTCCATTGTCGCGTGTGCCAGCCTGAGCGCTACCTTTGACATATGCGGCTTCCGTGCTTGACAAACTTCCTGCACTTGTCAGTTTTATATCAAGTGCGAGAATATTGCTGAGTTGTACTGTAAGGCTTTTTTTGAGTACTCCCACGTGCAACAAGAGCGTGATAGGTTTCGCCTTCGCCAGCGAGTCTGCTTTCTTGGTTACCCATGGCAGTAACAACTTCGTCAAATGTGAGTACCCACAACTTGTAGTCCTTGCGTACATTCGGGGCTAGAGTGTCAATTATATGAGGAGCAAAGGTCTGCACGCCATGTTTCTCATGGAATAGAACTCCTTCGTGATTGGAGCCTCACTCGACATTAGAGGGCATTTTGACACCGTCCTGAAATATGGATCACCAATAATAAGTTTTTGACATAGGTACAGTGAACTTAAATGGACGCCACAGAAGAGGAAATCAAGGAAGAGCGCAAGTAAAATCACACCCAAAAGAAAACAGGGCTGAAAAACGCCCTTGATCTGCATGTCCAGCCTTGCAGGGCGACCAGTCATCTTAGTCTGAAGAAACATTTCAAGAGATAAGATCACAGTAAACTCAAGTATCAAGCGAGTGGTCTGACAGCTCTATATTCAAGAGATGCACCAGCCAGGACACAAACAAGGCTGCAAGACGCAGAACGTGGAGTTCAATAAGTATGCAGATTTGCTGTGCTAGCAATGAAATATGTCCCAAAATCTTGAACTCATGCTACTTCTCGAATCGAATTCCAATCGAAGAGTGGAAGCTCAACAGATGGAATTAAAACAATAGACATTAAAGAAAGAAAGTAGATTGATGGTGCTGCGATAAAATCTGAGGCTACCTATATATGTGTTGTTCGGAAATTCCGCCCCGCGTTTTAAATCGGCCCGAGTTCCCAACGACTCGCATTTGCCAGACCCGACCAACCAGAACACCGAAACCTAAACCCTATACAACCTATGTCTGTGGACGACATGACGGAAAGGAACCTCCCTATCGTCGCCGTTGCAGGACTCGCATGCGAGACTTCCACCTTCAGCCCAGGACGAACTCTCGCTCCCGCTTTCAAACCCAAACGTGGGGGTGAGATTATATCACATTACAGCTCTTTCATCGGTCCCTCGACACCCTTAGGAAATAAAGTAGAATGGAAAGGGGCTCTCATAGGCCATGCATTGCCAGGTGGAATCGTGACGAAAGATGCCTTCGAGGAACTCGCGCGTGAAATCATAGCTCGACTTCGAGACATCGTCTCACAGAGTCCGATTCAAGGACTGTGGTATGACATTCATGGTGCTATGTGCGTGGAGGGCTTGGATGATTGCGAAGCGGAACTTCTGAGGCGGATCAGAGGAGTGATTGGGAAGGATGTGTTGGTTTCTGCGAGTATGGATTTGCATGGGAATGTTTCGAGAGAGTTGTGCCATATGACGGATCTCATCACGTGCTATAGGACGGCGCCGCATGTCGATGTTAGGGAAACGAGGGAACGGGCTTGTAGGAATTTGGTTGATTTGTTAGAAAGTGAGAAGGGGAGGCCGTTGAAAGCTTGGGTGCCGATTCCGATTTTGTTACCGGGAGAACAAACGTCGACGAGGTTAGAGCCGGCTACACATATCTATGCTGCTGTTCCTGAAGTTGAGAAGACAGATGGCGTGATCGATGCCGCGATATGGGTTGGCTATGCGTGGGCAGATGAACCTCGGAACCGAGCTGTGGTCGTTGTTACAGGATGGGACAAGAGCGCTGTCTCAGTAGGTGCTGAAAAGCTAGCAAAAATCTTCTGGGCAGCACACAAAGACTTCAAATTTGTGGCACCAACCGGTACCTACAAGGAATGTCTCGACATAGCACTCGCTTCTAAGGCTCGACCGTACTTCATATCAGACTCAGGAGATAATCCAACAGCAGGAGGCTGTGGTGATGTTACCTGGGGACTTACACATTTACTCGCTCGACCGGAATTCAAATCTCCTAGTGGCCCAACGGTGATATACGCATCAGTTCCAGGACCCAAAGCTGTCGAAGCAGCAGTCCAAGCTGGCATTGGAGCCACAATCACAGTAACAGCAGGAGCAGAAATCGACAATCTGCATGCAGGTCCCGTCACCATTACCGGACGCGTACACTCAATCAAGCACGGCGACAAAGACGCAGTCATCGAAGTCGTTCTCCAAGTTGGATCCGTATTCGCTATCCTTACCAAGCTTCGAAAACCATACCACCATGAGTCTGACTTTACGGAACTGGATTTGAAGCCGCGGGAGGCGGACATTGTGATTGTAAAGATTGGATATCTGGAGCCGGAACTTTTTGACATGGCGAAAGATTGGATGTTAGGACTGACTCCCGGAGGTGTGGATCAGGATATTAAAAGGTTGGGACATGTGAGAATCAGGAGGCCAATGTGGCCGTTTGATGAGAAGTTTGAGAAGGAGCCGGATTTAAGAGTGAGGTTCATCGAAGGGAGTGGTGAAAGTCTGGAGGGGGTTGATGAGTAGGCGCAAGGTGTAAAATAAATACTCGACAAACGATACGAATATCGGGGTCCATATTGGATATCTGTAAAGTTATTTCCACACCAAAGCATGTTCCAGATGCCTTCTATACCATGTTTCTCTAGTGTTGAAATCGTAATAGCTCTCAGAAGATACGGAAAGTCCGCTTTCGCATCTCCCCCCCTCTTATACCCTCCATGACTTCTCCGTTCATGATACCTTCTACATAAGCCTCGCCTACTATCTGGAAACCATTTCCGCTTTCACTACGCTCTCTCAGTACGAATGGAACGGTACTGCCAAACAGTACAGCAATTTTATCTTTTCTTTGCGTTTCAGGTGGGCCGAGACCCATGTATCCGTTTTGCGTGACTATGAGGCGTCTTCCTAAGGCATACTTTTCGAGTCCTGGGCGCTTCGGGTCTTCATATGAGCCTAGTCCGAGGTCGTCCTTGGATCGAAGGTGTTCGAATGGGTCAGGCACGACAGATGGAAGTAGGAATGGAGATGCGTTCAAGTCATATATCCCGTTCTCCCACAGGGCCGCCAGAGAGTCAGAGAATGTTTTATCAGTGCCAGTCTTCCGAGGACCCCTCGGCTTCCAGTGTGAAGGAATCCTGGGAAGATAGGAATCTATGTTCCTGGAACCACGGTCTTTGCAGTCCTCTTTGGTACAGATCACGTAGCCCGCGGTCAGCGCCTGCCAGAATGCTCGAGTTCGTCCTCCTACTATAACGTAGGGATCGGGGCCAGTGTATTCGTCAAGGAAGACTTTCCTACAATTACTAACGTTGAGCATGAAGTAGGTTGAGTTCTGCCACGGCTCAGAGACGCCTGTTGGAAATAATTCTCCAACTGATAAAATGGTATCAAATAGGACGCCATCGGCATCCAGAGCTGACTGCTCCCTCAGGTGACGAACACTGCTAGTGTGACTGCCAGATGCCTTGTACTCGTCGCTGTGGAGGAGGGCGTAGTCACTAGCATGTGGCCAACCTGGTGCCCACGATGGCAGACCGTCCAACGGCTGTCCTTGGCAGTGCTTCAACAGTTCTAGACCGGTGCTGGAATGGATCAAAGATAGAGCGATATCTGCATATAACTGAACTGTTGATTTGCGATAGTCGACCGAAACGTTGGACACGTTTCCAGGGAGTTCCTCCCCTTCAACGGCCAATCCCATAAGTCCGTAGACCTTGTCCCGTGGATCGGATGCTTCGCGACCCCGGTGCTGGACCAGAAGAGGAAAAAGGGTCTGATATATATTCCTCCGCGTGTCTTCGAGCTCGATTATGGGCTGGAGATGTCGGAGTTGTTGACGAAGTTCCGAATTATGGACATTCAGCCTCTCAGCTGCCACAGCAATGTATGACCATGGCAGCGACAGCCAGCCACAAAGAACCACCACATTACCCTCGGGCTTCACCGAGCCTCCATTAACAAGCTCTTGCACGATCCAGATTCGTGTCCACCACCTCCGTTGGAAAAGGCAGTCGAGTGCCAGGATCTCATCGTCACTCATCGTCCATACCTTGTCTGCTGCATACTCTGGCATTCCCAGTTGTCGAACAAGGTTCATAGCTATGTTGCTATTATTTTCTTCTTCTCCAAGCCAGATCCATAGTTTCCTCGCATTTAGATATATGTCACCCATCAAGCGTACCTGGTGAGCTTTTTCGATGTCGTCAGTCTGGTTTATGCACAGAGCATCGATCCAGATGACTACTGTTTCCGACTCGGACTCGGGATCCTTATGCTCTACCGGTCTAAGTCGCGAATTTGAGGCCTTCACAGCTGTTTTTATCTTCATTTTCTTTCGCTTCACCTGCTGCCAGCCTGCATTCTCATCGGCCTCCTTCTTTTCTCCAGTGTCCGGCTTCTTCTTAACACCCAACGTGACACGTCGACGTCGAAGGAACGAAGCCAAATTGAGACTCACAGAATGAAGCATGCCGTCGATCGAAATTGGTATGGTACCACGCAAGTCCTGCCATGTGTATGACAGAGCCTCATAGTAAATTGTCGAATCGAACAAAGAAACTGTTTTCAAGCAGCATCTTATCTCCTCATCCCAGGTTTTGGCTGGTAGGATGTGCAATAGTCGGATCTCAGAGCGATTGTTGTAATTTATCGGAGAATACTCTCTGACATGAAGCCTGGTACTACTTTGTTGTGTAGCCTCAGGGTGATGCATTGGAGGGGTGTCGATGGAGAGAAAGTCGGTGTCGACAGTGATATCCTCAAGGCGATTCATGTTGTCTATTTCGATTGTATGTCATTGCTGATCAGAGGAAGAAGTATTTGAAGAACTAATAGTGATGCCTATAGCCTGGTGGAAGTTGAAAGTAAAAGGGAACTCGGCCAACCTCGCTTCGGGAAAGCGCGCCACTATGCAAGCCACACAACCAGCTGAAGACACCGACCTCAACCAACTGAGAGTACAAATTAGAACAACCAGAGAGAGAGAGGTTGACCTGGGATCATATACTCTATATTATATTATCGTAGCAAGAGATCAGCCGAGGATACCTCTCACCTTCGGTTCTAAACCTCACCTTCAAACCCCCATCCTCTCCAACTCACCCCTAAATCTACAAAGTCTCGCAACTCCATTAATATAATCTTCTCAAGAAAATCGCAATCTGCTCTTCGAGTACCAACCAAACTTTTAATCTCTCGTATTAGTCCTTGGCAAAGTGGTTGTTGACACATATTAGAATCACCAAAGTCAAGGAGCAAATTTCTGGATCCACACGCAACAACAAAACTTTTGCGCACTTTTCACGTGAACAGACTTTGGTCTTAAAGCTATCTAGGTATAATTCCGCATTATAAGGCTATTGGTACAACGAGAAATCTAATCTAAGGATAGTTGCAACAAGCTTTTGGGAAAGGAAATGGGTGTTTGTAAGGTTACCTCCAGTTCCGCCTACAACGCCCAATACACTTCCCTTGTAAACGCCATTCCATGCAACACTTCATACAAATTCTTTCTGCACTCACGCATAGAACTCTTGTCCCGTACCGTCCAAATCCATGAACTGCTCAAGATCGGCTGCACCTTCGAATGGAGGGGCAGGTCGAAGTTGTTGTTCATCTGGAAAGATATTGTCGGCTGCTGGTCCATTGAGACCTCGGCTGACCTTGAACTCGGCCGGAACAGACGGCCCAAGTGTATCTCTCCGATTCTTCTTTCTCTGCTCCGGTACTTTGTTATTGTCCCGTCTGCTATTCATCCATTCTCCTGCGTCGCCAAGCTTTCCAGCAATCTGATCTAGCTTGAATTGCGCAGCTCCACGCAGAATTGGCAATAGAGTTTTTGTTTCGTACCAGCGACCGCGGATATCGGTAAGTTCCTTGTGTGCGGCTGGCTCTAGTAGTCGCCATTCATACCAAGTGTTTGTACCAGCATTTTCTGCGGTTTCATTTCTGAACCGAAGATCTGCAACCATGCGAGCAGGTAGATCGGGAGTAGGCCACTGCGATCGATTTGTGTACTGGGAAGGCATCTCGACAAACTTATACACATCGCCAACAAATGTGACAGACGATTTGCCTTGTACAGTACGCTCAATAAGTTTCTGGATGACCATAACGACCATATCGGGAACAGGCTTTGGTGGAACCTTCAAACGAACTGGTTCTCCAACCCATATTTTCTCAGCACCGAGGAACATGCCATTATAATGCACTTCGCCGGGGCTCGCCAATGCATTTTCTTGACGTTCAAACAGCGAGTAGCTTGCGTCGACCATCTTTGCTGCGAGAATGCTACCATCGACAACGTGGTCATGTTTGCGGTTACCATCAAATTCTCCGGCCACTACTCGATCCCAAGGAACGTTTTCGAAGGCCATATTGTTGAGACTCGGGTTCGTGGTTTCGGGAACGCTCCATGCAAGCCATGGTCGAAGAGAAGTCTCCTGGTCCTTGATTTGCTGTGCCTGGTGCTCCAAAGGGTTGGAAAGAGGTTGAATAAGATACCGTGGCTGGCCAGTTACCAGTCCTCGCTTTCCAATGACGCCTAATCGCCAATTGGGGTCGTTATTGAACCATACGACTTCTCCTGGTCGGTAGAGGAATTTGCTATTGGGGTCGCCATCGGCTTGCTGCTCTGACGATCTTGTAGTCACTTGTCGAGTCGGTTGTGCAGGTAATTTCGAAGGAACTAGGACCACAGGGACGGATGTAGTTATAGGTATGGCCTTGGGAGTGGGTGCGAAGATTGGGGTGGGTTTCTGCTCCTTCTTTATTGGCTTGTCCTCGGATTTGGCTTTGCCAGCATTTTCAGCGACCTCTCCATCTCCTTCTGGCGAGCAGATCTTGCATGAGCAATTTGCAGGATCATCTTCCCTATCGACTGCAAGCCACAGAAGATGTGGAAAGAAGTCTGCAGGGCTCCTGAAGCGTTTCTTCCGACCTTGTGGATGGCCATACAGATACGCATCTTGTCGTTCATAGGTACCAGCTGCATGCTTGCCACCCTTGTCTTTCTTGTCTTCCGTCATCTTATCCTTGTTGTACTTAACATGTTCCCACAGCGTATATCCATCAGGTAGCTCTTTGAGGATGTAGTTTCGAGCTGTGACGTGTAAGTTGTCTATTGTAAAGGAGCATTACAGGCCAACTCACTTTTAGAGAACTCATCTGAATTCCCTCCTAGCTCACGCATCATCATACCTCCAAGTTTACGTCTCCAATCGATTGCCTTCTCTGCATCGGGTTCCAAGCTCCTGTAACAATCGACATTGCCATTAGCATCGGGAGTATCGTTCAATTGGGCGGTGGTGGGCTGGTTCAGTTCCTTGACACCTGTTTTTGTGATAAATTCCAGCAGCCCATCTGATCGAGTGACAAACAGAGGATAGTAGGGAGCCATCTCGTCGGGTCCCTCGTACGCTTTCGCGTCTCTGAAGGTCCTCCCGCCATGGACAGAGCGCAGTCCACAGAAGGTCGACATGGAGATGCGGCGCGGGCGGACTGTCGGCCCGAAAGCGAGGGATGACAAGATGAAGTAAGGATCGGTGATACATCGGCCCGAAGATGGGACTAGGTACAGATTCCGTCTGACGCCTGGACATGTGATGATAAGATAAGACTTTAGCGTGATCCGGGATTTCTTGAGAGAAAAAATTGTCAGTTCAACTTATGGAACAGGACACATCAGTTGTTGACCTTGAAAATAGTAAATTCCATCACTCATCAGTATAAGCTCCTCACATAGACAGGGGAATCTTGGCAGGTACATACAATGCATGTACAAAATGATTGCAGGCATAGCAAGCAACAAATGCACATATCCGTGGTTTGAGTGTAGTTCTTCCAACTGGGAGAACACTACAAAGTGATATCACCCCTGGATACCTTACAATGAAAGTACATACTCCATGCATCAGACATGCAATTTATCACAATGTGAATCTAACTTGAAAGCCTGAAAGTCCTTACAATTTGATCCATCTGAACACGGTGACTCGCTTGCTCATTAAAATGTTCGCCCTGGACGCGCGCGAACAGACGCGTTTCCCGAAGCGTCCAGAGTGCATTCAGAAAACACAATCCCATCTCCATTCCAATTCTTCAGCCTCACCACATATGCGGATGCGCATTTCTTTGCGAACTTGAATCTCTGATTTGGAGCAGAAGCTGTCATTAATTTTCTGCGAGAGTCAATGGGAAATTGCGCGCCGCGGTTCAGCGTCTGCCTTTCGTCATTCGCCTCTCCTTGAACAATTTCCACCTCTTCTTCACCACTTCCTCACAACTTCCTCCAACCCTACACCAAGATTGTCGCATTAACTTGCTCCACCAAGGCGATCGCAACATGCAGAACCCATATCCTCCCCTCCCACCGAGTCCGCAGGCACAATCAGCAGCCCGGCGCACCAACACTTCGAGTCTCCTCGCTCAATTTGGCGTCCGAACTGAACACAAGAATGATCTGAGCGACAAGAACATGAATCCGATCACGAACACTTCACCGAAAGCCTCGATGCTTAACACCTCTCCTCTGCCAATGCGCACCCCTCCCAAGCAACACTTCATCGACCTGTCCAACGACAGAGACGAGAAGACCGAGAAGAACAAACCAGATGAACAAGTAGCAAATGGGGACGATGATTCCGTTATCGAATATGCACGCCCGCGCAGATCGAACAGGCAACGCCGTACAAATACGTCTACACCGAGCAACAGCTATGCCATCCAGAGATCCAACAAGCAGCTTTTCACTCTTCTGGGTGAAGACTTCGATCTGAGCCCGACAGTCA
Source organism: Mollisia scopiformis (assembly GCF_001500285.1). Classification (NCBI taxonomy): domain Eukaryota; kingdom Fungi; phylum Ascomycota; class Leotiomycetes; order Helotiales; family Mollisiaceae; genus Mollisia; species Mollisia scopiformis. The sequence goes on from NW_017263620.1 coordinate 296,831, forward strand.
ATACAAGAGTTGCGATACGACAAGAGATTGCCAGTAAGACCGCCGCATATCGAAACCAATTCTTGGTAGACCAGAAAGACTTATGGCTGCCCCTTCTACCCCAGCATAACTACATTCGAAAATTGGTACACAATCGTCTACACCTTTCTCCGGCCGATCTTGCGAAACTCCCAACAGTCACTCCTTACCAAGAGCTCGAACAGCAACCGCGAGGTGTCACAGCTGTTATGAAGCCTTATCAATTATCTGGTCTCTCGTTCTTGATGTGGCTGCACCACAATGGCTTGTCTGGTATTTTGGGTGATGAGATGGGATTAGGCAAGACGCTTCAGACATTGTCACTCATCCAACATCTTAAGGAGAACGATCCAAAGGCTGGTACAGGCAGATTACAAAGACCGTTCTTGATTGTTTGCCCGCTGTCTGTTCTCAGCTCCTGGATGTCTGAGACCAAGAAATGGACTCCCGGCTTGAAGGCGATTCGTTTTCATGGCCCCATTGCAGAGCGTCAGAGACTCAAGAAGATCGTTGTTGGAGAAATCGATCACTACGGAAATATGACATCACAAGCCAGATCAAAATTGAAGTCCAGACGAAATGCCGCTGGCAAGGAGTATATTTCTCTGGACACCGATTCTGAAAATGAGGAAGATCTTGGCGTAGACTTGGTTGTCACGACTTATGACTGCTTCAAGGCTGAACAGTCATGGTTCAAGACTGCCTTTGTCTGGCGTTATATTGTTCTAGATGAGGGTCATACTGTGAAGAATGATGCAAGTTTGATCTCAAAGTCGTTGCAAGGCATCAAGGCAGAGTACCGTCTGATCTTGACTGGCACACCACTCCAGAACAACCTGTCGGAATTATGGGCTCTGCTGCACTGGCTCTACCCGGAAGTCTTCAGTGCCAACACGAACGGATTGTTCGATACATCATTCAACCTCTCCAAGGGGCAATACTCGAGCACGGTTCTGGATGATGCGCGACGCTTGCTTGAGTTGATCATGTTACGCCGCATGAAGAATTCTCCCGGTGTTGATCTTAATCTTCCTCCGAAGACCGAAGTTCTCTTGTTCGTACCTCTTACCGAAATGCAAATATTCTGGTACAAGCGAATGATTACGAAGGCTGAGCAGACTTTGCTTGATGAGATTTTCAAGGATGTCAAAGGCAAAGAAGAGGAAAATATTAAGGCAATGAAGCAGATTGAAGCTCAGGAAGCTCAACTAATGAAGATGGAAGCCGACGCATTGACAGTTCTTGAGAATGATGCCTTGATCGGATCATCTGTATGGAAGGATACGAGGGCCATCCTGGAGCAGACCATTCAACGCGAGCAAGAACTCAACACTTCTGGGGAAACCAAGAAGTCCGAATGGCAGAAGCTCATGAATTTACTCATGCAGCTGAGAAAGGTTTGCAATCACCCCTACCAACTCCAGAATGCCGAGCCAGACCCATATTATACTGGTGATCATGTCATTACCGCTTCTGGAAAATTCATTGTCTTGGAGAAGTTGGTAAAGGAACTTGTTGTCAAACAAAAGAAGAAGATCCTAATCTTCTCTGGCTTCACAAAGATGTTGGACCTGGTTGAGGAGTTTCTGCTTCTAAGAGGTGGAGACGGTACAAGCTTTCGATCAATGCGCATTGATGGTTCAACTGCTAGAGCTCGCCGAAACCTTGGCATCAGAATGTTCAATGATTTGAATAGCGAGTACCGAGTCATGCTCATTTCGACTAGAGCTGGTGGTTTAGGAATCAATCTTGCCACTGCATCAGATGTGGTACTCCTTGATCAAGACTGGAATCCGCAAATCACTCTCCAAGCCGAAGCTCGTGCGCACCGTATTGGCCAGAAGAATCCGGTCACCATCTACAAGCTAATTTCCCAAGGTACAGTTGAGGAGCAGATGATGGGCCGAATTCAGAAGAAGCTGTACTTGTCTGCGAAGGTCACGGAGGCCATGCAAGATATCCACACTAAATTCGGTGCTGGCAACAAGTCTCGAAAGAGGGATACAACAGAGGACGATTCTATGCCACAATTGTCTACCAATCAATTGATGACTTTGCTTAGACGTGGTGCTACTGCCATCTCCAGACCAGAAGTTGACGTAAATGAGATGCTCAGCTGGTAAGTTTCCTCGCACCTTGACCTCTCAGATCTAATTCAAATTTCAGGGACTGGGAAACCACTGTCGCCAAGTGCAAAGACAATCCTGCCGATATGGTGGTCAAGCAAGATGCTGTTCCCGATGCTAAAATTGATGAAGAAGCTGAACGCAAATGGTTGTCGGAGATGGAGCGTGTTGAAGCGTCCATTTTTGAAGGAAAGAAACTGGCAAAGGGTGCGAGAAATAATTCGAACAAGGACATCGCCCAAGAATTCTTCAGTAGAGCCGACCGCCGTGTTGGCAAAAACACTACCGTCATGGTAGATGGTTATGCTGTGTCAAAGGAGTCGATGAATTGCGCCTGGGGCGAGGCTATTCCAACCATGGCTGGTAAGGATCCACGTCTGGCTGAACCGAAGCGATCCAAGAAAGCCGGAGTTATTCCACAGGAACATTGCCAAGTTTGCCTTGATGGTGGTGAATTGCATTGCTGCAAATTATGCCCTCGAGCTTACCACTATGAGTGTCTTGACAATGCCTACCAGGCAAAGGCCAGAGGTTGGACTTTCAATTGTCCTCAACACCGATGCTTTGACTGTTCGCAAGGCACCACTGAAGCCGGCGGCATGCTCTATCGTTGCCGATGGTGCGAGCGTGCTTATTGTGAGGACTGCTTGGATATGGAGAAGACTACTCTTATTGGTAACAGCCTCATGGAGTATGAGTTGTTGGGTTACCCCGAGATGGCTCAAGCATTCTACATCCAGTGCGCCGCCTGCAACGAGAATCACGAGCAGAATCCCAACAACAAGAAGCTCTGCGATGATCTTGCCGAGGGTATTCGTTTGACGTATGAAAGCAGATTCATTGACGGTTCGAGGGAGTTGAGCACAAGCACACGTCCTGGTTCTATGACCGATGCTACTACTCTTGAAAGCACGGAAGCCAATACTCCAGTGGGCTACTTCGATGATGAGATTGATCTTACGCCTCGCAAGAGAAAGGCTCGAGCTGAGGCCAGTTACTCTCAAACATCTGCCAAGAAGAGCAGATTGGGCGTTTAAGGCTGGGGTTGGGATTATCAGCGCTGGATGAGCAAATGATTTACGATGTGGTTTCCAAAGGCGTTGCTTGGGCTGGGACGACTGGCTCAACGGTTTGGCGTTTGGTCTGATCTGGCTTCTTTGTCATACCTTTGAATGATTTCGTTTTCGGTTTGCGGCTGAAAATGGCTGGTTGGGGATATCAACGCAAAGCAACTAAGATGAATGTAGGAATATGATTTTGATGTGGCGTTTCGAGGACAAATACAGGTAGACAGACAGACAGGTCCGCGCAATGCAAATGTAAATTAGGAATTGCATGTCTTGCCATGACGATGCTTGACTTATCTCTTTCTTTCACTCGGTGCCAAGTGGCACGCTTCAATATTAACTTAGTTACCCGCTTGCGTTGAATGAGGTCTCAGTCGATGAGACGCAAGTTCGGCTAGCCATCATGATTCAGTAACCGAACTCTACGAAAAGCTCCAAAGATGCTCAAGTTCTGATTGGAAAAGTATTCCATTCCTAAAGCCAGGCATACATAAAGCACATCTTGGTGCTCCCAAAGATCTATCTACAAGTCCCTCAACCTTGCTACACCATAAAACCAGGCATAGGCATGTTCCAAGATTCAAACTTCCAAACGTCCATCTACAATTCCCAGACCACGTTTCACTTAAAAAGCCAGGCAAACAAGCACACTCCCACCCCCAACCCGTCTCAGCGAATCGATCCTACCCTCCAGCAACATATCTCTCTACCTTTCCTTTATCTCACAACTCCTCCCCTCCAACTACCACTCACCACATATGCGGATAATGACACCCCCTTCCCCCATTACCTCTCTGATAGCCGCCATCCAGCGAACTCCGCCCAGACGAGGAATCATACAAATACTCACTCGGCGAAGAAGGAGTAAGTGATCCACCCCTCGGACGAGCAGGCAGTGCGTGCAGATAGGGCGGCACGCTGGGAGCTAAGTGTTGGGTGTTGGTTAGGGTGAGGACCGCTGTGCCTGTTTCTTTTGTGCAGGAGTGGCAGATGGCTCCTATGCGGTTGGCTTGGCAGCGGGGACACCAGGGCATTGTTTTTTTTGGGTTGGGGGGGTCGAGTTTAAGTTGTGTCCTGTGGTTTTGTTTTGAGGTAGATTGAGTTTGATTGAGTTTGCAGTTATCTATTTGGTGGTGAGAGAGCAAGTAGGTCTAAGAGGTAGAGGGAGGTTTTTATACATCTTGAAAGAGTACAGGACTGTTCGAATAAGTGTTGAAATGGAGAAGTGATTGATGGCTGTGGGTACAAGTGAACATTCAAGTGAGTGAAATGAAGAAAATCTTCCTCCAAGGTAGTACAAGTATGTACTACATACTGGAGAATCATCAGTTGCAGCATGCAAGGAGCCGTGATTCATCGATTATTTCGTGAGAAGAAGCTATAATTACGTCAGTATCGTGGAAGAGTTGAATAACTCAATAATCCCATCTGAAGGACCCTTCTTCTTAGTTACTAACTCCTCTTCCTCGCTCATCATGCTCTTTGTTTTCACCAGTGGGAAATCGGGTATTTGAGCTAACAACCCTTCCAAATCTGTTCGGTAAAAAACTTATTATTAGGACTGCGACTTGTATTCTAGATGGAAGTTGAGTAACATCTAACTCGGCACTTGGTCAAGCTTCTGAGAAACTATTTCTCTGTATAGGAATACTGAACCTTGCATTTGCTGTATATCTTTTCTTCTCTTTGACATCAGAGAGGGCTTGCAGACTTCCGAACACTTTATGTTTCTTTCAGGTGTTGGTTTAGTTCTCAACTTGCGCCTCGAAATAGCAACGAACATCGTCTCAAGCCAAGCCAACAACTTTTCGTGCAAAATTTTCTCAAAAATTCGTTTGATTAATGTTCCAGAACCCATCCCTCCTACAAATTTTTATACCTTCTCCTGCAAATGCTATTTTGGGCTTGATTCTCAGTCACGTGTGATACAGCAGGGGTATAGCGCTTCAGACTTCAACGACGACCAGGAAGGTGAAGTTTCAAGCAAGTTCTAGGATTCTGTGTACGCAGAAGATTTACTCGCCAGAAAGAACAGTAACCTGATCCTCAAACAAATATTAAACTGCTTAGCATGATTGGTAAGGCCCCGCCTTTTCAGCCGCACCGCTCCTACGAAAATTGCAGGAAGCGGGGAGGCCGAAGTTGCCCTTTATAGGATTCTTGGGTAGACTTCACATATAAGCGCTTCTGTGAGTGGATCGAGTATGTTACTCTGAAGATCTCTTCACAATAACTCATCTGAAGCTTTCCTAGAGACCAGAGCAACTGCACCGCATGCAAAATGGGCTCCATTGCAATGTACCAGTACGAGTCTCTGGAGCAGCGTGATTCGATACGACTTTTGCGTCTCCTCCCATCCAATGACATTGAAGCAGATCTCCATGGTGAGATTGTTCATACGACGATCTCCAACGAAGTAATGGACACTGATCTACTCAACATCTATCCCTCAGAAGCAGTGGAAAGGTTCTGGAGCGAGCCATATCAACCGTCTGACGCATACTCGTTCATTGGTGGGTACACAGCACTCTCATACACTTGGGTTGACCCAGAAATGAGCTCCACTATCTATGTGGATGGGAAACAACTCGGAATTACAGCGAATCTGGAGCAAGCTCTTCGAAGTCTAAGATTAGAAGTCAAGACACCGCGACTCTGGGTTGATTCAATATGCATCAATCAAGCAGATGCCCAAGAACGCAGCCAACAAGTCCAGCAAATGTGCTCGATCTACAAAACTGCTGCATCGACCATCATCTATCTTGGCCCCTCAACCGAGCTCTCGACAAGTTGTTTCAAATCCGCCGCTAACTCTCCCGAAGAACCACGCGAATATCTCCGGGAGCTAAAACTTGACAAAGAAGTTCTCAAGGCTCTCAAAGCTGGACGTGATGAAATTCTCGGTAGAAGCTGGTTTACACGGGCCTGGACTTTCCAAGAACTAGTTGTGTCTCGTCGGCCATGGATGTGTTGCGGGACGCAATGTCTGCCCTGGTCCCGCCTTTGCACATACTTTCTCCAGAAGCGAAGATGGAATATAGACCTCGGGATGGACATATTCAGCAGGGAAACGATGTTTTCCAACGCCTGGGAGAGAGATCCATGGGGCTTGGACGATGCGGTGGATGGAAGGGGCTTGCATGATGCTGTGGATGGTAGGTATTCCATTATTCGGGAGCCGGAAACGAATTGTCTTCGCATCACGCCCAAAGGAGCAAGAATCATGGATAAAGTTCGTCAGATTTATCAAGCGCCAGCTTCGTATGTTATTGAGGAAGATGATAAGTTTTCATTGTTCACTTTGCTAGAGTTTAGGCAAGGGTTTGCTACTACGGATCCTCGAGATGCTGTGTTTTCTTTGTACGGAGTGTTAGACAATAATGACCCCGCTATTATGTCTACGCCCGTAAACTACGAGAAATCCACTCCGGAAGTTTACATTGATCTTTCGACCGCACTTCTGTCTACAGATGAGAAGCAAGGGTATGCCGTCTTCACTCACGTAGAGAATGATCGAAGCATCCCTGGCCTTCCTTCCTGGGTCCCTAACTTCGCCGCAGCAAGGAAATACGATCAGGCAATACGAAGCCATGTCATCGAACGGAGATACTGCACATTCAAGCAAGAACAGATTACCGACTTCAAAATATACAAAAATCTCAACGCCATCGTCTGTCGAGGCCACCATTTCTTGAGCAAGATCACAAAACTCTCTGAAGCGTTGGAAGATAGCAAGATACGCAGGATAGAAGCACGGATATTCGAACAAGGGGATGGGAGAATTATTGTTGATTTTAGCAAGGAAGGGAATGGCGGCGATGGCGATATCGCGGTGGATAACTATAAAGAAAATGGCGTGGGGAGGTTGTGTTATGAGCGTCCTGCGTGTTTGAAGGGTAGAAGAATTGCGACGATGGATGATGGTGGGATTGCGTTGGTGCCAGAAGGCGCTATTTTGGGGGATATGCTTTGTGTGTTGAAAGGAGGAAGTGTGCCTTGGATTGTTCGTGAGAAGAACGGAGATATAAGTGAGGGTTTAGATGAGAAGATGATTGCGGACTTTCATGGAAGAATCTCGGGTGTTAGGCATTGTACCTTGATTGGTCAGTGCTGGAAGAGTGGGTTTCAGGTGCTGGTAGAGGATATTGGTTGTCATGATACAGGTTTTATGCTTTGGTAGATATAGTTAAAAGAAATTTAACATTATCTGAAAAACATAAAGGTTTAAATTAAAGAGCATCACAAATACGCCAAGTCCTAGGTAGTGTGAAATGAGCTGAGAAACGTGATGAGACATAGTGTACACACAAGATGAAAGAGTCTTTACCTCAAAGCAGGGATGTAAATTCGACAGTCAACATTAAGTATGGTATCACATGGAAAAATACTGGTTCTACTAAACTGTGTAAGACGCCACTGAAACAGTGAGGATTGGAGTTGTGATGTGAATGGGGTTCGCCTGTGGCGGCGCGGCCGCTAGAACAAAGGAAGCCGGATTAGGGCAGATATCCCCCAAGCTGCTATCAGAATTGCATTTGACTAAGCAAAGGAACACCAAAATTTTTTTACTAAAGCACGCTGTAAATTAGCGATTGATCGCTAAACTTTAGGGTGTTACTCCTTAAATCTCAAGCTTACTTGCCTAAAGCTTGAAAAGACGGTTTTTTGTTGGCTCGCTTAACTAATGCACGGACCAATGCAATCCTGATGGCAGCTTGGGGGATACCAAATACTATATAAATTTAAATAAGCATTCTTTTGCCATCAATTCAAAACTCGTCCGGTATGGTGTATCGGTAACATATGGCCTTTTCACGGCCGAGCGCGGGGTTCGATTCCCCGTACCGGAATATCCTTTTGTCTTTGATATGGAGTTTTCATTTATCTTTTATATTTAGAAGGATTTTTTGCTGAATTTTTGTGTCGTCTTGGACGGTATCGCTTGTGGAAGCGATTTTCGGTTAACAAGCTCAGAGATTTCTAGTTTTCGACCACCAAGATTTAGATCGAGATTAAATAGATATCAAAGGTGTAGAAGAAATATCAGAAAGGCTGGAAATATTCAAATAACATTATATTTTACTTTTAGACCTTTTTTCCAATTCTCATAAATGTATCAACAGACCCTCTGTACAAGTCGCATCACTTCTTCACCACAACCCCCCTCAAAACCTCCCTCCAACCACCCTTAGCTGTCTCTGGCCTCTTCAACTCTTCAACATGTACCCCGGAATTCATCTTCCACATCTCATACTGATCCTCCTTACCCGCCCAAGCCTTTTCCGTCTCCCTCATGTCTCTCAATCTGTCCCTTTCAATTTTGTCCATGACTAGTCCCGGAGCAAAGAATCTCGCATTCCTTTTATTGATCCTCGGCTTCAATTGTTTGGATTGCTCTCGCTCTCTAGCAAGACGACGAGCTCGTGCTCGGGAACGCCTTCGTTTGATACAGATGTAGCATGTGCACGTGCTGAGTATCACGGAAACGAGGACGAAGATGACGATGAGGATTATGGCTTTTGCTGAGAGTTTGGCTGCAGCGACGTAGGTTTCTGGTGGGACATATCGTCGTGTGAGTGATGCTGTGAGTGGCATGCAGAAAGCAGGTCTGAAGAGGGCGAGGAGGATAAGGGGAGGTAGAAAATGAGAGAGGTCGCCCATATTGATATATGGTCAATTTATTTAAATTGAACGGCCGAGGAAGGAAAGACGATACTGGAGTGTCGAGGGAGCATATAGCTTTTATCCTCATGACCTGTCACTCTCCTTCATGGTGGAGAGCCTCAACTTAAGGCTCTGAAGTCAGCCTGTCTAAGGACGTGCGACGCAATCGCGGGGTCTCACGATTAGCTTCCGCACTCTATTTGTGATTATTTTAATAGTCATGAAGTCTTTGACGTTATCTTGTTGGTCGGTTCGTTTCCAGATGTTCTGGGTGCCTTAAAATGTCGAATGCAATGTGGCTGAGTTGCGCGGTCGGTGGTAAGCCACCCGATGGACGACGACGCAACTCGCAGCTGGAGAGAAAGGGAAAACGAGCGTAATCGTATTGTGAGTGATTGAAGATTTGAGAAAAACTTAAATTGCTAGACTGAGATGGTTGTTTTCTGGATTTATTTTTAGATTGTAGGAAATGTGATGGTCACGTGGATGGCTTTTAATCCCATCGAACCACCTTGGCAATCTCGTCTCCAACAACCAACATCCGTGCAAATGTCGAACAACTTCGAGACTCCCAAGTCAGGAGTAATTCTCCCTCCAGGATCATGCGGTTGAGTGCTTTTCTCCAGCACGTACGGGGACCTAAGTTACGTCCATTCCGCCAGCCAACTCATCCCTCAGGACCTTCCCAAGCCAGATGGCAATCCTCGCCAGCTTTGGATGAGATCACTGAAGATGATAAGAATCGAATCTACTTCCTAGGGCTCGGTAACAAAGGCACTCTAGTTGCAGCTTGTATGGGAGAGAGCCGTAGACGTCCTCCTATCACATTGCTCACCGCAAATGAAGCCAGGGCGGACGCTCGTTCTGAGGCAGGCCAAAAGTATGCCTCAACACCCAAGCCATAGGCATATGTCACCTTCTCAGTCGAGCGATACTCTCTGCTATGTAATATTTGGACTCAGCTAAGATCTATAGGATTTCAATGTTCGTAAATGGCGAGGAAGTAGTGACTGGAGGCTATGATGTAGAAGTGATTCCGAAGAGAAAGCGAATACGACAGGTCGACTCAAAATCCGATGACAGCAAATCGTCGATTAAGAAGAAGGTCCGACCAATCCTGAATCTGGTATGCGCTATCAGATCAAAGTGGGCAGCTGGTGCTATATTTGAGTAAGTACGGAACGCGTTCTGCAACTGTCATTCCATGAAGGAATGAGCTCCTGAAACATTTGTAACGAGCTATGAAATGTGTTCTCTGAAGATTTTTGGCTTATTGATTCCTGAATCCGTTCAAAGCTCCCTGGAAAACCACTCTCTGACTTATTGTAGGATTAAACATAGACTACTTCCAAACTCTACAGTATTGGTAATCGCGGACGGACTCGGAGTGCTGGAGGAAATCTTCAACGTAAACTTCCCAGACGCTCGTACCCGCCCATCCTTCCGGTTAGGTCTATCGAATCACGGTGTGTGGGAGAGATCCGGCCTTGCGACTAATCCGTACGATTATAAAGATAGTGTTACGCAAGTGCTAGCAGGTTTACAGGTTGCCACGACTGGATATTCATTGAATTATGATGGTTCAGGAGAATTAATGATAGGCCCCCTTGCGGTCGATTCACTTTCCACGAGCAGACTTGAGGAAGCGCAGAGAATGAACAACGCTCAGTACCTGGTAAACCATTTGCTAGATTCCCCGAGATTGAGCGCCCTCGAGGTACCTCACCGAAAACTTTTATTCCAGCGATATAGGAAACTTGCCAAAGACGCGGTGGTCGGTCCTCTTGTCACTTACTTCGAATGCCCTGGTGAAGAGCTAATTCATCTCCCTGATGCACAATTTCTTATGGCCAACCTCATCAAAGAGGCTTGGGAAGTCGTCCGTCGTGATCTACCTGGCACTCCAATTGAGGAGGTACGGATATGGATCCGGGTAGAGCTCTATGTTACAAGGCATCCTAGCAAAACGAAAATACACTCAATGGCTAGCTACGCAATCCGTGGGATGGATACGGGAATAGAAAAGATCAACGGATGGCTCATAGGAAGAGCCCGACAGTATGGCATCCGTTTGCCTACACAGTACGTCAAATTCTACTCGCGTTTAAAAGAGGTTGAGACCCGGAGAGTATCCCCAGCTCTCGGGGCTTTCATTCAGGAGCGATTGCCCGCTGTGCTCTCCAAATCCTTCTCTAATCAAAGCTGATATATCAACAGTGAACTCATGATGGACTTCGTAATCAAGAAGACAGTGGAACGAAGTAAATTGCTCAAAGAGCAGGCACTTGCAGAGCAACAGAGTAAATCTCAACCAGTCCCTGAAGTTACACAGATCCGACGGGTTCCCTACGGGCAAGGCGACCAAGATGAAGCAAAGCCGTATGAGGAGAGACCTGACAGGTTGACCATAAGGCGAGAAAAGAAAGCGCAACGTCAACGAGAAGGACTTGGTAATCAACCGATGCCAGAAACCTATGCGAAGCCTCGCATTACTCCCCTAGGAAATGCACAAATACGACATGAGAAGACAGGACCAGGAGGTTCAGAAAATGGACCTTCAGATGCTCCACGAAATAAACCAAGGAAAGCCTAGACCGATTCTAGTCGCAATGCGTTGGACAGAAAGCTCATTTCACCATCTCTCCTGCCGGTTTTTGTCCCCATCGAGATTTCCACATCTGTCCTCGTCATCGTTTATTGGACGAAGAGGAGTCCAGGTAAGAACTCCAGACGTACAAAGCGGCTTTCCCCTCGATCACCGAAGCGTAGAGATCCACACCACTGTGCAATGCTGGTAGTGCATCTAACATCGGACACCATATCTCTACATCTACCTTACAGGACACCATATCCATATCCCCCAACATTCCATGATCGCTTCGAACTTCAGAGCGCCGTTCGTCTCCACCTAGGACCTCTGTCTCGATCGTCCCTGGGAGTCCAACTTCCAAATCGATCCTCTTTCTATCATATTTTCATCTTAAAGGTTCCATCTCGTTTTCCTTGCCATCAGATTTAACGATGTTTTTTGCTTCCGAAAAATTCCTACAATATCATTCTTGATGTGGCTTCCGTATTTGCTACACACTTGACAAAAGCTATTCAAATTTCACGCATATGGGATTGGAGTCGGCGTATCAGGTGAGTCCTAGGCAGGATGGAACATGTCGCATGCTGCACAGTTTTCTGGGATACACATTTGCTCAAATAAGAACGCTGTTTTTGATCCTATTCAGAAAGATTAACTTTCATCAAAATCACACCGGGATCAGATTGCAGTCTGAATCAAAGCTTCAACATTTGACTGGTTTCTTCTAGGTTGTTTGACCTGATGATTCAGATATCCCCGTCTGTTCTCCGCCTTCACTTGAACGATCGTTCTTAAACACTGCAAGAGGACTTTTGCTCTATGTTGCCAGGTTTCGCAAATTGACATTCTCCTGCAGCATTTAATCCAGATTTGGCGTTATGATAATCAATGGCAACCAATTCAGACCGACGCATCAACATGCATTCCCGGCGCTCTTCCTTTCTTCCTCTGTCCAATTGCCCCATCTCACAAGCACAAGTAGACCACAACGTATCACACCTCCCGCTTTCCTCCCACAACGTCGTACCTCATTTCACCACATCCACACCTGCAGTACAACTACCCTCAATCCATGCCTTCGAATTCCAGTCCTTAATTTCATACCTAGGTACTCGAGTTCAAAATGCTACTTCACGCTCTTCTAGGAGCTTTCCTCCTATCTACAGCTAATGCCACGCGTCATCACGAGCGTGGACACTTCAATATTGCAAGAGAGGAGAGTGTGAATCTTGGTACGTACAAACACACTAAATGCTTCTTCTCTCAATTCCGTCCCTACCTTCCTCCTCCCCTCCGTCCCATTCCCAAACTAACCCCGCCAAGACCTCAAACAAAGCACCAGCACATCAACCCTCACAATCCAAATCTCCATCAACTCATACACCCCCTCTTTCACCTCCACCTCCACACCCACGTCCACCTCCGCCGCAGCAGCATCCTCATCCCTCCTCGACCCCGCAGCCGCCTCAACACCTCAATTCCCCTCCGCCTTCCCACCATCGTCGTCCTCCCCCAACCTCCAAGAATCATCAAGCACCACTCATAACACCACATCCAACGCGCAAGAATCGTCACCCTCCACCACCGCAGCAACAGAGCCAGAAAACCCGAGAACCACACCCACGCCCAAAGAAACGATATCCGTCCCCGCTACGCCGTTGACGGATGTGAATTATCATAAAAGCGGGTCTGGTGAGAAGCTGGGGGTGAGTTGGGGAGGCTCTTTGGTGTTGATATTGGGTGGTTTGGTTGTGATTGTGGCTAATGTGGGGTTTGGGGTTTTGTTTTAGGGGAGAGAAAACTTGAATGGAGAGAAAACTTGAATGGAGAGAAAACTTGAATGGAGAGAGAGGACTTAATGAGGAGACAGAGAGAGAGATAGAATGTGATGTAAAGCAAGGAATTAAGGGAGAGAGAAATTGAGAAGAGGATAGGAGAAAAGGATGAGATTGGGATAGTAAACGGGATTTCAAAAATGAAACAGGGTTATGTTATTTAGAATTGAGAAGAGAATTATGACTTCTTCCCAAGATGGGAAGTACTGTACAGGACCTCACTCACATTGAGAAAAGTGCTTCTTCCAGATTTGAGGTGCTTTAGGTATGTAAGAAGAATTCAGCAGCGAGGGCAGCGCAAGTTGCGCAAATTGCGCGGAATGCGCGGAATGCGCGGAGAGCTGCTCCTTGAACTTTGTTTACCGAGATCAAAACTCCAACGTCAAATCAATCATCGGCCCTGCTTTATTTTCAACGATCTTATATTAACGAATGTACAACTGCTCTGCTAAAGCAATAATCTTTTATCTCTTCAACTCCATCCTCTATATACACCCCTTTTCGCACCCCTCACACATGCATAATAAACAACCCAAACAGATTACCACCACCCTCCCATTTTCCCATCCAGCCATCATGATCATCGAACGCCGGGGGTATATGATTCATTCCCAACCCAAACTCCAGTCAAAAAAAATCATAAAAGCCATCCTATACCCATCAATGCACACATCCCCAAACCACCAACCACAGGTCTCAACCCCACCGCCGCGTTCTTCTTACTGGTAGTCTGTGCCGCACCGGCCGCCGTCCCTGTAGCCGTCGCCACACTCGTGAAAGTCGTAGTAGAGAAGCCGATACCACCTGGTCCGATACTGATAGTCTGTCCTCCAAACACATCCGTCGTGGGCGAAGCACCTGGCCCGAACGTAAAGGTCTGGCTGCCGATGACCACCAAGGAGCTTCCTAGTTCACTAAACGTGATGCTTCCAGCTGTGAGAGTTTGTGTTGCCGAGGGGAACGGATTCCAGGTGAACGAGCCATCGCTAAATCCATCTGGGCCCGCGGATACGATTTGACTGGAGATCGTGGCTATGGTGGGTGTAGCGCCAGGGCCGATGGTAAATGTTGTTCCTGAGATGATGGCGAGACTGCTTCCTACCTCGGTGATGCTTACTCCTCCTACGATGCCAATTTGTGAACTGCTAGGGTTGAGCGCTGTACCACCTATTGTTGATCCGTGGAAAACGACCCCTGCTGATCCAATTGTGATGGTTTCGCCGTTAAAGACGGTTGTTGTTTCAGGTGCATTGGGGCCATATGTCATGGTTTGGCCATCAATTATTGCCACTGAGCTTCCAACGGCCGTAATGATTGATCCACCTACAACGGCGATATTCGTCGGTGCAGAAACTGCTGCTTGTGGAATTGGAGCAGGTGTAATGGTTGTCGAATCAAAAGCAATACCTCCCGAGCCCACAGTGATTATTTTGCCATTGTCTACTATCGTTTGTTCAGGTGCACCAGGGGCAACGTTGTACGAAGTCCCGCCTATCACTACACTCGACCCTCCAGCCGCGCCGAGACCAATAGAAACACCATCGACTGTTGTAGGAGTAGGATTCTCAGCGAAGACTCCTCCAGGTGTGTAAGTTGGAATGCTGATGATGACTGATGGGCCAATGATTTCATTTGGTAGGACTGTGAACACCTCACCCGAGTCTGTCACTGTTTGGGGACTTGGGCCAATATCCACAGTCTGAGTTCCAATAGTGGCTTTGCTTGGGTCAGCGACCACTGTGACACCACCTACTACCTCTGTGATTGGAGTTGTCGCTGCGGGATCACCTGCAAAAATGGTCGTGATCGGGGTTGGAGCAAAGCTTGATGTAGGACGTGCAGGTTCAGTCTGTGGTGCCCATTGATTCGTATCCGAAGGAATGGTCGATGGGTCTACTGTAGCCTTATCCGTCTTGCCATTGCCATATGAGGGAAGAGTTGCGCTCGTGATCAAAGTAACGCCATTTTTGCTGGTCGTTACAGACGTGATAGTTATCCTGTCTGGATTTAAACTAGTAGGCACCTCAATTGACGTATATCCGGGTACGTAAACAATAGTACTTGACATCCCAAGACTGTCTGTTAGCGTTACTGTTGTCTTCGAGGTTGGGCGTGGAGGAAGAATGAACAGTGGGACAGTAGTACTGATATCGAGTGATTCTGTGTTGCTGCCTGGGCTGATAGACTGGACGCTGCTTGCTGATGGACTCAAAGTTATTGGGCAATAGACCGGAGGCGTGAATTCGGGTAAGGGCGTCATTGAAGTGGACCAATTCCCTGTTACTGTCAAAGTTGTGGTTGTCGTATTTGGCATGATGGACCATATTGTAACCGGTTGTCCGGGTGAGAGTGTCGAGCAGGTGCTCACATTCTTGAATAACGTATAAGTAGCAGAAGCCGAAGATACTGTCGAAGTGCGTGACAAATTCCCCCTGTCTGATTCAAAGCTAGTCGTGCTGGAAAGTACGGACAGGTTTCCAGGTGTTGCTATGAGGATCGGAGACGTTGAGACATTGGTGGGAGCTCCCAAGCTTGTGGTAGAGGACAAAGTCGCATTGGTCCATTTGCTAGAGGTAGAATTTAAAGCGAGTGCAGTACTCGCTGGCAGCGAGGAGATCATCGACGACTCATACCCCAACGCGGATGTAATAATTCTCGACGTCTCAATTCCAGGATCCGTAAGGATACGACCTGTCCACGGCAGCGAGGACTCGGTTTCTGTAGGAAGCCCAACTGACACTCCAACTGGTGACAAACTGAAGCTTGTAGCTACAGTAATCGTGTCTCCCATGCTATCAACATAGCTTCCATCCGTCACTGTATGCCCTCCTACAACCGTGACCACCGCACTCGTGCTCATCAAGGTGCTTGGCTTAGTTGGGCCATGACTCGGTCCGCCTATGAAAGCTCTACTCGTCGAGAAGATTGTCGACGAAGGCGTCGAGGTCGAATTCAGGAAGACTCGAGATGCCCCAGGCAGGACTTCTGTTGTGTGTGAGCTTGTGCAGCACGCAGAGGGCCATCTGACCTACCTTGACCTGCCACCAAGCAACCATACTGAAGAGCTCCCCATAAGAGAAGTTTCGAGACGGCAATCATGACTGAGATTCTACGCTGCCACCACCACGGATATGGATGGTATCAAAGTGTGTGTTCGAAAGACGCATGCAGAGCACGTCGAACAAACTGTTGGTAATGAGCGGTTGAATTTCCAAGTGACATTTGGTGGAAGAGATCTTTGGGATTTCATCGAGACGGATCGAACATTAATTGCCAGGGCTGGAAGGTGGTCTGGAGGGGAACGACAGTGGTAGAGATGCTGGATAAAGAGAGAAAGCAGCAAATTGAGGAAAAAGGATATAAACGATGGAAGAAGTCAAGTACCCTGACCTAGTGGGGAGTATATGAAGTACATATTAAAGTTTGAAGTGCAGATGTTCACGCGAGAGAGGGTGTAAGGCGGATAATGAGAGCAGACCTGGTCTGTCAGTCGCTTCTTCATGGCTCCTGGGTGCTTCTGGGCGCCTTCTCCGTCGCCAAGATCACAAGAGCGAGCGAACCTTGCCTCTTTCACGCATGGCTCCGTGGTTGGGACAGGATCAAGCCATCCTTATTTTTTTTGTGGCGGATTTCCCGTCCACTCTGGGCCGGTGAGCACGGTAACAATGATGATGAGAAGGCGGATAGTAAGGTGGAGGGTAGATGGGATGGCGTGGCGGGGGCTGAAAAGAAGGTTTGTGCTCGCTCCCCCAAGCCGTTTGTGGCTTCATGTTGGAGGAGTCCTCTCGTTCGCCGACCTCACGAAGCCACTGCTGCGAATCATAAGACGAACGGACGAACTCCATGCTGTGGTCAGGGTCGGAGATGTGTTTGCGCGGCCATCGACCTGGTCCCTAGCCCTTGTCCTGCCTGTCAGCCTGCACGTACACGACGAACAAACGAGATTTCGAGGAGCATCGAATGCGCGAGTCGCTGAGTGGCCAATTCTCCCCCTGATTCAAGGTGTTTGTTGTCGCTGACGATCTGTTCTGCAGAGTCTTGTCGGCTGATTGGCATCCTAGCAGAGCATCGTCTAAACACTACCTAACCTAGATCACTGGGGTAAAAGCCAGACGCGGATGACGGGTTTAAGCCCTGTGGAACAAATTTCCCAACTTTAATGCGATCAACCTTAATCTGTACTCTTGCGATGATGCTCTTCATATAAAGGCAGGAGAAGCTTTAATTCCTCATCTTACAATAGGAAGAAAAGCGGATGACGATGATGATCAGCACAGGCTCTGAGATGAGATCCAAGACATCTCATCCTATCCTCGATAACCGAAAAGGGGGCTGACTACCAGTACCAAGTACCGTCCTTGAAAATGTACGTAAAAGTAGCCTTCAGGTCTACTACTAGTCTTTCAGATCCACGATTCCGTGTTATAGTGGAGATTTAAAGTCTACCTTAATACTTAGTCTGCATTCACTAGCATTGTGCATCTTCCGGTCGGGACTTGGAAGTCTTGGATTTACGAAATGCAGAACCATTGGTCTCCAATATGTCCGAGAAGTTCGGATCCGATGTAGTCCTACATCTGCTCAAGTCACTCGACTTCCCCTCGTTACTCTCCTGCCTGCTACGTGCGTAACCTCTTCTTACGCACCTGCTGCAATAGGAGACACATTGTCACCACGGAAGATGTACTCATAGTGGTGATGTGCATGGTCTAGATTGCTCCATGGGGTCGCAACCGGCGATTCACCACTCATTCACGGGACCTCGTCAAGGCCACCCCGCGTGATTCTGGGGATTTAATATATATCCATATTCGAGGGAAGCCACAATAACAACCGGCTTCTATCTCTGACCGCATGTTGGCCATGGATATATAGTCCCGGCATCGAAGGATGACCCTCCTCGCCGTCCTCAGTCATTCAGTGTGCTGGTCACAGTATTCATCAGCATTTACTGTATGATTCAACCGGACTTTATCCTCATTCCCTTCCCGATACGCTGGACAATCCGGCAATGAACACAAGTTTCGCGGCAGGCGGTCCACGTTCTTGCCAGCCCCTCGTACCGGTGAAGTTCGCCAGGCGGTACGTGGCCTCCGCTGCAAGTGAGAGAAGCTTCCGGGCCATGCTTGTCCATAAGGGAAAGCGAACGCCAATTATTATTCCGACGATGAAACCATCGTTGAATGAACGAATGAAGACAATCCAAAGGGCCGGCTGCAGGTGTTTTGAGATGGATAGAAATTCTGGTAAGTGTGGTAGCAGCGGGTGTTTGTTAGAGGCGAAAAGGCAACCGGGGTTCTGTTTCCAGGCGATCACTACCCCTGAAACCCCCCAGATCGGCTAAGCGTAAGAAGGTTGCGGTGGACTCTCCACTACATAGGTAGAATTGGCACCTGGACGGGCAGTTTAACTCGAAACTCGTCCTCGAATCATTCTATCACTATTGCCAGTGAAGTGCAGCCGCTGCCGATCACTTCCTCACTCACCACTCATACAATACGAGATACTTCTCATGCTCTCTCTGTATCCAGCGCTCATTGAACCACGACATGAGGACGGTTACGAGTTCTCCTTATCTACTTCGCCTCTTGTGATGACCTACAAGGCGTTGTCCAGCTCCGATAGGCGTTGCACAATTCCTTCGCCATCAGTGCATTATTTTGTACTCAGATTTTAAGATTTGGCGTGAGTAAACCAAGAGTGCCGCGCCGCCAAATAGAACGACGCAGAACGAAGTGGGGTATGCGCTGTGCCTCTTTGTCTCTTCTATCATCCCATCCCTAATCCCTTCCCACCATGGGCTAACAACTCCCTTGAGTACTCTGGTACCCATGCTGTGGCCCATGGCCCCTTCGCTCCGCTAACAGTAATCGCCAAGCCCACCAGCAAACCATCCTGTTAGTGGCCCAAGGCTCCGGACTCAGGGTCAACACCGCTGTAGAAATAAAGGCTGCCAATCTGCAATCCCATCTGCACCTGGTCGGAGTGCTCCCACACTGCTCCCACACTTCGGAGGAACAGTCAAGGTTCAACCCCAAACTCCCCTGTGCACTCGCAATTTATCCTGGAACGAAAGTCTTCTCTTCTTCGACGGTTGTGACGGCAAACGGCTATGTGCATGAGAAAATTCCAGTCCTCTCGTCTTTCATTCTCACTCAGCTCTCCACTCAACTCAATCATCACTTGATGCACGCTGGACCAAAGTAACCATCCAGCCAAACAAGATACGTATCTGATCGTGGCCCGACCATCTGCCCGGTTGTAATACCCTATAGTCGACATTTTCTGCACCGGGACATCCTTTCCTCACATTCGTCATCTCCAATCGACCAAGCGCTGAACTTGCATCTGCAAACTTCACGAGGACTCGGTGGACCAGATACCAAGACTTGCCATCAAAAAGGGGTTCAACACCAAGCCACTGTCCTTGAAAGTCTGGCAACGGCCCCCAACTTCTTCCTTTCGTCCCAGTCTTTGATTTCAACGGTTGGTCCATGCTTTGCGCCCACCACACTACCGCATTTCGAACTTGATATCGCATGGTTCACCACTTCGATCACTGCTCTATGTCATTCTAGAATGAGAAAACTTTTTCGATGATGTCCTCGGTGTCGTGGTGGTTGCGCATAGGAGGGGCTTTCGCGTTCTTGGTTAGATGTACCAGTGGTGGAAAAACTCCTACTGCTCTGAGTGTTGTCCCGTCGTTGAACTGGTGAGAAAGTCAAAGTTTTGGAGACTCGTGATATATGTTACTGACTGTATGAAAGGTATGGCGATGATGGAACGTGGTCTGCTATATCGCTTCGTGTGGGAACGCCCCAGCAATGGATCGATGTTATGGTGAGCACCGTAAGTTCGGAGACTTGGGTTGTTGGTACTGGCGCATGTGCAGCAAATGGTTTGTCTAACTTTCTTGTATAAATTTGTTTCTTGCTTTGCCATTTCTTTTGTTAGATCCGAAAAGTTTCGTTCATTGGTCGCTTTGACTACTCACTACACCATTGAAAGCCTACATCTTTCAATCAGCGCTAACCTCAAATCAGATTCTCTCTGTATAACAAGTAGAGGAGGTCATCTGTTCGACCCGTTGGAATCTTCAACCTGGCACAATGAAGGCTTCTTCGGCTTCAGTGCCGACACTCAACTTGGCAACAAGGGCTACGGATGGTACGGTCTAGATGATCTTACATTTGGCTCTACCGGAGTTACAGTTTCTCAGTCCATCATCGGATCCTTCAATGGCTCTGGACCACTTGATACGACGCAGTATATGCTTGGTTTGTTCGGCCTCGGTGTCTCGATTGCTCAATTCAACAACGACGATCCTCTACCAGCTTTAAATGCACTTGTTGAAAGGAATGGAGTAATCCCGAGCCATTCGTACGGTTTTACTGCAGGAGCGCATTACCGTGAGTTCTCCACTCCCCTGAAATCGTACAAGCTGAACCTCTTCAATAGAACAAAAAGGAGAGCCTATATCCTTGACACTCGGTGGATATGATGCGAATCGATTTGTTCCACACAACGTGACATTCAGTCTCAATCCGGACATGAATGCACAGGCGTCCATTAATTCAATATTCGTGCAATCAGGCGCTGGCAAGAGCAATCTCACGATTCCTAGGCAGTTGCTGCAACCATCAGACAGAGTCTCCGCCATCATTGACAGCTCTACCCCGTTCCTCTGGCTACCAGGGGCTGTTTGTGATCGCTTTGCACAGGCACTTGGCCTGACTTACAACGATACGCTCAATCTATACACCTACGACGGAAATGCGTCACAGCATGACGTGCTTGTCAACTCTGGGCTGTCCTTCACATTCAGTTTATCTGACCTATCTTCTTCGCCAGCAGCTGTCAATATTACATTGCCATTCCAAGCATTCGATTTGCAATTGACATATCCAGCTATCCCAAACAGTACCTACGGAGATCCGGATGCCACGAAGAACTACTTTCCACTCCGTCGAGCTATTGATGACTCTCAGTACACCATTGGTCGAGCATTTCTCCAAGAGGCGTACCTCATCACCGACTTCGAGAGGAACATTTTTTCCGTTCACCAAGCAGTTCATACTGCAAACCCATTAGGCAACACAAGCATTGTGTCAATTTATCAACCGGCTGACAGCACATTCACATCACCAGGTGGTTCCCGATCCAAGTCCAAGCTACCAAAGGGAGCCATTATCGGCATAGCTGTCGGAGGAGCCGTCCTAGTAGCTCTCCTTGTCTTTCTCGTCTTCTTCCTCTACCGTCGCCGACAGCAAAGGAAAGCAGAATCAGGTGACGAGAAGGGTCCAACCACACAACCACGTTCTCTTCTATCAAGAATCCTTTGCCGCGATGAGCCATCGACCCTGCACGAAGCTGGCGGTAGCAGCGCCTACCCAACCGAAGTCGCCGCCGACGCCTCACACGAGCGTTTCGAGCTCCCAGCTCCTCTAGGACCAGCAGAACTCGACAGCGAAGCAGGAACCACCTTCGACGGCACGACCGAAGCCGGGAACTCGACTCAAGATTCGGTAAACCTATCGGCGTACGAACGAGCTCGCCGGAAATTAGAACGTGCTCAAATCGCCGCTGCTCAAGCACAGGCTCAGATCTCGCAGCAAAATTACCCAGTTGAGAAGAGCGACGCGGATGTCTCCCACGTAGCGCATTATCGCGCGCCTGATACGCCGAGTAGTGACGAGCCGCTTGTAAGTCCCATTGTGCCTGAGAACGGGAATGGATGGGGTTCTCTCGCTGTAGGAGGTTCGAGTGGTCAACCATCACCTGTCAGTCCCGGGTTCCATTCTTCACCTGTGTCGCCGGTTGGTCCGCCTCCGACGTACAGGAGGTTTAATCTTGATCCGGCGAATGTGGTTTATGCGGGGAGATTACCGGATAATGTGCAGTTGCCGAGCGTTGTGCCGCGGATCATCGGGCCTGATGGGAGGACGGTTCGTACCTTGGCGAGCCAGGAGGAAGAAGCAGAGGATGATGCGAATAGCTCGCTGGGAAGCCAGTATACGGTTGAAGAGCAGGATTTGTATGGGAGTGGAGATACGAATATCGTTTCTCCAATCCCGAGTACGAGCAGTGGAAGTGGTTCGGATCCAGCAGCGTCAACTGTGAGCAGAAGTAGCGGCAGTGGAGGAAGTAGAGAGCCGATCATTCGGGAAGGTGTCGAGGTACAGGAATCTGTGCCGACGACGGATACGCTGGATCCGTATTCGAGTAGGAGGAGACTGCAGGGAGATGATTTCGTGCATGTTCCTCAACCTGCTGAGAATAGGTTCTCATGGGAAGAGGATCGGATATCGGGGCGGGAAGAGGGATCCTTATGACAAAGATGAATGGGGGAAGGAAATGGGTTTGAAATTTAGCGTTGGCGTTCAGGTATTGGACGCATTCATTCATGATGGCATACGACATGATCTCCTTTGTATAGTCGGACATGGTGGAGCATTTGGATGAGAATAAAATCATGAAATTGCTAGAGGATGGACTGTATCATTCATTGTATAGTCTAAGAGTAATCTAGCATGTTTGAAAGCAGATAGAAGCTGGAAGTAAACAAAGTTTCTCAACTGAATGACTGACATTCTTAACCAAAGACCGCAAGACTTCTCGAATGTGGAATTTAGATAGGTTCCCGTTATGAGAGAATTGGAATATACGTTCACTTGAACTTCATTCAAACCCAAAGCTCTAGTCAATGGATCAATAAATTGGCTGATTTCGTTGGCATGTGAGAAAGGAGAGGAAGAAGAAATTCCACTAGTCCCATTTAAGCGATGGCCCCAACTGTAATCTCTTGAAAATGCCAACGTCACTCCCTCCTTCTTCATCAACAAACAAACACGTCCAGAACACGCAGCGAACGCTTTCTAAAAGCCCTCATACTCAAATATCTCGACTGACCCAGAAGAAACTGGCTCAGTCAATCTACTCTCTCTAGTTTCCAGCCCTTAATTTTATGCAACCAGAGTCCAACGAATCTTCATCGATTTCTTCCCCTTCAGCAACCCCAGAACCCTCCAACGCCTCCCAATATGGCTTGCCTCGCCCTGAACATCTCCATCCCGCAGATCAACGCAGCGAATCTGCTGGGTCGAGCGATGATGGATCTGCCGATGACGACGATGCGGCATTGCAGGAACAGTTACGAGGATTGAGTGTCAGCGATAAAGGTCAAACGAAGCCTAAACCATCTTTCTCTCGAATTTCTGAGTATGAGAATGCATTGTCGCCTTCTCCACCCAGGAAACACAGTGAAGGGCCTGGTTTCAAGATTATAAAGAAGAAAGGCAATCGGCTTGATGGTGTGCAATTGGACCAATTTCCCAATGGTAGGTTTGCTCAATCACCGCGTCTCTCCGCTTTACTACCTCACTCGCTAACAATGTACAGAGGTTCTGACTCACATACTCTCGCATCTGCCCGCTGCTTCACTCTCAGCAGTCTCCCTCGTCTCGAAGCTATTCTACAGCTTAGTCACTACTCCTCATGCCTGGCGCATTGCCTTCTCTCGCTACTTTCCCGGTCAAGACGCAATCGACGCTCCCAATCCCGCAAATCGACGAATCTCCGACCCCGAAATCCACGAGCAGCTTCGATCCGAGCGACGTCTCTTCACTCGATTGACAGGTCTTGCGTCCTGGCGCAGCGAATACATCCTTCGTACGCGACTTCTTCGAAGTTTGGGACGTGGAAAACCTGCGCAGATTGCGCCGGGTCATGGCGCTTCCTCGAGATCCAATAGTGCAGCGAATAATGCAAATGCAGTGGTTACGTATAGCTCGCAGCTATTTGCTACCATCAATCACATCCATGCGGTTTGGAGCACTGGGAAGAAATCCCCGAGGTTTATACATGGCACAGATGAGACTGGTTCAGCTTGCACTAGCGATCCGAACATTGGCAAGATTGACAATTGGGGTCTCTCCGATCCTCAAGCCCTGCCTCAGTTCGCCGAGCTCTTTGTTGGTGACCATCCGTATGGACTCGGTGATGGCCCAGCAGGATTGCCAAACTCGATGGACCTGAGTCAGCCGTTCGGTATGATCTATGGTGAAGGTTTCCCTGGTGGACAGGCATACTTTCGACCAACAGAAGAGATGCGTGGTCGTTTCTTGAGTCAACCATCTGATTTGACAGCTCATGATGCTGGTATTCCGAGGATTCCTGGACTTACGGAAGCCACTTCTGCTGTCTGGATTGCTAAGTCTACAGCTGTTCCGGTGATGACGGATGGATTGGTGGGAATGTTTACGGGGTCGACTTTGGGTGTTGTTACAGCCTATTCTCTTGGATCGGATACTTCTCAGGGACGACGTATCAACAAGGGTCAATTGACTGCAAAGTGGGTTCTAAGCCCTGGAGTTCCAATCATCGCCATTGCAGTCGACGACTCGTGCAACCAGAAGCGAAAGCTTGCTGGTCGAATCTGGGCAGTGGCTTTGAATGCTCTTGGTGAGGTCTTTTACCTTACAGAAATCCCATCATCTGCTCTCCTTGATGGCAAAGTGGAAGAGAACAACACAGGCCGTCATGCTTGGACTGCTGGTCGTACAGCATATTGGCATCTGGCCGAACCCTCTCGACGTGTTGCTCGAGATGATCCTTACCACGAAGCCGAAATTCATGGAAGCTACTCGCCTAGATCTTCTTCCAAGAAGATGCATCTGTCCAAAGCTCAACTTACTGCTGAAACGGCGGAGATTGAGAAATTCCTGGCGTATCAACCAGCTCATTTCCGCAAGCTCTGCGAAGGATGGGATATGAGAAGAAGACTTGAGGTTGATTTTGCTGGTGATGATGGCAAAGGTGCTGGAGAAGGTATCTTTGTAATCAGATGTGGCATCATGGAAGGAGAAAAGGCGGAAATCAAACGGTTCACGAGATGGAAGACGGAGCAGGCTTCTCTTGATGAGTATCCACAGCCCAAAACTCCTCCCATGGTTCCGAGAACAACTACGATGGCATCATTGTTTGGCGGAGGAACAGTCATCAGCCCTCCTCGCAATGCTTCTCCTGAGCGGAGAACTTCATTGTTCGGTGGCAGCGCAATCGTGACTCCAGCTCGGGTCAGCTCGCCGGATCGAACGCCAAGCACGCCCAGCAGTCCAATTGTTCGAGGATCCCATACTCTTGTCGAAGAATGGCGCACATCAATCTTGTCCTTGAAAGATCTTCCAACTATCGAGATCACGACGAGCGCGATCGACATCTCGACGTATGCTACTCTTACAGTTGAGGAAGATCCTTTGCGAACAGTGAATGGTGGCTCAGGCTTCTCGTCTCCATATGCAACGCCGTCAGACCCTGATAATAGCTCTTCAAGCCATATCCCTGGTCATCGATCTCGTTTCATTGCTATTGGCACCAAAAGTGGAGTTGTCATCATGTGGAATATGCGAGGTCCGCAGCCTACGAATGCGTCATTGGCCAATGAACTCCGACCCCTGCGTACCATCTACACAGATTCTCCCCAGATCTCTTGCCTCGCGGTATCCGCGTTGTATGTTGTGCACGGAGGCAATGATGGTTTGGTTCAAGCTTGGGATCCTCTTGCTTCAACACTACAGCCAGTCAGAACTCTCAATTCACGATTTTCTTCTCGTGCTCGACGTCGTTTGATTCAAGCTGAGGCTTCGATTTATGGTATCGGCATCAATCTCTACGCTGCGGGTGCTATTGTGATTGATCCTGATCCAACTGTCTTGCGTGGAATGGTTTCTCTTGGAACACATCTTCGCTACTGGGCGTACAGCTCATCAGGAGCAGATCAATACCAGAGTAAGAAACGACGTCTTCGTCGCTCTGGTGAGCGTGGAAGTAATGCAGCTCCTGATCGCTTCACCAACACCGGTCGAGGCGCTCTCATGGATTACATTGCAACGGAGCAAGAAGAGTTGAAAAAAGAGAAGCTGCGCAGATCAAGAGACGAAGCGAGACTTCAAGCAAGATTTGGTGTTGGACTTGGAGGATTAACTGAAGAAGAGGCTATTCGCTACGCTGAAATGGTCTCTGCTGAAGCTTTCCAGAAAGATGAGGAACGCCGCATGAGCGATGCTAACATGGCTGGCTACCTTGGTGACACCAACGAAAGCTCTTCCGCTGCGAGCGTCTGGAGTAGCAGTAGTGCTACCGTAACCCCTGAGCCCAGCGTCAAAGGCAGAGCAAGCTCAGCCTCGAATTACAAGACTGACGAAGAGTTCGATCACGATCTTGAAGAAGCGATTCGTCTTTCACTTCTTGATGGCGTCGATGAGGGAGGGCGGTCGCCTAGAGCTTCTGGCTCGGGAGAATACGACATTCCAATCACGTATAAGCAAAAGAAGAGTCGTCGTTCCGCTTCTTCTTCACCTTCTACGAGCAAGGCGTCTAAAACCAGAGTCCGACCTGCAGCTACAAGCAGCAAAGGCGTTGCGCCTGATGACTTGGAGTATGCTTTGCAGTTGAGTCTCGCGGAGGAGCGAAGCAAAGCTGATAGATTCACGCATGTTGAAGAGGGAGATTTTCCAACTCTGGATCGTGATGACAATGGCAAGGGGAAGGGACGTGCTTGATTGGCGGATGGCCAACCAATGGTACTTTGCAGATTGATTCCAAACTTGCTGTTATTACGCGTTGATTTTACCAATTCTAAGCTTCTATACCTGCCATTCGGGCATTGCGATTAATTAGATTCAACTTCTTCCTTTCAAAGCCCGCATTTGCTTCTGCATTGTCTGTTCCGCTGTAACGTGACCCTCGCTCAGCTCGGTAAATTTTCCATATTTCATTTGTATCCAAGTTCAGCCTCCAAGAGTCGAGATGACCCGCTTATTTAGGACAACTGTCCAAAGTTTTAACCAGAGGGGCTGCTTATTATCAGCCTGTTCCTGCAGTCGGTCATTCAGTAATTGTCGGTGCCGGTGGGGTTGCGGGGAATTGTTTCGTTTGATTGCGGAATGGGATGATTCCAATGTTCCGAGTTCTCAACTCCATACATATATATTCTCCTTCCACGCACGGATAGTCCCACTTCCCTTTTTTCAACCCAGCACTCAGTCAACATGAAGCTCTCAGCAGCAACAACCCTCTTCTCGCTCGCACTCGCCACCGTCCCCCCACCAGGCCCCGACGGAAAATACACCCTCACGGCCCCTGGCATAACCGCCAAGTTCATCCCCTACGCGGCATGTATAACGAATCTCCTCGTCCCCGACAAGAACGGCACGCTCCGAGACATCATCCTCGGCTACGACAACGCGTCCTTCTACCCCGTGGACCCGAACCACTCCGACTACGGCGCGGTGCCGGGCCGCTACGCCAACCGCATCAAAGACCACACCTACGTCCTGAACGGCACACGCTACTTCACCGAAGCGAACGACGGCAACGGCACGCTGCACTCTGGCACGAACGGCTGGAGCCATCGCGTGTGGAACGTCAGCGCTGTCAGCAATACCAGTATCACCTTCTCCATCACCGATGTCGGGAACTCGAGTCTCGGCATGCCGGGCACGGTGATGGGGAGCGTGACGCACTCGGTGTCGAATTCCAGCTGGCACACTACGATCGCTGCGCATGCCGTGGATCACGTCACGCCGTTGATGCTGACCACGCACCCGTATTGGAACCTGGACGCGTTTGCGAATCCAGACACGGATCTGATTCTGAACCATACGCTGAGTTTGCCGTTCGGGAAACGCATGATTGGTATTGATGAGAATACGGAGTCCACCGGGGAGTTGCCGACGGTGCCGAAGGGCGATATTAATGATTTTTGGAGCGCGCCGAAGATGATTGGGGCGAGTATGGGGGATGCGAGGTGGGTGGGGAATTGTGGCACTGCGGGCGGGTGTGCGGGGTATAATAATCAGTGGTTGGTTGATAGGGGGAGTGGGGAGGAGGAGATGCCGATTGCTACGTTGAGTAGTGGTGAGTTTTTCTTTGTCTTTTTTTGTCTTTTGGCTTGTTGGGGTTGTGTGGAGGTGGTGGATTGGATGAGATGAGATGAGAATAGAAGAAGATGTTAGGATAGACGCTAATTGTGAGATAGGTTGGAGTGGCATTAAGTGGGATTTGTACAGCGATCAACCGGGCATTGTGGTTTATAGCTGTCATTGGATGGGTGGTAAGTTCTCGTCTATATCTTCCTCCCTATCTCAACTTGCTAATAGGAACCCTATAGGTGGCAACCAACTCAAAGCCGCGCAAGGAGGTAAAGCCTCGAATGGCTTCGTCCGAAAAGACGGTTGTGTGGCGGTTGAGCCGCAAGATTGGATCGATGGTATCAACCACCCTGAGTGGAACCGAACACAGTACCAGATCAATGGGCCGGGCATGCCTCCCTTCTCGAGCTTTATTCAGTATAAGTTCAGTACAGTCTAGACGATAAGATAATTTTACTTAACTTTATCGTTAGAAGTGTTGTACATAACCTAAAAATGGATATTTACAAATGAGATACATCCAATACTATGTTCCCCCCAGAAAAAAACTAGGGATATTTGAAGCCCCTGCCGATTATGCGACCAAATTCGGCTTTTATTTTAGCTGCTTTATGGATATCAAATCCAAAAGATGGACTTGAAACTCATAAACACACCAATTTTCATTCGCTATAAGAGTCTCAAAACATAACAATAAAACAGCACCAGAAATAACAGTGGATTTTGTAAGAGGTCAAAGCTACCTATATTCAAGGGGGGGAGACTGTAGTCTCCAAGTTTATACTCCCTCCGTCCAATCACCCAACCAAAAGTCCGAGCTAAAGCATGGACTCGGACAAACCTGAAATTTCCGAGTTCTTGGCCTGTCACTTCGTAAACCTCCCCCAATCACGACACCCACCGTTACACGAACCCCCGTCCCGGGACAACAACAGGGCTGAAGAAGATACTCCACTTTTTCGCCATCCTTAAATAAGCGCTAAGATGGACGGAGTGGAGTTCAGGCGAACCTTCTCTTAACTCTCCTGCTTGAAGACAGAGAGTGTATTACTCATCGATGGTTTAGAGAGGATATTGATATAGGTTTAGAGGGGCATGATGGCTAGTTTGGATGGAAAGGAGGGTCGTGATGGGAAGGATGGGGGGAAAGAGGAGGCGTCGGGGACGAGGAAGAGGGTGCAGCATCCGAAGGTTAGGTCTGGGTGCTTGACGTGCAAGAAGAGGAGGGTGAAGTGTGATGAGAGGAAACCTCTTTGTGAGTTTCGAAATCTTTTACTGTTTTTTATATAATGTTTTGACTGGGAACTCTGTCATTCGGCCACCTTTCTCGTATCCTAGCTCCGGCGCAACGTTCAGCAGAGACGCTCACTTATACTAACTAGTCGAAAGGTCTTCGATGTGAAAAGTTTGGCGTCAAATGCGACGGATACCTTCGTCCTGTACGTGTACATCTCGAACCAACAAAGACCGCGCACCGGATTCTAGTCCCTCGAAAGAGAAGTTCAACGACCCCTCCAACAACGCCTCCATTCGAAGTCAAGAAACCCAGATTCTCAAACGAGGACGAAATGAGATATTTCAGACTTTTCTGTGAAAAGACCTCGTATCACCTTAGCGGGTATAACGATCCTAACCTCTGGACACGAATCGTGCTCCAAGCCTCCGAAGCCGATGATTCGATACGCCATGCCGTGATCTCCATCGGAGCCCTGGACATGACGACGGCCATGATGCGGGACCTGGAGAACTCGAATGCGAGGGAGCATCATTTCTTTGCGTTGAAGCTGTATAGCAAAGCGATCCGAGGCATGCGAGAGGTGGTTTTGCGACAAAAAGAGAAGCATGACATGCAAACGGCGCTCGTGGCCAGCATGCTCATCGTCTGTTTCGAGACCTACCACGGAAACTACGCTTCAGCCGCTCAACAGATCCGCACGGGGGTCCGCTTGATCGAAGACCAGAAATCGAAGAACGACGGGTGGGCAGTCGAGGAAGATCTCATCCGTGTATTTGATCGACTTGACGTGCAGTCCATGTCTCATTCCGACCCCTACTCCATCGACGAGCACATGGTGCTCAAAAACGTCTACGCGGCCGATCTCGAAAACCTCCCGCCTGTATTC
The DNA here is from genome assembly GCF_001500285.1 of Mollisia scopiformis. Taxonomy (NCBI): domain Eukaryota; kingdom Fungi; phylum Ascomycota; class Leotiomycetes; order Helotiales; family Mollisiaceae; genus Mollisia; species Mollisia scopiformis. The sequence goes on from NW_017263620.1 coordinate 327,184, forward strand.
TTGGATATCAAGACGGCGAGGGATTATTTTAACTTTATGTCCCGCCGAGTATGCCATTTTGCGCCGATAGCGTGGAAGCTCAAACACAGCGATTCGCAAAAATCTTCACATAGCGTGTCTGATTATATCAATAAGAACTGGTTGGTGACCATGATTGAGGAACTGGGGAAGTTCGTCAGGCTCTCAGAAGCGTGGATGGAGTCCTTCACGCCCTTGTACATGAAAGCGCGAGAAGAAGCGAAGCAGAAGTCACCCAGTAAACGGCTAAGCAACAGTTCAATGCTAGCACTTGCATTGTCGAACTATTGCCTCTGCATGCGAGTCGCGTTCCGGCATTTCCTCGACGCAAATGAGATCGCGTGGGATAAATCGAATGCAGAGTTCCGCGAGATTCTCGAGAACGTTGAAGTCCTGATGGCGAACCAAGATGATTATGTATTCTCGTTTGATCTGCGGACTGTGTGGCCATTAGATGTGGTGGCGAAGAAGTGTAGAGTAAGTGCTATGCGATGGCGGGCGATTCAGTTGTTGAAAGAGAAGCCGAGGAGAGAGGGGATTTGGGATAGTGTTGTTGCGGCGATGGTCGGTGAGTGGGTTATTAATATTGAAGAGGAAGGGATGCTCGACGATGGTACCGTGCCGGAAAGTTCTAGAGTGAGGAATATTGGGGTAGAGCTGGATTCGGAGAATCGAAAGGCGAAAGTTTGGTGCTATCTCCCTGCCTCGGATGGATCTGGTGATCAAGACCTGCTGCCGCGGAAGAGACAGACGTACCTGGAATGGGGGAGCTCACGGTGGAATGGCGGTTTTGTAGATGTCATGAAGTCGGGAGATCCATACCAATCGGGTTTGAGGAAACGAGATGAGGATTTTATTGCTGTGGAAGAGGAGAAGAGTATGTCGATGTACTTCAATGCCAGGCCGTTTGAAGGTGCCGATGATACGGCCTCGGACATCTCCCCACAGGTCGGCTTCTAGATTGTCTCCCAGTCACATGAGCTGGAATGTACATAGAGCAAGGCCAGCTGGCTTTCTATTCGACCTGGGAAGCCTGAGTATAATACCGTAACAATTGGAATATAAGATAAAACTGTTCCAGAGTTTAATTCCGTTTGACAGCTTGAATAGACCAGATTCAGCACGATGACAACCAAGACCGTGGGGTTCTCAATAGAATTACCTCGAAACACGAGTATTGTATCTACCATAAAGCTTAAAAGCCTTAATAAGAGAACCCCTCTTATCTAGAGATAGTCTCCGTCGGAATTTTGAGAGGTGTTGTTCATTCAGGAGGCAAAATTTGGTGACGAAATCCCGCTTTCTACAACGGTTCCGATCCCCAAGTATCACGTCACTCCAAAATGCCTTCTACCCCCTCTTCCTCTTCCTATTTTCTTTCTGCCTCATGTTCAGAAACATACATCTCTTGAAACCAAAATTACTCTACAGTTTCTGCGCATACCTCCTCTTGATCACTCAACCTCATCATCATGGCTCTTCGTATCGGCTGGCGGCAAATGACCGGGAAAGACCTCATCGAACAACAACTACGAATCAACGAAGCGAACGCCAAAGGCTGGGAAGAACCACTACCACGCACCTGGGGAGAAGTCTTTGGCACAATTAGCTTGGCTCTCGAGCTCTTCTTGTGTTTCTTCAGTGTCATCCTCGGGGTTTTTGGATATATTATAATTTTGTACGATCATGAAGGTACTTCTCCGAAAGGGCTATCAAACGAAGGGCGTGACCTGATATGCGATATCGTCGGTACACTATACCCGTTCTACGTTGCTCGCTGTGTGGGGGTCGGGATCGATTTTTACTTTCGGTGCTGGGAGGGGCTGGTTTTTGCGAAAGTGGAGAGGGTCCTGGATTATGAGGGTCCTTGCTTTGGTCGTATGATTTTCGACTTGGATTATGTGGACGATGACGTGAAAGCGAGACATAGGAAGGTGTTGGCTATCAAGGAGTGGGTTATTCTGGTCGGTAGGATGGTTTCTCCGGTGTTGTTTTTCGCGCTCTACAAGATTGGTTGGTGGACAAGATTTGGGCTGGAGAACTAGAGGAAAAGTCATCCATGAACAGCGGCCATTGGTAAATTGAGCGGCGAACGGCGTAGCTTCTGTAATCAGAAATAAGGGCTCTCTCAGATTGATGTCTGATAAATTCCCTGGAACTCAGTTGCGGAATGCAAAGGTGTACATTATGTCCTAGACAAGACTTGGATGAAAAGCCATATAGAAGAACAGCAATGCAAGAGACAATGGTAGTGACACGAGAACTGAAAGTTATACGTCTTCTCTTGGTGCAATTAAAGCCTTTCCTAACATCAAACATTTTCAGACCTCCAAACACCACAACCTGAGAAGGCAGCTTTTTGCTGGGTCTTGTACAACATTCGGAGCCACGCGCCAAGTTTTCATATATCCCAGGACTAGTCGGACGTGCTGATGCTCTCAAGATACGACAGCGACGATTGACATCGATAGCGTTGTGCACTATGATATCAACCCTAGTTACCACATAGACTCTGAAGTGTCTCAGGACTATTTGGACATGCAGATATGACATCAATGTCAACATAGATAACGGTGCCATTGTCCACTTTGACAGGGTCTATTACAGTCGATGATCTTCCGAGAACGCAGGACAAGGGATTAGCCAAACTTCAACCGACAATAAGACTAATCAAAAGACCCTGGAATTTCGAATGGAGGGTCCAAGAACAAAAGCTAAAGTGTTTTCGATGGTGCTTGCAAACTGTGGAACGGAGGAGAAGAGAGAAAACTAGCAGGCATGTATTTATTTTGCACGAATGAGTAAGCGGAGATTGGGAACTAAACCACTGCTGTCCATTGTATTCGCACGCAAAAAGAAACAGAATTACATCTCGAGTATCATCTGAAAATAATATAAATAGCAGCATTGAATGATCACAATGATTCAGCTTCGAGATTGTCTTTGACTAGCATCGTTGATCCTGAACAATCTTTCCATCCATACTCATGGTTTGATTGTCCCTGAGCGCGTGGTAGCTTCTGGAAGGGTCGAGAGGCTATGTGAGTATGACCAGACAGAATGCGCGTGAGACGATACCAAATTCCAAGTCACCATAGCGTTTAATTTGTCCAAGTTCCCGCTGTTCTCTAGCTTACATGTCCTCTGACATCTTAGGCTCGGCAATAACTTAAAGTAAGCGGAGTCAGGCTCGGATTATCGAGTCAAAGTCCCTCCTTCTGGTGCTTCAGTTCGTGCTTTAGATGTGACAACACTTTTGCCTTTGCTGAGCTAAATTTCGACCCTCCTTCACCGAGTTTTTCAAAATAAATCCCATGTGAAGCTATAAGAGGTATCTTGACTATTAGAATCTTGAAAAAAAAAATCTGAAATTGCATTCTGATCGTACCAAACTTTGAATCCAGCTGGAATTTGCAGAATTCGGGGTGCCGAATAAAATTTTCTGAGAGTTCTGTTGATTGCCCAATGGATCATAAGAATTGGTTGATCCGATATCATGGATACGGTAAATAGACCCTTGAAATGTCGTGGTTTGAAGCCATCCGGCAAACCATAGTTTCTACATTCCTCACCTCCGAGTTCAGCCAGGCTGTCCACGGATGCACGAGGAGGTAGACGCGGCACTGATGTAAACTGCGGTATCGGATAAGACGATGAAGGAGCTTGTCTGCTGTTTTTGTATACTGTCGTTGTGTCTTGGTATGTGGGAATTGGAGGCATTTCAACAAATGCAGTGCATCGAGGTGCTGGAATAGCATTTCGGGCTACCATAGGATAGGCAGGTAAGCCATTCCAATACGAGTTCGCCTCATGCATGTTTGCCTTTGATGTAATGTTCTCCTGATTCGCGACAGATTGTTCACGGTCATCTGGATACCGTAGCCTTTCCCGTGCACCGGAGCCAGCCTCAACCAATTTCCAGGGAGGATAGTCGCCATCCAGTTCTAAGTCATCCAAAGAAGAATCCAGAGAATCTCCACCGTCCGAATCAACATCCACCGGATTCTCCATAACCAGTCTCTTCAAAGAGTCCTTGATATCATCCTTGTGCTTTTCGATATCTTGCTTCGTAATCCCATCGCCAATCAACTCCCTCTCGAGTTCGGTCCAGGCAGCTTCGTCGGTATCCTCGTGTGCTGATACAACCGATGGCTCTTTCTTCCCGGACTTTATATCTCTGATAAGATCGTCCAACACGCCCTCAATCCTGGCTAAAGACCCCGCAGACGAGCTTGCAACAAACAAGTTTATCGCATTGATATGCAACGATAGTTTCGATCTTAGATCCGCCAGATTTTCACCCGCGAACCTCATTCGCTCCCAAGCTTTCCTCTGATCCCGCCCAAGGCTGGCATATCTATCCGCAATATCCTCAACCTGCTCTAACACCACCGATATATTCTTCAGCGTACCATCCAACTCTGCTTTCCGGCTGGCGCCTCGTCGATTAAGAAGGGATGTCGGTGTCTTGGCATCGTCCTCGAGTTCGGCCAGGATGATATGGAGGGAACTGAGTTCTCGACTCAGCTCTTGGAATTCGCCTGGCGCGCCTTTGCATGCTTTGTAGACTTTCCATGCCAATTGTCCGACGGCGATAAAGTCGCCAACGCCGTATCCGGGAGGTACTACCATTTTTGGATGACCATGGTTGATGATCTTGAAAGAGGTTCTTGAATGTCAAGATAGATGTCGCAAGGCTGAGGCTGAGCCAATCAGCCACTGGGCTATCATGTGCCACAACTTTTCAGCTGCAAGCCTCACGCACACAGGCAGATGGTCATGTAGGCAAGGTGACAAAAGTGACAAAAGAACCGAAACGAGCATGGAAGAAGAACACATATGGACTCTCAGCACTGGCTATTGAAATTGGAGAAAGTCTACGGGTACTGACTGGGTTTGGAAGCAGGATGATTATGCGAGAATGTGAAAGAGTATTTTTGTCTTAAATACGAGGAGTTTGTATGGCCCTGCTGATCTCCCAGGATCCGATGGTTAATCAATTCTTTTGAAAAGTTTATATTAACGTTTTGATTGGATGCCAGCCACACTTGTGGCGCGAAGGTTTAACATTGTAGACAACTCTCGAGATGATGATTGATTGCTTTTCATTCACCGCCTCAAATAAAGTACAAACCCATCATGAAGCTCCATAATCTTCTCGATCCAGGTTGAATGATCCCCGTGGAAGCTTGTTCAACCGTAACGCCAGTCCATGCATAGCAATCCACCACCAATATGTCCATCCTAACGCCGTAATGCACAAGTTTCGGACTTTTCAAAGAAGATACATCCCCAAGTAGACTCATTCGTCATCATCATCCATTCCATCAACGTCAATCGCGTCGGGATTCGCAGCCACAACAGGCACAGCCTCCTTGATATTTCCACCCTGCGGACCATCACTAGCAGCCACGAAACCAACAGGAGCCCTAGCCTCTCTCTCAAGAGCAGCCATGGCATCGGCAGACTCTTCATCCACCTCGCCATCACCCTGTTCCTTGCTCCTAGCCAAAGCTTGGGAGGCAATGAAGTTGACATCAGTATTATACTGAGCCTGTACACTTCTCTTGATACGCAGCATCTCTTTGAAAGTATCCTCGTTTCCGTGTTGAACTTCGAAAGCTTCCCATTTTTGCCAGAAAGAGGGACTAGTTCTGGGATCACAGAATTGAGATGCATGTCCGTAGATAGCTCTCGCACGGTCGATTTCTCCCAGCCGCTTCTCCATGTCAGCGAATTTGAGGCACATGTCTCTCGCATCCTTGTCCGGAAGGGCAGCAATGGCTCGTTCGTAGATAGGCCGAGTGGATGGAAGGCCGAAGTTGGAGGCTGATTTGGTGATGTAGAAGTTAAACATGTCTGCGCGATCTTCATCGGAGACTGCTCGAGTTGCTCGCTCGTAAATACGCATGGCATGTCTCGCGAGGCCACGTTCTTCTTCGAGGTTACCATACATAAGGTACAAGACCTTCGCGAACTTGGGTGGACATCCTTCAACAGCTTGTTCGAAGAGATCGCGAAGGCGTTCGATACCAATCTTTCGGTCTACGGCCTTTGTGAGGTACAAGTTCCAGAGCTCGAAGGCTACTGGATAGCTGAATAGGTCCAAGCCTCTCTCGTAGATCTTGAACGATTCTTCGAAATACTTGTTCTCTTCTAGAAGATTGGCATAGTTGACGACAGTCTGCGGAGTGGCGATGCGTAGCTCGAATATGCGCTCGTAGATCTTCTTCGTTTCCTCGAGGGTACTGACGCTCTCTACGAGATCCACATATAAACTCCAGAGCTTCCAGCTCTTGTGCACTCGTTGCTGGGGCGACAATGTCTCGTCGAAATAGTCGACAGTTGATCGTTTGGGTGCTTGTACTGCTTTGGCCATGATTTTGACTGCTTCTTCGAAGTGATCATTTCTCAACTCCATTTCAGCCCATTCAGTCCACATATCAGCCAGCTCAGCTACCGACTTAAAAGGCACTTTCACCGCTTTCTCCATAATGACCCTTGCATTGCGGAGATCCCCGCCTTTCTCATAAAACTTGGCGTAATTAGCCCATAATTCGTGAAATCGGCCCACTGCCTTCTTTGGTTGCACAGCAGCAATCGCGTCGGTATATGTTTGGACCACTTCTTGCTTGTTGTCACCCCACAATCCAATTCTGACGTTCCACTCTGAAACGTTATTGGGGTTTTGTCGAAGCAGGACGTCATTAATGAGGAATGGTCGTCTGTCCATAAGCTGCTCGAACCTCATCATGCGGATGTCCAAATCGAAGTCGGCATTCTCATTCACGACGCCCTTTTCAGAACGAGCTGCAGCTTCCTCCATCAAGGTTCCCGTGATCGCTTCCTCAAATTCAACATATGAATCGAAGACGAGTGTGAAGTCTCTGACGGTCATGACGGTAGTAATACCTTCCTCAAAGATATCTCGAGCCCGTTCAAAACTTCCCCTTGTGATCCAATATGTGGCCAGGCCCGACCACAGCTTGCCTCGCTGATCTGCAAACCGGTCGATTCCACTTCGAATGATCCGTTCAACATCGATACCAATTTCATCGCCAGTATCGATTTCGTTTGCATGCTCGACAAGAAGGTCAACCATCTCGCTCCAGAGCTGGTAATGTCCCTTGCCATTCTTACTGCGAAACTTTTGATTGTTCAAAATCTTCATGTATTCTTTGACGGCTTCGGTGTAATGGCGCATCTCAATCAGTAGCTCGAGGAAGTCCTCCGCGTCTTCTGGATGAATCTGCATATATCGCCGCCAAATCTTGACTGCAGTTTGACCTGATGCCGAATTTGCAAATGGACGATACAAGGCCCAAATGCGATTGTGTTGAGTGATTGGTAAAGCGCGGAGGGCTCGGTCGAACGTATGGCGGGTGAGGGTGACAACCGGCTGCTGTAATAAGAATGACAGATACATTTCCCATATTCTTGGCATCTTGTTGAGCAGGATCAAGGCGCGTTCGAAGAGAGCATTGACTTTGTTATATTCGGAAGCAAAAATGGCCGGATTTAGCTTTCCTAGATGTTTGATTCGGAGATCCAGATACTGCTCATTGTTAGAACTGAACATGGACCCGTAGTTTATTGATAACCTACCATTTTCCAAAGCTTGTACGACCGAGGCAGCTGTTTACAAGCTCGTTCAAGCACGAAAGCTTGCTCCTGAGGGTTTCCATGTTGAAATTTGAACTCGATGTACGCAAGCCATGGCTTCGTACTGCCTGGTTCTCGAAGGATATCCTGCTCGTAGATTGTATCTTCTTCAGACTATTATCTCGTCAGCCAGAATCCTCTGCGCAATAGGACTTTGCGCGGCGTACAATAAGGTATAAATCTGCGGTTGCTCGGGATAGCTTGGACTTCGCGACGATTGGGGCAGCCATTGTGGGCAAGAGCTCACCAGGCATCTTCTGCCTGTGCAGAGTATCTTTGCGACAGCCACAAAAGGATACTGTCTTGATGTCGGTGAATAAATTAGATGTCGCGTTCTCTTCAGTGCTGCTGTCGAAATATGTTCACAAGTTGCACCTTTCCTCATTGGGGCTAGTGTTTACTCACGACGCTAGCAAGCACCTCACAAGTCGCAAAACCTCAAAAAATTTCTTGAGCTTCTTGCACTTCAATTTTATAGGAAAACCTTCATTATTCTACAACCAAGAGGCATGACATGCTATTCCACGTAGACTGGTTTCTGGGCTTCTTGCTATCCTGAGTTGCGGCGTTATTAACTTCAATTGGTGAGCTTGGTATTTTCTTTCCCTCCCCTCTTGCTCCTGATGATCTCCATCACAACAGTTCTTCGGCGATCTCCTGAGCCACTGAACAAACATGCATCACCATCTGAAGCACCTCATCCTTTGTTGTTACTTGTTAGCTATTGGACGCGCAGGTGCTAATCAAGTCTCAGACAGGAGACACTGCAAATGTCGCCCTACTTCCGCACAATATTACGATTCGAACAGATGCACATCCCACCGCGCATACATACAATCGAGATCTACGCTCTACAAGTGTAGCAAGCTGTCCTTTTGAAAACAAGTGTGAGGGATGACCAACCTTGGATCTATTGTATTGGCTACTTCGACAATCATTAGGATTGTGGGACGGTTATGGTTGTGGTAAGCAATATATTTTCTTTATGAACTCCCTTCCTCTTCTTATGATGAAAAACAATTAATCAGTTCTGCTTCTGAACTTCTTGTTGAAACCCAAAATACCAAAAACTTTCTGATAGGAATAACCAAATTGCCATCTTTGTTTTGCCAATGCAGGATATTTCATGGCTAACAAATCAGCAGGACCAACCCGTCTCGCTTTCCCCATACGTGAATCGCATAAGGTACGCAGGCATATACCCCATATCTTTTCGCAAATCCTCATGGCAATGATGACAACAGCTTATCCATTCAATGAGTTGCATGTTGGCCGAGCTCCTCTCCCGCACCGGACTAGTCACTTGTGATTGGGATGATAGGTTGTGGAGTTGTGAGTTTCAGTGCTTCAAAATTCTTCATTACGTCTTGTGATGGAGAAAATTGTTGCCGGTCGAGATGCCTGAGTAAACTGGCTTTTCTGAGCATGCTTCCACATACTCGCTTCACTGACAGTTCTTTGTGGAGTCAGTGCTAACTAGACAACTAGGTAAATATATTCACACTGTCAGATCTGGTGGGGATGGTAATTCACTGCAATTGTGACGGAAACCTAAATAGCATACAATGCACTTTCATCAATGGATAACCCTTGCAGCTCTGTACCCTATCGCAGTACTTCTTCATCCTCTCTTTTAATCAAACACCTGGCTTTAGCTCCCGGTCCCTAAAAGCCAGAATTCAAGACACTAGTATCATCGAAATCTAATCTTATCTACATCTCATTCATTCCATGCCTCGAACACTGGGACCCTTCCATGGTCAATCTTGTATCGGTGGCCGAGTAATATTTCTAGGAGTGCCTCTTTCCACGCTAAGGTCACAAGTTTTTAATAGTCATTATTCAATTCACATGTTCTCGCGACTTGGGGCATTCAGAAATATGGTACGCCATTTCAGCCCAGTCATCACCGCCTCGCTTAGATGTCTGTATTTGAAACAGGCGCGAAGCTACCGATACTGTCTAAATTCTAAGAATAATACTGTGCTGTGAATGTCTCTTCTCACCCACATATCCCAAAATCAGCGCTCGAAGTGAACACTCGCTGCAAATGAGACCATCCTGACACCATTGTCACTTCTTTATCTGCCGTTACCGATAAGAACTTCGTATCCATCCTGGTCGATTTAAGGGTACGGGCAAGGGCCCAGGGGTCGAACGCGAACGTCAGCTTGGAATCTGTCAAAAACTGGCACGTTCGCAAGCTTCCACCATCCACCACTTCAATTTCCTCGTCCAGTCACTCCTTTGAAAATGCTTCCGCGTCATCATGCGAGTAACGGATACCCAAGGCACAAGGAGACATACTCGATTTCCCCCCATAGGTGCGCATTCATCCAAGCCGGAGTGTCCAGCAGAATCTCCTCAGTTAGTCACTAACCTCTCAAACGCCGCAGATTTCAGCCTAGGACAACGCCCGCAGCGATCCGACGGAGACATACCCTTATATTTCGATCGATTGTAGCTTTAATTGTTTGCCTATTCTTCTTTTTCGTCTGGCCCGGTGCCTCCATACTTCCAGTGCTCTCGTTAGGCTTGTTATCTTCTGGGGAAGATTTCCAGCTGGAGACTGTACGATACTATGACCTCTCGAATGTTCAGGGGACTGCAAGGGGTTGGGAGAGAGAAGAGCGGATTTTACTTTGCGCCCCTTTACGAGATGCCGAATCCCATCTACGAATGTTCTTTGGACACCTGCGCAACTTTACATACCCTCACCATCTCATAGATCTCGCCTTTCTCGTGTCTGACTCGAAGGATCAGACTCTGCCGTTGCTTTCTCAGCTCTTGGAAGAGCTGCAGGCCGACGAGGACCCAAAACAGCCATATGGAGAAATTTCCATCATTGAGAAGGACTTTGGACAGAAGGTCAATCAGGACGTTGAGAGTAGACACGGTTTTGCTGCTCAAGCAAGCCGAAGAAAATTGATGGCTCAAGCTCGGAATTGGCTGCTCAGTGCTGCTCTGCGCCCATACCACAGCTGGGTTTATTGGAGAGATGTGGACGTGGAAACAGCGCCTTTCACTATTTTGGAAGACCTAATGCGACACAACAAGGATGTTATTGTGCCCAGTATGTAACAGATTTTGCCTTGAGAGACGCTCGCTAATTTTTGTTAGATGTATGGAGACCTCTTCCCGACTGGCTCGGAGGCGAACAGCCCTACGATCTCAACTCCTGGCAAGAATCAGAAACCGCTCTGGCATTGGCAGATACCCTAGACGAAGATGCAGTTATTGTTGAAGGATACGCAGAATACGCCACATGGCGACCGCATCTAGCATACCTCAGAGATCCGTATGGGGACCCTGACATGGAGATGGATATCGATGGTGTTGGTGGTGTTAGTATTTTGGCAAAGGCTAAAGTTTTCCGATCCGGAGTCCACTTCCCAGCATTCAGCTTTGAAAAACACGCAGAAACAGAAGGCTTTGGAAAGGTAAGTTTTGGAGTTGGCTTCTGCGTACAGGTCTAACATCTAGCAGATGGCGAAGCGAATGCAATTCTCTGTCGTTGGCTTACCTCACTATACCATTTGGCATTTGTACGAACCTAGTGTAGATGATATCCGTCACATGGAGGTGGGTGCTACACTTCACATTGTTTTGCGTCACTGACATTTTTTGTTAGGAAATGGAACAAGAGCGTATAGCTCGTGAGAACGAAGAAAATGAACGAGCTGAGCGAATGAAGAAGATCAAAGACCAATTCGCGGACCCGAACAGCCAATGGGAAAAGGATAAGAACGACATTCAAAACGAGGCCATGAAGGAGAAAAAGGAGAAAGAGCAAGCGGAAGCTAAGGCTGCTGAAGCATCGCGTGAAAGTGGCGCTGATGCGAAGAAAGAGTCAAAAGAGGAATCTAAATCAGACTCGAAAACTGAGTCAAAAGCTGAGTCTAAGACGGAATCTAAGCCGGAAAGCAAAGACGCCCAAGCAAAGGCGCAATAAGTTCTGGGAGTAAGTAACGCAGCATCAATCCAATCTGATGCTTCTTTGCTGACTTGCGAAAAGTGACTGCTCGGGATGGTTTGAATCATATATATGCTGGAAGCTCAGACTTCGAGCCTGGGGACGCCCTGCTGCACAATCAATGTTGCAGAATCATTCTGCAACACTCTAGTTTATTTCGACCAAAGAGCATAAACGCTGGTTCGGAATTGCATAGCTGAATCTCAGGAGAGATATCAGTATTCTTGTGATAAATTTGGAGCGCTTCAAAAGCTTGCTTCACTGTAGTGTAATCTGGGTTGGAGTTTTGTAAAGTACTATAGATAGGAGCATTGAGAATACCACTGCATGTCAAAACAAAATCCAGTCTTAGATAATTTTGATAAGAATCTTCGAGCGTTCGTGTTTCCAGGCTGATATTTCGAATAAAATGGTCACGTGCAATTCACTGCCGGGATTGAAGCTGGCTTCAAGGCTGTTCATCCTGGGAATTGGAGGTTTAGTATCACTAGGTACCCTTTCGCAATACGACAAACATTGGTAGCCGATTGCTATTTGCATACTACCTGGTACGAAGAAGCAGGGTTATAATTTACGTTATTACGAGCTTCGATTCCATGTTGTGTCGTGTCCAGAAGCATTATGAGCAATGATGCCCCAAGCGTGAACTCGCAAACATCCGGACAGATAATAGCTACGCCTTCGTCCTCCATACATAGCGGCGACGCCGCCTCAATACTTGAAAAGGCCAGGAACGACTTGGGCATGGAGAGATCAGGAGAAGACATGGCAAACTCGCAGAAGACATCCATTTCAGTAGCGGTCGACCCCGTCGCGCTGATCACTACAGAATGTATAACAGTTACATCTGCCATGCGCAAACATGCTCGATGGGCTCATTCTTCAGTATCTGCGATCCTTGGCGGAAGTTCCACGCCGATGAGTCCCAGTTTACAAAGCTCGAGGCCTGCCACTCCGCGAGACGACCTTAACAAGGTTAAAGGACACAAATCTAGATCATCTTCAGGTCTAACGGACGGCGATGATGGAGGGCTGGCAAATCGATGGGGGCTACGGGGTAAGAAGGGCAAAAGCATGCAGGATAACCCTTTGATGGCTGGCTTTGGGCGACTGAGGCGTGAATTAACTGGCTGTAAAGGTAATTCTAAGAGCTCCAGTCTTGCAATAAAATGCTTACTATCAAGCAGATATACATAAATTCGATACACCATCCTTACTGCACCCTTTCCTCCAAGTCATCCAGGCTTCTGCGACCTCTGCTCCTATTACCTCTCTTGCTCTCGTTGCAATCACCAAGTTCTTCTCCTACAACCTAATAAGTCCAGAATCCCCACGACTTGCCCTAGCCATGCAATCACTATCCGCAGCTATAACACATTGTCGATTCGAGGCCAGTGACTCTGCAGCCGACGAGATTGTCCTTTTGCGGATCTTGAAGCTCATGGAAGGAATGCTGTCAGGCCCAGGAGGAGATCTGCTGAGTGACGAGAGCGTCTGCGAAATGATGGAGACAGGGTTAAGCATGTGCTGCCAATCAAGGTTATCGGAACTGCTACGACGATCTGCAGAAATGTCTATGGTTAAAATGACACAAGTCATCTTCGAACGTCTGAAGCATCTGGAAATCGAGGCTGGAGACGAGGCTGAGGCTTTGGATGAAAAGACCAAAGAAGACATGGACACCGTGAAAATGGATCCATCAGCAAATGGCAACGATGCTATAAAGTCATCCTTAGCTGCGCCTCCTGGCGAATTACGGCCATCGTCAAGTTTTGATAAAACGAGGAATGGAAATAATTCTTCCATGGACAATGTCTCTGAGATGGGAGTAGCTCCGGCCTCCGAAGCTTCAGATGAAGCGCCCATAAAGCCATATTCTTTGCCATCTATACGAGAACTTTTCAGAGTACTCGTAGACTTACTCGATCCCCACGATCGTCAGCATGCTGATGCTATGAGAGTCATGGCTTTAAGGATCATCGATGTGGCGTTGGAGGTAGCTGGGCCTTCAATTGCCAAGCACCCCTCCCTTGCAACCTTGGCGGAAGACAGTCTGTGCAGATATCTATTCCAATTGGTTCGATCAGACAACATGGCAATATTGCATGAATCACTGATTGTTGCTGGTACTCTGCTGGCCACTTGTAGAGGTGTGCTCAAGTTGCAACAAGAGCTCTTCCTCTCTTATCTGGTTGCCTGCTTACATCCTCGAGTTGAGATCCCAAGAGAGCCTGGGATAGACCCTTCACTGTATGCTGGTGTGCCGCAATCCCCGAAGCTGGTCAAGCCCCCACCATCACAAGCAAGCAGCGGGAGATCTACTCCAGTACCCGTAAAAGACCGGCAAAAACTTGGCATGGAAGGTGGATCTAGGAAACCTGATGCCAGGGAAGCAATGGTTGAAAGTGTTGGTGCTCTTGCACGGATACCCAGCTTCATGGTTGAGCTCTTTGTCAACTACGACTGCGAGGTTGACAGGAGCGATCTATGTGAGGACATGGTTGGATTACTATCTCGCAATGCCATCCCTGATTCTGCGACTTGGAGCACAACCAGCGTGCCACCACTTTGCTTGGATGCACTGCTGGGCTACGTTCAGTTCATCGCGGAACGACTAGATGACGAGCCTCGATTTGATGGTTATCCAGATCGTGCTCAACTCCGCGAACAACGTCGAAGAAAGAAGATAATAATCCAAGGAGCGGCAAAGTTCAACGAGAACCCGAAATCTGGACTCGCATATCTCCATGCTCAGGGTATCATCAAGGACCCAAAAGATGCCAAATCTGTCGCTACTTTCCTGAAAGGTACTGCGCGCATCAATAAGAAAGTGCTTGGTGATTTCATTGCGAAGAAAGGTAATGAGGCTGTCATTGAAGCCTTCATGGAAGATTTTGATTTCAACAACAAGCGTATTGATGAGGCACTTCGGGAGCTCTTGGAATCATTTCGACTGCCAGGAGAGTCAGCATTGATTGAGCGAATTGTCACTATTTTCTCCGAGCACTATTGCGCTGCCGAGCAGTCTGAAGCAGTTATTGCAAACAGCGATGCTGCATTCGTATTGACTTATGCCGTCATTATGCTCAACACCGAGCTCTACAACCCCAATGTCAAAGCAGCAAACCGTATGACTGTCGAGCAATTCTCGCGCAATTTACGTAGTGTCAACGACAAAAAGGACTTTCCGCTAGAGTACCTTCAAGCCATCTTCAACTCGATCAAGTTCAATGAAATCATCTTACCAGAAGAGCACGACAACAAACACGCTTTCGACTATGCTTGGAAAGAACTCCTATTGAAGACAGAGTCTGCTGGAGACTTGATCATTTGCGACACGAATGTCTACGACGCAGATATGTTTGCTGCAACTTGGAAGCCAGTAGTTGCTACTCTTTCATATGTCTTCATGTCTGCGAGTGACGACGCTGTGTTCTCGAGAGTGATTACAGGCTTCGACCAGTGCGCACGAATAGCAGCAAAATATGGCCTGACCGAAGCCGTGGACCAAGTCGTCTATTGTCTGAGCTACATCACCTCTTTGTCCACAGAAGCACCCTCAAATACAAGTCTCAACACTGAGATTCAGGTTGGCGAGAACAGCGTCATGGTCAGCGAACTTGCGGTCAAATTTGGAAGAGATTTCAAAGCACAACTCGCCACCGTTGTTCTATTTCGAGTAGTAACTGGAAGCGAGGCTGTTATCAGCAGTAGTTGGAAACATGTAAGATTCCCTAACTCAATATTGATTGCATACTGACAAATCAGATCGTTCGCATTTGGATCAACCTCTTTGTGAACTCCTTAATACCTCCTTTCTTTGCACCAAACCGCATGGAAATCACCCCAATCCCTCTTCAGCCACCTTCTCAAATCATCGATCGTGGTCAGAAGAGCGAAAGTGGTCTTTTCTCTGCTTTCACCTCGTACATTTCAAGCTATGCTGCAGATGACCCACCAGAGCCTTCAGATGAAGAGCTAGAGAGTACGCTGTGTACTGTAGATTGTGTGAACGCATGTTACATGGGGGACGTCTTCGCCAACGTTGTGTAAGTGCTGGATCCCATACTTCTAGAAATGAGGCTAATTATACATCAAAAGCAACATGCCTGTTGATGCTTTAAAGCCTCTCGTTCAAGCATTACTTGAGCAACTCCCAGATGATCCAACTTCCGTGGTCATATCCGTTAAGTCTGAAGCAGAACCGCAACCAGGAACAAACGGTCAGAAGTCTGTTATCAATGGGCCAATATATGACCCATCAGTCGTTTATCTATTAGAGCTTTGCACTGTGCTGGCCCTCCGAGATAAAGAGACCGTATTGAGTCTCGGTAGCAGTGTCGCTGGAGCATTGCAGGGAGTGATGCGTAATGCACATAGCTATCATTTCATCATGACATCGAGGACAATGTTCTATCTTCTCCATTTGCTCCATGCAAGCTACGTACGTGCTCGATATCCTTGTTATCTCATTCATATCTGACATTTGTAGGAACACGACTTCATCCGCGTGCCTGTCGTGCTGCACACAATATCAAGCTTCAAGAAAGATCTCTTCGATCGCTCTGCGCCACTGGTGCTGCAAGGTTTGACCGCATGTATCAAGGAGCCTGGGCCTCTCAGAAACGAGATCATGACTTCTCCTGACTTTTGGGTCATCCTTCGGAATTTGACAGGGAATGCTCAGTCAGCTCCTGTTGTATTCGAAATCCTTGAGGGCGTGGTTGTCGGCACACCACCAACCATAATGGCAGACAATTACGAGTCGGCTGTGAGGTTGCTGAACGACTTCGCATCGACTGGTAGCGTGGGCTCGACAGTGGAGCAGAAGCAAGACAAGAAGGCGAGACGTGGCCAGCAGCAGCAACAGCCTGCAAAGCAAGCTAAGCCGCAGTAAGTGACCTTTCATCGACTCAAAAAGCAAATACTGATGGTGCATAGAGTCGAAGCCGCTGTCGCTAGGGGTGTCTCCGCAATCAAGATGATCTATTCATTAACATCGCGAATACCGGTATTAATGAAGCAGTCACATCTAGAAAGCAAAGAAGCCTGGGCCGCATATTGGTCACCAATTTTCCGAGCTTTGACCACACAGTGCACGAATCCTTGTCGACAGATTCGACATGAGTCTTTCGCTTCATTACAACGAACACTTCTGTCACCTGAACTGACTTCTGGTGAGCACGAGGAGTGGACTGCTATCTTTGGCGAAGTACTCTTCCCTCTTATCGTAAGACTTCTGAAACCCGAAGTCTACTCTTCGGACCCTGTTGGGATGAGCGAAACCAGAGTCCAAGCAGCTACGCTGTTGTGCAAGATTTTTCTGCATTACTTAGTTCTGCTTTCAAAGTGGGAGGGAATGCTGGATCTTTGGCTCAAAATCCTTGATATTATGGACAGATTGATGAATAGCGGGCAAGGTGACAGCTTAGTAAGTCATGATCTGCTCTTTCAAAGTAGGCTTTACTAACCAATCAACAGGAGGAAGCAGTCCCCGAAAGCCTGAAGAATATCATTCTTGTTATGTCCAGCAGCGGCTACCTCGTGCCGCCTAGTGAGGACCCATCTCAAGAGAAACTATGGACAGAAACATGGAAACGCATCGATAGGTTCCTCCCAGACCTGCGAAAAGAGCTTGATCTGGACCCGAAAGAACCACCCCCAGCTGCTACCGAACTAGCAGCTCCTGAAGAGAAGATCGATGAACCAGCTGCTTCAACTGAAGTGGAGGTAGCGGCTGAGTAGTGTACGATATTTGTACAAACAGAAAAAAGAAGAGATAATTGGTTTTCCCGTTTTGGATTCGGACAAGTAAAGATGGATGGATGGAAAGGGGTTCAAGGAAGACCAAGATGGTCAGCGAATTTCGTGCATGTTGCGGCATAGTTAGCGATGTGCGGAAGCACTTGTATAGAAAGCGTCAGGTCCCTTTACTCTCGTTGACTTCCGTGCAGTGGTTGGTGATGTCTTCCCGAACCTTGGACGAGTGTCTTCCTCCTGATCCTTTGGCTCGCTCTGTAAATGCCCTTGATTTCGGGGACAATCAGATTCTCTGGCTGACCAATAATGAGCAAGGACGCATAGCTGTCTTGCTGCCTTACTGCCTTAGTCTTGCAGCTAACGTTGTCACAAGGTCCTTCCAGTTTACGTTCAATGTAAACCCATCCCGAAACATCAATAGAAACAAATCAAAGTACGCAGCCGACGTTGCGCGATGCGAGTTACCGTGTGCAATGGACCTCAAGCCGAGGAAACCGGAGGCAGCTTTGAATACGTTTTGTGGCTTGAATTTCATCTGTCATGATGGCTGCCTGCGACTATCATTGCTCGATAAAGGTGCGGGAACGTGGAGAGTTGCCACCGTTGATCTCAGCGCATCAGGTATCATCACCAGTGTGGAATTTCAGCTTCAGCCATCTTTTCCGTGTTCCTACAGATTTTGCCGTTGCTTCGAAGATTAATGTTTGGCGTGTGAATCTCGACATTTCGCGACGAGATGTCCGTATTCCATTCTATTGATATCAGCTTCATTCTGAGAAATGAAAGGCCTCTCTATGGATGGAAGCTCTAGTAGCTTTTGATTGAGCTGACTGTCCTTCATGGCTATAAATCAATGAGTTCGACATCTCTCACTTGATTCGTCTTTTCAAGGCTCACAGCGCAAGGCTGAGCTAAAGAACCAACACCTTGAAATGTGCTCAGTTCATCGCCTGACAATTTCATCATTGGTACAAGGATAAGCTCTATTTCATGTGGCTGTGTTGGCCTGAGTAGCCAATAGAGCAAAGAGTCGAGCGCCATTCACCATCCTTTGCCACCTTTAGTCACTCCTCACCGAGGGGCGTTTAAAGCTCAGTCGAGGAGTGCATGGCATCATAGCATTCATTGCCATGCCTTGGTTTTGGCATCATCGTAGCAAGATGATGCTGATGATGATGGAAATACGATGATCCGAGCTCGTGACGGTCATTTCGCTTGAATTTGCACTCTGCGAAAATGTCTATCAAATGTTCGCTCTATTGCTCAGTCGTATTTCCAGAAAGTAATACAGCATCTATTCACAATTCTAAGCATGTTCCTGCGCCTTTGGGATATTGATTTTCAACGGTTATTGATTTTGTTCCATAACAAGGTGTCTGTGAGGTCGTGCATACTTGTAAATTGACAAGAGCAGAGCCTCTTCAGGTGCCCAACTTCCAAGTCTCTCAAAAGTCGGTCGCTTCCGACAAACACGATAGATGTTGTATCATCGGTTTCTTTCCTTCTCCCATCTCGGCTGTGCCCGCTTCACCGACGTTCCTATGACGTGCAATCCAGGGATCTTACGGCCCTTAGTCTTGGAAAAGGAGTGGTCTGATGCTAATTTTCTTGACCCAATGTCCCTTTCAGGGACCTTGCTTTGCCAGATCTTGAAAATCAGGGGGTTTTCAGGGCATGTCTGAGCCTCTTCTCCCGTCTTTCATCACTCTCTTTCTAAGGTTCTTCCAGAATGATCGGCAAATATTGCTTGAATCTGATTACGAGAACTCAGAGGCAAATGTGTATATCTTCGGTGAGGCATAAGTATAAGACCACACTCTCTCATCAGCATGAGATACACAAAAACGTCGACAACCACATCTTAGTCAAGCGGTCCTAAGAAGGTTGTCGAGTCATATCTCAACTTTGTCATTTCAAATTCCACCCTACCACTTCCATACTGATGCACTCGACATGGCTGGATCTCGAAAAACAAGATTCGTTACTGGTCCTTACTCTTCTCGGCGTTCACGATTGGCTCGTACCAATAGGCGTCAAAAGTTTTCTCCACAGCGCAAGCTTGAGGTCGCCAGAGTCAGAAAGTTGGGTGCATGTGACCTTTGTCGCCGCAGGAAAACTAGGGTTGGTCCCCGAATATGCCAACTTCTCTGAACATACTTGCTGATGCTGTTGAGTGCATCCACGCTCTGATGCTAGTACCCGCCAATGACATTGGGTCTAAGTCCAGTGCTGAGGAGAAAGAAGCCAGTTCATTACTGGAGGCTGATCCGAACATAATCGCTGGAGCAGTTTCTTCCACTATCGCTGCTGGAGATCTCTATCCTGGATACATTGAGCCAACTCGTGGTGAAGATGTTGCTGGCTCTACTGGCCGGATCTTGATGACGCAATTTCTCTCTCCCTCAGGTCATCTAGATGAAGATCGGATTTCTCCCTCACCAATTCTTGGTGCTGTTCCTCCCACAACTTCCTATCAGATCGACGTTGTCGCGGAAGAGCTGCCACTGGCTGGGGCTTGGGAAGGAATGTACCAAGTGGAAGACGACCTTTGGAACATGTCACCACCCCACGAGGTACCACTCCCGTTTGCACCGTCTCTTCTTTGATTTACATGCTAGCTAATTCCACCAGAACCAGCAGGACTTTGAGACAGCTGTCCTTAGTCCCATTGATCTAGCTCTACTCGATTGGGACTATCTGTTGGACTTACCATTATACGAATGGGAAGTTGGCACCACTCCGCCCGTCGATGCTTACCATGCTCAAGTAGGGAAAATAGTCCCAGAAGAAAGCATACCTGTTCCTATGCTGCAGGAACACGGTGAAAATCCGGTTCATTATCACATGAACCATTCCCAACTCGAACCTGATGATATTGCGGCTTTCGATGTGGATCAAAGTCAAAGAGTGATTTCCTGCTATGTCAGTTTATCAGAAGACTACCATAGTTCGGACGACTCTGGGGCAGCGCTGGACTTTCAATGATGGGGTTTTATTTTGGAAGATGTTCCCGATATTGCACTCGGTTTTGGATCAGGCTGGAAAGTCTTGGTTGGCTACAGCTCTAATAACATATCGAATGGGACTTGGGAAAGCGGATGACCTCGAGAGTGGTTTGTTCGGTGTTTGAATTATTCATGTTGGACCGACAATTAAATCTTTGCATTTTACTTCGATCCAGACATTTGGAGGAATCGAACTCGTCAAAAGGCCGCTCTTACCTTGCACCAAGCGCACGAAACTCGCAACTTGTAGCGGTACTGCAGGTAACATCCAAGACCGTCCTATAGTGGTGTAAAGCTACGCCATTCTCCCTGTATTTGCTCCGGCCGCTTGGTTTGCATTCAATGAGACTATCATGCCTAATAAGCAAGAGTAGGACATACAATGAGCAAGCATTGAAAGTGCGACTGTCCCACAATTATTCGTAAGTAGTACAAGTTCGCTTAGTCGAAGCCGGGACCGGACGAAAAGAGCTGGCTCTCGGTCGAGAGTGGTGGGGTCCAAAAACCTTACTTCCAGAAAGGTACAAAGATTATTAAATGTCTCGATCGAGACATGCGGGGTCTTGGGCGCCTCTCTTCAAGAATGACGGACGTACATTAAAAGTCTCAATCGGGAGCTATGGGGCCAAAACACCCCGCTCTGAAAATAGGGCTACTGAGTGGTCTTGATTGGGAGCAATGGGGCCAAAAAGTACCCGGGAACAAAAAACTACCCGAGAGTCTCGTTAGGCGCGATGGGGGCGGCTTGGTAAATAGACCTAAATTGGGAGTAGTGGGGTCCAAGGTGCATCTGTGTACTGTACAAAAAGGGGAAAAGGGCCTTCAAGAGCCTCAAGTACCGTGGGGTCCAAACCGGCTCTCGTATTTCACAGGTGAACCGTACCAATAACCAAAGTTATGGGTTCGCCGAGGCCCTGTTTCGGGAAAGAGGTGTTCGAAATTGACCGGTGAGGTAAGCAGGGTCAGGCGGCGTACATTTTCAAGCACAAGATTCCAAAGTGCTTTGTGCTGACTGTCCCCATCATGATACCGAGTCTGCGACTGAGCCACCTCCTTCGGGAGGGGCATCTTCTTTTACCGACGTCTGCAAGGTTCACGTACTCAAAATCCGGATACCAAGGGTCGGATCCGAACGATCAACACACTGGAGGGATTGCTGCAGCCCTACGGGAAAGTCTAAGCAATCTTTTAAGACCTTACCGGCGACCCTTGCAATTGTGAGACGGTCGGCTGTAGGTGTATTGAGGCACGGATACGCCCATGGGTAACGTTGACATTTTCGCGAGACAACAGCTCTCTAAAACTGCTTTCAATGGTCTTGCTTGGATTGAGGCTTCGGATTCACGCCGTCGATCCACGCTACACACCGACGCTGTCCAGTATGTTCCTGCATCTGACGGCAAGAAGCCAATATCCGCGCCCTTGTATGTCCTGTATGCTGGCTACAATTGGCTACTGCGTCTATGCAACCCTCTTCCAGATTATATTTTCCCTTAGATACTTCATAGGTTTGAACGCCATGATGACCATGTGCAGACTACAAGAATTATAATTATGGTATGACATTTGACCGCTTCCTATCACCCACATCTCATCTGTCGAGAGAGCGTCAATATTTCGCAAGTTCGGTGAATCGGTGTGATATGGATATAAGATGGCGAATGCTAGGTAAGAATAAAGTCTACAAAAGCCCTAGAACTGTCGCTATTCTCAAGCCTACTCAACAGAATTGTAACATTCTTTCTTGCTCTTCTTTTCAAGCGTGGACATAGCCAAAACTGTTCGTCATGAAAGCCAAATCGCCCACTCAAACACGTGGAAATAAAGTGGGCATGGCCCGACCAAGATCAACATCCACACGCAAGCGTAGTCCCTACACCCCGGAAAGAAAAATTCAAGTAGCTCATGTTAGGAGAGTTGGGGCTTGTGGCGACTGTCGCCAAAGGAAGATTGGGGTAAGGCTCTAGCATCCACCCAGAAGGATCTACCGTGCTAACACTTGTAGTGTTTTCATGCTCTGCAAGTAGGGGCGGACAATCTCAAGCTTCGTGAGCCTACAAGGCTGCCTCTCGTGGAGCAGGAAGACGTACCTTTAGTTCGAACGAGCTCAGGCATATCGGCTGGACTACCATCCGTCATGGACCAACACAAAGTAGCCGCGCAGTTCGACCCTGTCTGGGGAACATCCTTTCCTAGTGCCAACATTGAGACTCTAATTACTCCGTTTCGACCGACGTTGATGGGATTCCCAGATCAAAGCGAGAAGCCAATGTCCGTAGGAGCATACGCAATCAATCCTCAAGTCACATTAACTGGCAGTATACCTTGCTTTGACTACAGCCAGAGACTAAGCGAGGGCACTCACAACTTGTGGGCTCCATATCCTGACGTTCAGATTACGTCCTACGCATCGAGAGACATAGCATCAGCATCACATGGAGGATTTCCTGCCGAGTCTGCTCTTCCCTTCCAGTGGGAGAACAATCTTCCAGGTGGAGATGGCTACCATTTCGAAAGAGAGACTACCTACTTCGTTCCAGATCCGTCTTACACCAACCAAGGAGGTAGCAACGCTTACCCGGCCATGCAACTACTCTCCCTGGGTCCTCCAGCAAGTTCCTCTGCAAGACCACATGACCAAAAAGGATTCCCTCAAAGCTTCCACTATTTTGAGACTCCTTCGAGTGAAGCCAATGATAATTGGTGATTCCAATTTGTGATGGAAGGCAAAGTATCGGATGAAGGGTGGTAGAATCACGGCAATCATATGGGCAGTAAAGAGTGTATTGATAAGTCTCAAGTATCAAAGTACAGGAGGAAGAGGGAGAATATATAAGGGTCTGCACAGCTAGCACTAAAAGCCCCTGAACTGAGCCTCAAACAAAGCATAAAAGTGAACACAGTTGAATTTCAGCTAACAAAGAGAAGCCATACAGTTGCGAATCTATCTAAGGGGATACGTGGCTATGACTATAGAAGCAAAAGAATAGTATCCATGATATAACTATCTCAAACAGTGATTGATTGACACAAGAAGTGTTGTATTTTGCAAAACCGAAGCCCGAGGCCACTCATTCGGGCAAAAGTACTTTGACGTCTTACCGCACACGCATCATAAAAAGAAACCACAACCATATGCAGAGTACAATGCGTCTAAAAAGTTTACCAGAACTCATTCTTATTCATTTCTCATCTCAGACATTAAAACAAAACAACCAACTAACTTCAACAACCGCTATTTCTCCCTCTCATCCCTCACAACCCCGTACTCCCCGTTGCAATCAGATTCAACCACGCCGCCAACCTATACCCCGCCTTCGCAATCTGCTCCTCGATCACCGGGATAGCCGTGTCATAGTAGTCCCCACTCAAGTCAACATTCTCAACCGAGCTAACTCCATTGGGCATGACGGTCGTGCAAACATACGCATTGCTGTCCTGGGCCCAGATCATGCTGCTACTGACCGGATCAGAGAGATCCATACCGGTGAGCCAGCTTGAAGCGGAGGATTTATAGGTCCCGGTTTTGATGCCGGTTGTGAGGTTCGCGGCCCAGGTTTTGGCGTCCGCGAGGGTGTAGCCGCCGACGAGTTGTTCGGGCATGTTGGTATCCCACTGTGAGGTATGTTAACTTGTTGGGAGGGAGGGAGGGCGAGGAAAACTTACGATGTGGTGGAGATTGGTTGAGGTGCCGGCGTAGGTGACGTCGATGTCGTTTCCTCCAACGTCTAGGTTCTCATCGTGGAGGGGTTGATGGATGTCACCGACGAACTTGGGAATTGATAAGCAAGAGCACTTCAAAGACGTGATCTCCTGGACCATGATGGTACGACAAGAGACAGAATTGCTCTCTTCAAGCTCGAAGTCCATGTGCCTTGACAGTATCTTGTCGATGAAGTGCAAGCTTTGGGGATTGACGAAACGAGATCAAAAAGTAAGTCATGACTTACATGGATGATCATCTACGAAGTTTTCAGCAAAAGTCTTCATGTACGTCAAGGAGGACTTACCTTAGCAGCAATAATACGTTCAGATGACTTCAGACTAGTCTCTTGAACACGAGTGGTCTTCCAACTGTCAGTTCAAATTATGAGCTTCTCACAGGATGCTGAGCTTACATAGTTGTTGATTGCACTGACAACGCAACCAGCACTGTCGCAGTCACGATCGTAATCAACACCACAGCTCGTTGGAGGATTGTCATTGGCATCAATGAAGTGGTAGGGCTCTGAATATTCGCCAGCTGTGGTGTATCGATAAGTATCAGCCTACCACTTTGTCAATATTGAGTTCCAGAGAAGAGATTGACGAAAGTCATACCCATGTTGCAACGTTGGCTAGATAATCTGTCGTGGTGTCTCCCAAGATGTTCTGGAAATAAGTCTTGGTTGTACTGCTGACTAGACATCTGATGAGCGTCGTCCAAAGCATGAGTCTATATAGCTTACCAAAGTTTGTTGCAATATACGCCACTGTTTCATGACCCAAGTTTCCCCATGCTGAAGCGAAAGGAAGAGCGGCTAGGGCTACAATAGGAGCAGTGCTTTCGAACTTCATCTTGAAACGGAATCTGATTGAACCTGACTGGACAAGTGTCTTACTATCCAACAAGGTGAACGACTGGAGACTTGGCATGACTTTATACTCAAATTTCCATCATTGAAGTCCTTAACGTGTGTCCCTATCTCAAGAGTTGATAGGATAGTCTTCGTTCTTCGGTACATTCGCGGACCCTTTGCCATTTCAAGAAGGTCACTCAAAAGCTTCAGATGTAGATCTGCACGACACCAAGGCACGCAGCCACTCACGAAGCTAGAACCGCCTTTAAACTTCAATCGCATCCTACGATTCTGCATCATGAGAGGTCGACAAGTACTCGGTTTACCAAAGCTCGTTTCTTCACATCGCAAACGAAAGTACACACCTTCCTCATTCAACCAATCCCCCGCCTTACCACGACTGCCGGAAAATACGGATGCAGGAGAGCACAATTCAAGAAGGTCAATTCGATCCTCTGAGTGGATGGAAGAACGGTCGACGGCGAGCACCGCGCCATTACCGACAGCGATCGTGAGCCAATGCAGGACATGGAGATAAGCTTAAATGCCAAGGCAGGCGCTTAGTGGTTCAGGGGGAAGGATGATCCACAGAATGTCGCGATTTAGGCTCGTGGGGTGAGAGATCAGGGGTTGATAAGACTAGGGTCGGTACTTGGCCTTCTAGAAAGAGGAAGGAATGTTCCTCGGTTGATTAGCTGGTCCACTGATAATCGTTATATGCGCATGTGATTGATCCTTCGGAGAAGACTTATGTCGATCTCGCTCGTACAAGTCTTGACTAATTGGGCATCTTTTTGAGGACGGAAACTAAATTTCTTGAGGTTGTAAACCGCTTCTCTGGGATGGCAAAGAGAGGGGAAGTTGGCATAGAAGGATTAGTGAGGCAAGCGAGGGGTCTTCAAGACTACCTATCGAGACTGATACCTTTTCGGTCTGCTCGATTGTTACAATTATCGAACAATTATGAAAGCTGTAGCCAATCAGTCAATCAAATCGCAGAAAACGGTTTCGATAGTGGGGCTGTCTCAGGGGCTTCGCTTGCTGTTGCTTAGCGAGATTTCTCCCTATTTCAACATGGAAAGTTAGTAACGAGTACGAACTCCAGGAGTCATAAGATACATTTTGCTGATTCTTCTAGCTTCCTAAGACAACATGATAATATTGACTTAGTGAAGAAAACACTGGAGTCAGGTCAAGCAGTTGCGGTAAGCTTCTGACTGAAAGAGACTGAAAGCAACATGCCACAATAATGAGATTGGACAAGTCAACAACATATCCCAGAACCTGTCTCTGACAGTAGCTAAACTCAACTAATACTCACCTATATTTAACATCCATATAGAATCACGTGGAAGTGTTAGTCCGAGGCCGAAACAACAGGGATCAGCACAAACAGAGATGCAAACAGGATTTTGATAGAAGTGACAAGATAGAACGTAGAGGCATCAACGATTGACCTCTCCTACTCAATCAGGTATAGAAATTCATCTAATTCTTTCTATACCATCATTCGCCTCTCCCACAATGGAAGAATCTCAATCATCCCCTCCAAGCTGCACCACATGTCACAAGCTCCAAGCCGACCTCCCACAACCCCTCAAACGCTGCGCCAAATGCCAAACAACAACATACTGCTCCAGAGACTGCCAAAAGCAAGACTGGAAACTCCACAAACGTGTCTGCGCATCCCAAGCTGCTTCTCACGACGGTGAACCGACGCCCTCTACGTCTACATCCACAGGCGGTCGCCACAACCCGGGATTCCACGCAATAAACTCAATGATGGGTCTCTCGAGCGACGATTTCCTCCATAAACTACCCGAGAGAGGTGCTCTGACCCAACTGATCGACTGTTTCCGCATGCGTGCTGAGGATGAGTATAACTTTGCAGGAAATACTCTGGGTTGCTACGACGGCTAGGACGATGCTCTGCCCGACTTTACCGAGTTCCTGGATCTGGCAGAGAAGAGGAGGGAATGCATCAGATTGGCTACTGGAGGCGACAGCTGGGCAAATATCAGTTGTGCAGTGGAGAAGTCGGATATTCAGGAGCATTATGGGAATGGGATGATGCCGATGTTGTTGAGAGTGCTCGGTGAGAAGATATATGGGAAGGGGTTCATGTAGCGGTTTTCGAGATCCGAGAACAGTTCGCAGGAGAAATGGCGGAGACAACTCCAGAAAAGCGGGAGTTATTGGCGTGGACTTCATTTGGTCATAGCACTATACGCAGTTTTATCATACTCACCGCTTCGTCGGATCCAAAGCTTCTTCGATGCTAGTGTGGCGCTGAAGTGAGACAGCTTTATCTTCATCGGGACCTGGCTCAAGCATGCTCATTTTTTTGTTGCAGATAGCTTCTTTTTTTCCCCCAATCACTTTTTCTCAATGCTGTTTGTCAAGTGGCAAGTCTGAAAAGTGTTTCTCATGACTTTGTCGCGACTACATCTTTAATTTATCATTTCGTACTTCTCATCTCTGAAGCTATGATGAAGCGAGCTTTCTCCAAGATCAGTAAATTTTTCTCTAAAAGCAGTAGAGTAGCTAGTAGCAGTGCTGCACCAGTCTTGTCTCGAAGCATAGATACATCAGGCGCACAAGTTTTGATGATGTCTGTCTCTGAAACCAATCCTTCAACATACACCATCAAGTCTGGAGGCACATTCGCGTCAATTGCAACCCGACTCGGGACATCAATAGCAACATTCGAGCAAGCCAACTCTGGTATTGATTCCAGTCAACTGCAAGTTGTGCAATTTATCCAGTTGCAAGCTGCGGGGTTAAAATACACGATCCAAGCTGGAGATACGTTTAGTTCGATAGCAGCCAATAATGGATCAACAGTAGCTGCCCTCGAAGCTGCGAACCCTTTGGTAAATCCAACAGATCTCATTGTTGGATCTCAGATCTGGATACCTGCAAGTTCGCCTGTTGCTATCGAGCCTGTCACTTTACCTGCAAGCCCCGCAATTAGCACATATATTGTTCAAGCCGGAGACACGTTTACCTCCATTGCATCAAATCTCGGGATCAGTGTAGCTTCATTAGAAGCCGCCAATCCTAATGTCGTTCCATCCAATCTCCAAGTTGGATCCATCCTCACCATCCCCACTACATCTCAATCCACACCTACACCTCAACCTGTAACTCCCACGCCAGCACCAACAACATCCTACACAATACAAGCCGGCGACACTTTCACCTCTATCGCTACGAATCTCGGAGCTATCGTCGCTGCTCTCGAAGCCGCAAACCCAAACGCCAACCCTTCAAATCTCCAAGTTGGGTCACAGCTCAACATTCCTGGCATCGCTCAGTCAACACTCACACCCGTAACACCCACGCCCGCGCTTCCTAATAGCACGTATACAATCCAAGCTGGCGATACGATCAGCTCTATTGCTTCCAATCTTTCCACCACAGTCGCTATACTCTCAGAGCTGAATCCCGAAGTTAACGAGAACGCATTACAAATCGGAACTCAGATCTCTGTCCCAGCACAGACTACAACACCAAACACTGCTGCCACCATGGGGACGTACACCATCCAAGCAGGCGATACATTCTCTTCTATCGCCATCAAAGAAGGGACAACCATTCCATCCCTTCAAGCAGCAAGTAAATCCACCCCCCTTCTCCCCTCTCCCCAAGCACCCGTTTCCCGAAACTAACAACATCCCAGACCCCAACATCAACCCCACAACCCTCCAAATCGGCTCCCAAATCTCCCTCCCAGCTCTCCAAACACCACAATCGATAACCTACACCATCACATCGCCCAGCCCCGGCGGTCCATACATAAACTACAGCGGCCCCGCATCCGCGTTCCCGTCCCCGTCGTCCTGGGCTAGCTATGCGTACCTGTGGGCCCAGAACGCGACGTTGATGCAGTACAACGACTCCGCCCCTGAAATCTCGATGATCCGGACGGCTATCGATAGCGTGTCCTCTTCTTTCTTGTTTCTGAATGGTTTGTGAAGAGAACTAACTAAAAGGAAAATAGGAGTCGATCCGAGAGTGGTGCTCTGTATCATCATGCAAGAGAGCGGGGGGAATGTGAGGGTGGGAAATACGAATAATGGGATTGAGAATACGGGGATCATGCAAGCGTTTAATGGGGCTTCGTTCGATGCATCGGAACCTGGTTCTTCCATCTTGCAGATGGTGAGGGATGGGGTTGAGGGGACTTTTTATAAATCCGTAAGTTCCTCCTCTTTCTTCCGCGTTTTGTTTTGTTTTTGTTTTTGTTTTTTTGTGGGGGAGAGAAATGGAAATGCTGATGAGAGATGTGATAGGGAGGAGGACCTGGACTCAAGCAGGATTTTGCGCAGCAGGGGAATTGGTATGCGGCGGCGAGGGCGTATAATTCGGGGAGTGTGGATTTGGCGCAGTTGAATGATGGGGTGGGTGCTACGACGTACTATGTGAGGGGTTTTGCGAATCGGTTGATGGGGCATGTGTGGGAGGGTATGTGAGTTGGATGAGGGAGAGGGTGCTTGAATGAATGTAGTAACTAAGGATCGAGGAGATTTTGAGTTCTGAGACTAGAGATATGAGAGTGCTTTGAGATCTCGGAGGCTCTAGAAGAAGAAGAAGCGTGTTTGGTTTTGTTGCGAGTGATAGGAACAAACCTGCGAAAACACGAAATCTGGAGACCGAGTAGTAAATGAATATTTTGGGAGATTTTTGATAGGCAAAGGGCTCAGAGAATGATACGTGAATTGTAACGTAGAATTTCTGAAAGTATGGTCCCAGATGCAAAAGTAGCTCCCGTTGTAGAAGAACGTCTAGGATAAAAAGAGATACTCCACTCATCAGAGACTAAGACACTTGGAAATACAACAAACAAAGAACATTGTTGTTCAGCGAAGACTTCTTCTGCAGAGATTCGACAGCGAGGGATTTCCAATTGTGGAGAACTCTAACCGGAGTAACAAGCGCTTCAAGTAGACTCGAAAACGAACTGAGAAGGAAGTATATAGCCACGTGATGACTACCATATTCCTCCCGTCACCACAAAACTCAACAATACTCGAATCATCTCGAGTTACAACTCACAAATAATAATATCTCTTCCCATCATCAAAACCAAACTAACCTCTTATCATCAACCCCTCAAATGACGCAAACCTCTCCTCACTCACGTGACACCCCTAGCAAACAACGGCCCGACTCCTCAAACTGCAGATCGCGGCGCTCCCCCTCAACGGATAAATACCTACAAAACGGAAACGCCTCCGAACCTGCCAAGTCGAGCATCGCATCCTGTGAGAGAGTGATGTCACTGTTTGAACAGCAACATGGGAAAGGGCAAGGAAAGGAATGGGCATTGATTGAGAAGCGCATCATACGTAGGATCCAGTGTTTACCGGAGGAATCTGTGCGGTTCAGGAGTTTTATGAGAGGACTGATTTTGAGCGGCCTTCCCGAGACCCTGACGAGGAGCGATAAGCAGCGAGCGAGCGAGCGATTGATTAAGTTTTCTGGTCGGTCGTAGGTACAGTACAGTAGCATAGAGAAGGGCTGGGCTGGCGCAGGAGTAGTGAGAGCTAAGGTGCGAAGTACAGTCAAGCTTTGTCATGAATCGTTGGGCGTCCTATCACGGGCGGGGACGAAGAAAAGGCTGAGAAGACGAAACATGGGATGCGTAAGAGGAGGATTTCTTTTCTGATGTGATGTGATGTGATGTGATGAGATGAGGTTGTTGGTGGGTTGGGTTGGTGTTTACGAGTACCGTACGGGGGTTTTGCATGAGTGCTCTTGAGATCCTGCGGGAATATTTCAATGCGAGGCGCTTCGAGGGATGTCTGTCTGTCTCGTTGCGTGTTGTGTGTTGTGTGTTGGGGACCGTGGTCTTGCCACGAACCGGGTGATGTGTTGCGAATCGTCTGTGATTCATGAAGTCACCTAGGATAGCGAGGGATTGACAACGAGATAAGATAGACAGACGGATATACGACGCGAGACACGAAATATCGACCAGATTGACGACCTGGTGGATCTCGGGATGGATCAGATTATCGTGGAGAGGTGTGATGTTAACATGTGAAGATTCCTGATACGGAAAATGAGACGAGACATCCCTGGTAAGCAGGGCAGAGCTGGGTACATTTAGAGAAGAGAAAGGCGACTTTCTCTAGTCGCACCTTTGAATTGCCGATTCAAAAAATTCAGAATTACCCTATTGATCCAGAAAGAATCTCTCTGAAGCAATATATCGTGCGTTGGTGTAGATGACTGAATGTTTGTCGTTATCTAGCCTCGCATAGAGAATATCGACGGGTATCACCTCATGAACGAACCATCTCAACTCTCATGTACTGTACGGTGCTGAGATCTCTGTGGTTACGAGAGACTGCAGCGTTCATAATGCTCCTGTATACAGTAGTCCGTTATTCACCCTGCCAAAGGTCCGGCCCTAAAATAGTTCGGGGACTCCTGTTAACGTTTTCCTCCATTCAGGAGTGAATGTTTTTGCGTGTTCCTGCAAGGCAGAGTTTGTGGCCACCACCACCAAGCGCAGCAAAAGGCTAAAAAGTTGCCCCACTCTTCGTCTTCGTCCTCCTCTGCAGCAGCGTAGGCGGTCCGCTAATGCACCTGCGCTGCACCCACTCCGGCACGCTTGACCCCTTTGGCCTCTCTCAGATAACAACTTTGCCCAGGAGCTGCGTACCCCCATCAATCTCTCCAACTAGAAACACCAGCGACCACCACCACCACATTCGTTCAACGCTCGTTCAAAACCCCGAATCGTTCTCCATTGAGAGCCGTATTTATCTAATCCACTCAGCCGCATCGCACTCTGTACTGTACACATCTTCTCCCCTCAGCTGTCTCGGACAGCCCACATTCGTTTTCATCGCGACCCTCTGTCCCGATCAATGCCTTCGCAATCATCCCAGCCACGCCATCTTTAACCTCGACTCGATTGAGAAGAAGGCTCGCTCTCCTGAGAAGCTGGCAGCCCACCACCACAACGCACCCTCTATCGATACTCATGGGTAAATGTACGTCGCGTTGTGCTCGACATCGCTTCTT
Source organism: Mollisia scopiformis (assembly GCF_001500285.1). NCBI lineage: Eukaryota > Fungi > Ascomycota > Leotiomycetes > Helotiales > Mollisiaceae > Mollisia > Mollisia scopiformis. Next base: position 359,199 of record NW_017263620.1, read on the forward strand.
CGACCTTTTACTGATTGTTCCGCAGGGCGATGGGGAGTTATCCTGGACGCGGGTTCGTCAGGAACTCGAGTCCACGTTTATCGATGGCTCAACGCGGCGAGAGCACGACAAGATGCGAAACCCGACGAGCTACTGAGTCTGCCAAAGCTCGAGACGAAGTCGTCCTATACCAAGAAGATCAAGCCAGGAGTGTCGACGTTCGGTGACCGGCCAGGGGATGTAGGGCCAGAACATCTGCAGGAGCTCCTGGATCACGCATTGAATATTGTTCCCGAAGACCAAGTGAAGGATACACCCATATTTTTGATGGCGACAGCAGGTGTACGATTGCTAGAACCGATACAGCAAAAGGCGCTCCTGAGTGAGATTTGTTCGTATGCTCAAAAGCACACTGACTTCTCGTTACCCGACTGCGATCTTCACATTCAGGTTATCCCTGGGGAGACGGAGGGTCTGTATGGATGGATCGCTGCGAACTATCTGTTAGGAGGCTTCGATAATCCAGATCAGCACAACCATGGGAAAGGTCACCATACATACGGATTCCTGGATATGGGTGGTGCATCAGCACAGATTGCGTTTGCACCAAATAGTACTGAGGCCGAGAAACACGCAAATGACCTGAAACTTCTTCGAATGCGGACGCTGAACGGTGATGCCGCAGAGTACAGGGTGTTCACAACCACATGGTTAGGATTTGGTGTTAATCAAGCCCGAGAGCGATATGTGGAAGCACTGATGGATGCATCATACACGAAAGCTGCTCATGAGCTTCTAGATCCCTGCTTACCGTCAGGTCTCAAGACTACACTCAAAGGCAAAGTGACTGATGGGGTTGATATCTCGGAACCGGTTCTGGTCGGTACAGGATTGTTCGATGAATGTCTCCGACAAACATATCCTCTGCTCGAGAAAGATGCTCCTTGTGCGGATCAACCATGTTTGTTGCACGGTCAACATGTTCCCGCCATAGATTTCGAGGTCAATCACTTTGTGGGCGTTTCTGAGTACTGGCATACAACACACGAGGTCTTCGAAATGGCACACAAAGATAAAACATACGACTTCACAACATATCAACGGATGGTCAAGGACTTTTGCAGCGAGGAATGGGACGATATTTCGGAGAATGTTATAGCTGAAAAATGGGGTAAAAAGGTGGATGCAAAGACTGCACAAGAAGTGTGTTTTAAGGCTTCTTGGTTGATCAATGTTCTGCACGACGGTATCGGGGTGCCAAGGATCGGCATCGAGAAGAGTACGCATGGATCTGGTTACAATGGCACCAAAGAAGTGGCAGCTCACGCCAAAGACAAAGGATTCCTGGATCCATTCCAAGCCGTGAACAAGATTGATGGAATGGAAGTGAGCTGGACACTAGGGAAAATGGTACTCTATGCGGCCGGACAAGTTCCACCATCAGCACCAGAAGCTGGACCAGTTGGATTTGGTCCAAACATCGGCGCTGGAGAATTCCAAGAAGCTGGATCAAATTCAAATCCTGTTCCCATTGGAGAAGAGGATAGCTGGACAGAGGCTGCTGAGGACTTGGCCGAGAAGGCACATTCCCGATCGACTCCTGGATTCCTGCTCTTCATGCTCATCTTGATCTTTGTGGGCTATTTCTTCCGAAAACGAGAACGAAGAATGAGGTTCTACAGAGGCGTCAACGCCCTACGACGAAATAGACGACCAGGAAGCCCTAGAAAGGGAGGACGAGGATTCTTCGGTACAGGCAAACTCTTCGGACGAAGCTCTGGCAACTACGAACGTGTGCTCGAAGATGGAGAAGCTGCAAATGAGTTTGAACTCGGAGACGTTGACTCGGATGACAACGAACATTCTGACAGCAGTGGTGGTTCTAGGATAGGACGTACATCTGGCCTCGCTACCCCAAAGATGAATGTCGTTAACTTCGACTCTGGAAACTATTTTGAAGGAACAGCAGGGAATGTAGAAGGAGTCGGTCTAGGATTGAACCACCTCAGCAACGTCAACGCATTCGACAGAGCAGGACTGGTAGTCCGAACCGAAAGTCGAGAAAGGCTAGCTCCCAACCTCCAAATGCTAGGAGCGGGAAGGAGAAGCAGGACAGGATCTCCAACGAGGATGAAAAGTCCCTTGATGACGCCGCTGGAAGAGTAAATCACACATACAATAATTAGCGAGGCGCTTTGTTTGGATCATTGGAGTTTTCGTGGGCCCGGGTGGGCAGTAGGTTTGCTTTGAATTGAATGGAATGAAGGATGAGTGCATCATTCTTGTACAGATACTTTACGGGCCGAACATGGCGAGCATGCATGACCTATAATACTATTATGGGTCGGACTAGGAAGGGGATAGGAATTGTAATTGAATATATCAACTTCTGAGAATACATTTGTTTGTGAATTATCCATTTCATAGTGCCTTCGGTCAAAGTTATCTAATTCTAACACTTCTGTGCTAGAGTTTGTACAAAGGTAATAGTCGGTTCTTGATACCCACTATTACTATCCTGTTGCATACAGAAAGTGTCAAATATAATCGATACTTAGCTTCAGCTGTTCTACCTATTGTTTACACAAATTTTTCAATCCAGTCAATTACTCACTCCCCTTAGCTTAAGCTACCTCTTCATCCACCTCTCGATACATCCCGACATTACATTCATACATTATCTCCCAACTTAAACCGTCTTTTCTCGCAAAATATTCCGAATTCCTTCTCAACTTCTATCCTCCCATCTCAGCATTGTTATGTCGTATGTATCGGCTCAAAGGTACCGGTAGTCTTTACGTCTCCTGTACTCTTAGCAGCGAACTTCAGTTACTATCCTTCCCACTCCTCATCATGTCTATTTTATTTCTCCTCTTCCGTTTCTCATCTCAACATCTCTAAACCCCCTTCATCACTACATTATCCCCGTTCTCTTCCTCCCATACCTTCCTCCCTCTTCTCCCACCTCAAACCAACCACATCTCAAGCCCCTCTTTCTTTCTTTCTTCCTCCCTTTCCCACTCAATTCATCCATTCATCCCCGCCCATTCAACCCTCAATCCCCCTCCCCCCTCTCAAGAAACCCAGCATCACTCCGAACCCTCCCCTCAAACTTCCGCCACCACTCCTCAAACGCCTTCAACGGCACGACCTCGATCCCATTCGCCGTATTCCCGCTAAAGCTCGCGAGGAAGTTAAACGCGTTTTTGATTATCTTTTGGGCGAGTTTGACTGTTGTTTCTTGGTTTGTGTTTCCTCCTCCTACTCGGGCTAAGATCATGGCTTGAGAGTCGGAGGAGGAGGGGTTGGAGGTAGAGGAGGTGGTGGAGGTGGTGGAGTGGAGAGCGGATATTTGTGCGGATACGGAATCCGCGGACTCGAGTGATATTCCTAACGTTATTTCGCCGCTACTACTACTACTGCTACTCGGGATATCGGAATCCATATCCACTTCCCCTCCCGCCCCTCCGCCATTTCCGCCTCCCCCAGCTCCCCCTGCCCCTAGCCCAGAGATTTTAAACACAGCACTCTCCTTGCCGGGCCCGATGCCGCCGAGGAATCTGAATTGTGGCTGGCTCGGTTGGTTGGATTGGGTGGAGGAGGAGGGGAGAGAGATGTATACCGCGGCCGCGGTGGCGGGCGGGAGGGTTATGCCTGGGAGGAGGAAGACGGTTATGTGGGAGAAGGGTCGGGAAGAGGGGAGGGGGAGGGTGTAGAGGTAGGAGGTTGGGGTGGGCGCGGAGGTGGGGAGCGTGAGGCAGGGGTGGGAGGTTGGGATCTGTGATTGTCAGTCTAGGGGATATATGGGAAGGAGGGAAAGCTGAAAAGGAGGGAGGAGACGTACTATGCCGAATAGTTGTGGGAGTTGTTGTTGCTGTTGCGCCATTTGGGGCGGTGGGTTGGAATAGGGTTTGTTTATAAAGATGTTGGGTTCGTAAGAGTCGCGGGGTGAGAATTTAGTGAGAGGAAGTCTGCGAGAGGAGGAGGCAGGCGTTGTGGTTGTTTATATGTGAGGCGTGAGGTGAGGATGGTGGGTGAAGACGTTTGGTGTGGACGAGGCGGGGCACGGATTTATATTTGGTATTTTGGTTGATAGTCTGAGAAAATAATCTTGCTTCTTTAGCGCACTAAATTCACTAAAGAAAGTAATTATCATTATTACTGCAATTTTAAGGAAGTAACTCTGCTTTTGATTCGAGCTGTCATAATTCCATGTCATAGCAGAGCTTCCGCGAGCTTCTTCTTGAAAGTTCTGGAAACAAGGTTTGTCTCCACAACAATAACAACAACCATAACTTCTGTCCCGGAGGTCAGAATTGGATGCAAAGAACAAATCATGAAGTCGAATCTGGATCTCGTTAATGAGTGCGACGTGTAAGTTCTATCATTTTCTCTCTACATCGTCTTTCTGCAAATGGCGGGGTAAATCTTCAAGCCATCCAAGCTTCACAAGACAGCCCAAGGTAGGACAAGCTATACATACTCTTAATCCTCTTCTACAACTCAATCCCGAACCCAACTAATACCCCACAGCTTCCCCCACCCCTCCAAAGACCCAACAGCCCACGCCTCCCTCCTCGCAACCCTCTACACCCTCCTCTCCAACGATATCCCTATCGGCTACATCACCGAACCCGTCTTCAACGCCCTAGCCAAAGTCCCCATCCGCCTCAAAGGCGAGCTGGAAGTAAATCGCCGCCTCCGCACCATATCCGCCTTCAACCAACCCACACGCGCTGAACGCTCTGCCGCCATCTCCGCCACCTGTGCCTACTGGCGCGAACACAAGACGTTCTCGATCCTCGAGGGATGGCGAGATGAGTTATACGCCGTTTATGGGCCGGAAAATGAGGTTCTGTTTGATATTGAACGGAGCGCGAGTCCGCTGTTTGGCGTCGTTACTTATGGGGTCCATATGACGGGCTTCGCGCGAGTGCCGGATGCGAAGTTTGGGGTTAAACTTTGGGTGCCCAGACGCGCGAGGGATAAGAGTACGTACCCGGGGATGCTGGATAATACGGTTGCGGGCGGTTTGCCGTCTGGGGAGCTTCCGTTGGATGCTATGGTGCGGGAATGTGATGAGGAGGCTTCCCTTCCTGAAGAGTTGGTAAGGGGGAATTTGAAGGCGGTGGGTACGGTTACGCATGTGTATATTAGGGATGAGAGGGCGGGGGGAGAGACGGGGTTGGTGCAGCCGGAGTGTGAGTATGTGTATGATTTGGAGATTCCGGTGGGGGTGGAGTGTAAACCGAAGGATGGGGAGGTGGAGGGGTTTGAGTTGATGGGTGTTGAGGAGGTTCAGGAGGCGCTTGGGAGGGGTGAGTTTAAGCCGAATTGTGCGTTGTTGGTGTTGGATTTCTTTGTTAGGTGGGGGATTCTGAATGAGGGGAATGAGAAGGATTTAAAGGAGATTAAAGAGAGGTTACATAGAGAGTTGGAGTTTCCTGGGCCGCATAGAGGGGAGTTGGCTAAGTAGCTTTGGTAGAGGATTCTTGAATGTCCCATCTTTTGAGAGGACCTGTTAGCGGTAAATGTTTCGAGTGGCCGAACATTCGAAATGTTTGATCTAGACTAAGAACTTTAGAGAGACCTGCAATGTCCATCTAATGCTGGGACAATTGAAATGATTTCAGGACGAAATTCGAGCTATAAATTTTAGGAATCGAAAATTTCTCTCCAACCATAGGACATTCGAGGACATTCGAACTAAGTTCAAGACGAAATTCAAGCTTTAATTTCTATGAGTCAAAAATGTCCGTTTAACCACAGGACATTCAAAATGAGTCTAGGTCGAAACTCAAGCTATAAATTATAGGAGCCAAAATCTTTGTCTAACCATGGGACATTCGAAATAATTTTAAAAACAAGGTTCGATTTATACTTTTAAAAGCCTTGAATGTCTTCCTAGTCATGGGACATTCAGAAAAACATTCGAACTAAATTTCAAGTGCTAGATTTACGAGTCCTTAATGTCCCTAATCTGCCAGGACATTCAAAGTAACCTTCGGATCAAAGTTCAAGTTTAGACTTTTTAAGAGCTTTCTAATGTGCCTAACTTTTTGGAACATTCAACAGTCACATTAGGGGCAAAATAATTGGTTTGAAATCCATGCATTGAATGTCCTAAAAGTCGGGCACGTTCATAATCTCATGCTAAAACCATGCTAAAAACAACGCCCATTTTCGGGTATTCCCCCAACGCCATCATATGAACCACCCAAATCCATGCCGCAAATAGAGATCGTTCATTTCTTGCAAAGGAGATAGACGTAATCGACGTGTAGAGGAGTGAGCTTCTTGTAAGGACCCTCAAGAGCCATCAGAAGACCGCCAAACGAGATATATGCCTTGCTATAACCAATTAGCTCTATCCAAGCCTCGACCCAAGATATTTCTTACATAGTTTGACCGTCCTCCCCATCCTCGAACTTGTAGATCTTGCCGTGACACACATACTCGAACATATCCGCCAATGAAGTTTCTCCACCCGGTCCACTGCGCGCAACATCTCTCCAGCCTCTGCCGTCATCCTTCGTACCGTCCAGATTGAGGGAACTCGCAAGCACACAGTGTAGGGTTTCGCCGACGGAGCAGGGGTAGAGCTCGGTGTTGATATCGAGGGTCATTACTGTTTGCGAATCCGCTGAAGTGCCTCCAATACGCGCGACCCGGTCGTATTTGGATTGGTCGAAGGTGGTGATTGTGAAGGCCTCTTCGAAGAGTTGCGAATCTCCTGCTGAAGCCATTGTGTGAGTCGGATTGCAGGAATTGCGAGGATGCAGAAATAGATTTGTTGTCTTTTGGGGAACATTTTTAGATGTAGTGGGGCTCGGATAGAGGTGCTACGGAGAAATATTGTTGCGTTCCGATAGGAGTCCCGGAGCAAGGCGCGAAGCGACGGAGATGAGTTGTTGCGTTCCGAAGGCGATCTTCCGCAGGGTGAAAAAGTGGCCGCCTTCGATACGCGAGATCACTAAAATGTGACTGCATGTTCGAAATAATAATACAACTTGGGCATTTACTCTTAAGGAGCTGTTTTACATTTTCATCAAAATCAATGCATTGCACACAATGCTCTACGTTTAGTCAGATCTCAGTATATTATAAAATTGGCCGCTGTTTTAGTTGAGATGTGTCGCGAGGTAAAGAGTGGCTTTTTCAGTACCCTACATCTAAATTCAATGTACTAAATATATTGTTTTTCGACGCCCAATATCTTAAAAAGCAATCCGTCTTTAACGATCTTAAGAAAATACTTAAAAAAACGCATCTATATAACAATTTTCTGAAAGATTTTATGTCTTTGTTAACAACTCTATATATTAATTGGGAAGTGAGCACTTGGTCAATAACAGCCACTTTTTACCCATTGGAGAGTGTGTTCCTAAGATGCTCTAGTCCTTCCAGAGCCACGGTGAGTATCAGTCCATTGCTACAGCAAGAAATCAACTAAAATAGCTGTGAATGCACCACACCACGACTCTTTCCCATGCCGCTTTAGCTTGGCTTCGTAGAATCGCAGTAAAGTCATCGTGCAGCTCTCAGAGCCTTTATGCGCATGCAACTACAACCCTTTTGTAATTTTTAATACCGCATTTGATTGGGATCAATGATTGAGACGTGTGAGTAGTTGTTGCGCAATGCTAAAATGCAGCTCGAGAAATTCCAAAGGCAAGCCTTGATTGGATGAGTCATGACTCGCTTCTTTTAACATTCACTCTTACGTGCGAAGTGAGGTGAGGCCGAAAATTTATACGTTCAGGGTGTGATATTGCACCTTACAAAACAAGCTTGTCTGTGCTATTCAGGATTGTTTGCAAATACCTTTTCATACACACCAGGATCTGTCATCCTGACGGCTACACTTAGAAGAACCTTTTCAAGTTGACAATGTCCGCCAGCGATTGAGTATTTATGCCTGTCAAAAGCTGTAACTCATTTCCATACATTCCGGGGACATTCTCCCAAAAAGACTGCTTTTTGGGTAGTAAGGGAATTCTCAGCTGTTCTATTGCAGGGTCAAAATCTTAGTCAGATAAGGGCGGCTGTCCTTGAATGTTGCCACTTTTTTTTGCCATTCCTCAAATACTCTCCAAAAAGGAAGGAGACCCAAAACCTCTACCGAACCTTCCAATTGCCAACGACACTCTTCCAAAATTCTAACTGGCGCAACCTCAACCTCAAATTTGACTTGAGATTATCATTTCACAATGTCCTTCAGAAAGCGCGCAGTCGTAGTCGGACAAGCAGGCTCTAATTCCACTGCATCCCAAGTTACCACAACAAACAAAGCCCTTCCACCCGGCCTTCGACCCTCGCCTCTCGATGGCCGCTTAACAACATCGACCGGAACCCATTCTCTGGATGGATTACTTGCTGGTCATGCAGGCTTAGCTCTGGGAACGTCATTGCTCATTGAAGAGCATGGAACGACGGATTTTGCTGGGTATCTGACTCGATATTTTGCAGCTGAAGGTGTAGTGCAGGGACATCAAGTGCATGTCTTAGGGATGCATGAGGGATGGGGACGAGAATTGCCTGGCATCGGTACAGGAGAGGTCTCGAGACGAGGTAGTGAGATGGTGAATGAGGAAAAGATGAAGATTGCTTGGAGATATGAAAGGTTGGGAGAGTTTGGCAGTGCACGAGGTATGTTCTTATTTCCAATAGTCTGAACACTGGCTGATTTATTTCAAGAGAGAGGAGCCCCTCAGTCTCCAGGATCACAAGCTTCGTCAAGCACAGCCGTGTTCTGTCATGATTTTGACCTCAGCAAGAAGCTTCTACTGCCTTCACCATCTCCCATGAGATTTGTTCCAATAACCACACGGCCACCCTTCGAATTCAAAGATTTAGACACGTCTGTGTCTCCATTCACAGGATTCTTGAACCATCTCAGCACACAGCTATCAGTATCGCCAAACACAGTACATCGCGTAGTGATCCCAAATCTTCTTTCGTCCGCACTGTATCCACCAGAAAGCTCAAGACCCGAGCATGTTCTTCAATTCCTCCACGGTTTGCGAGCACTTCTTCGCAAATATCCTTCACAGGTAGTCGCAATAATCACCTTGCCAGTAACACTCCACCCTCGAACAACTGGCTTGACACGGTGGATGGAGCTTTTGAGTGATGGAGTACTAGAACTATCGCCATTTCCTTCAAGTGCCCTGCCAGCGAAATCCACACCAGGAGCTGCCACCGTACACGAGGAGCCTCCGCAAGGAATGTTGAAAATTCATCGTCTACCAATATTTCATGAGAAAGGCGGCGGAGGTGGAGAGGCGAGTGGATTTGGAGATGATCTTGCCTTCACCTTGAGTCGCAGGAAGGGTTTGGTAATTAAGCCATTCAGTTTGCCACCAGTCGAGGGAGACACGGAGGCTCAGCAAGGAGGTCTTGAACATGAGCATGGGAAGGCGACAAAGGTTGACATCGAATTTTGAGATGGTAGAAGATGTAATGAATGACGACCTTCATGAAGCTGGGATGTTGTTCGGGAGCTTGGAGAAACAATGGCCAGCGGTAGGGAGTGGCCCATGATGCCAATATGATGCTCTGGGCCGGATCTAGGCATCTTCGGAGGAAAGGTGCATATGCACAAATGAAATTGAGATGCAAGATCTATCGATCCTCGGAATCCATAGAGCTTCTTGGACTTTCTCCTAGCATATCGGCCATTTCAATTTGGTTCCACGTGCCATGACCATTGGAAGTGACAGTTCGTAGATAATTCCTATCAAACAGTGCTTGTCGAGGATTGATACTGACATTCGAAACTCGAAGTCTGAAATTATCTCCAAGGCATGAAGATACAGCAAGCCAAGCTGTATTATAGTTAGTATGTAGTTGAGTTTGGATGAAGAAAGGGGTCACATGCCTATGAACAGGACTAACGGTACAACAATCAAGATAGCTAGAAGCCAGAGAGAGGCCATCGTAATCTTCGAGTGCTGTAAGACGATGCAAAATTGTATTAAGAGACGAAATGTTTCTAGAAGCTCTTCTCGCTACATTTGAGGTGATGAAGTGAAGCTGTCCAAAAATGGAATGGCGTCCTAGGGACCTTTCCGCACGCTAGTAAAGCTTTCACGAAATGACTCCGAAATTCCTTTCAAACTTCTTCCAACACAACAACAAATCTGCACTTGGTAAGCACAATCCCCAATCCTCTCTATTTCTTGTTCGCTCTCGATATGATTACAAAACCGATCTGTCAATCCCCTGACACCAGTATAACTGGACATGATGTTCAAAAAATGTTTTAATTTATGATCCGCTTTTGACCACTTTCAAAACTCGGAAAAGCTGCCAAAATCTGTCGCTGACTTGATATCATACAGTGACAGTTTCCATTCGGACACCCTATCAAGATGGCCCAGTCTTTCGAGTCCGTCTCGGAGCCTATACCAATTTCTTTGGTATCGGGCAGATATTTGCTATTCGACGTCAATGTCGTAACTTACCTGCGCAGAACTCACCACATATGCGGTACCCTCATCGGCTCTATCCCACAGAACCCTCAGCAGAATATATTCCACGGCCTACCTATGGAGCTCATGCCCGAAGAAGCTAAGTTGTTGGTCCAGAAAGAAGTTGCCTATATCGTGGACGACTTGGCTTGGCATAAACAAAGGTACGAGTCAATGAAGGGTGAGGATAAGCAGAAGTACTTGCAGTCGTTGCGCTCAGCTGGTCTCAAGGCGCGAAAAGCCACACAAGAGCAAGCTAAAAAGAACTCCGAGATGGCGTTGTCTCGATTAGCTACTCAGAAAGCAAAAGGGAAAAAAGAGTCTCCTGCTGAAGGCACACCAGAACCTCCAGATGATAAGTTGCCAGACACTTCGTTCCACGATACAAGCGGTGCGCAAGAAGAAGATTCGATCTTCGGAGGAGAAGGGTCTTCACCTAGTCGACAAGGAACTGCATTCGCATCGAACAAACCCTATCCTGTTACACCTACCACAAGCTACGCTTCTCCTTCACTACCCCAGAATCCATCTCCGCCACCGGACCCTTGTGTGCCTTTGTCATACTCGCTGTTTGCTCACCTCCATTCGCGCGGCTACTATATCATGCCAGGTCTACGGTTCGGATGTAATTACAATGTGTATCCTGGGGACCCTCTCCGTTTCCATAGTCACTTCTTGGCTACGAGCTTTGAATGGGATCAAGAGATTCCTATGCTAGATCTGATAGGAGGAGGTCGTCTAGGTACAGCTGTGAAGAAAGGATTCCTTATCGGTGGTGAAGACACAGAGGCAGAGACGGATGGAGAGTGGGGAGACAATGTTCGGACATTTTGTATTGAATGGGGCGGTATGTAGGATTTTCAAGAGCGCCAATCCTGGACCATGAAGTAGAGCTATATAATAATCCAGTGCTTATGAGACTTTTTGAATGAACTAGATCAAAGTCCATCTCTCTGCATGCTCAAAGTAATATAATATTGTTGACACGTGCTTGCCTTCGTTATGCCTGATTCGGAGACAGCGAGCCGAGACGTGGGGAAACTGGTTTCCGCATCATCAATCAATCACCCCAAAAATGCGACAACCACTTCTCTGCTGACAACGAAGGTGCCCGAACTGATACTCTCTATTTTTGTATCTTATTACAATGCGGAATCGTATTCTTCCATGATCCGACGATTCACGAAAGGCCGCCGCTGAGCAGTCTCGGATTTTGTTGACAGACATCCAACGCCGCAACGGACCATGGCTGCCGCAACATTTGAGAACGCTCACAAGTTCGACATTGGGTCTTGGAATTGGACCTTTAATGCCACTCAATATGTCCCATCTGCGAAAGATCTAGCCCTTGCTGGCCCGCGAATGTTTATGAAGCTTGGTTCCTTCCTCAATTATCCAGAAACGCTCGACAATATCTTAGGGGGAGGGAGATTGGGACAACGTATTATACCAGAGGCCACTGGGGCAGGAATAGTTGATGCAGCGACTACAGCCGCTGCTGGAGGCCAAGCAGCGAGACAAGCTATCCAGACAGGCACACAGATCCTGATAGACGCGGATGAGCCTGGCGGTGGAATCACATCTCGATTTACACTAGAAGGTGTCCGGAGCATATCCAACGTTTTCAGCTACGCAACAAGCAAATGGGCCTTGGGTTGTGTAATAGTAGCCGTTGTTCTGAATAGGACCTATGTCTACGCTTCGACAAGACGGAACCTCGTCCTCCCTTGGAAAGTTCGGCTCGCTCTTCGACTCATTCCAATACTGCTCCTTGTCGTCCAAGCTCGGTCTCTGCTTCAATCCATACAATGTCAGACTTCTCCTGATTTTTCCGAATTACGCTGGGGAAATGCTTCGAAGACTTCAGCGCTATACTTCACTCAGAACGGTGGCTTTCTCCATGAATTCAGTCAAACGCTCTTGTTCCGGGCAAGTGATGAAGAGTCATGTCTAGCCGTACGGATGATCCCTCTTGAAGACGATGATACTTCACAATTGACAGGCTCTCTATCCCTACTTTGGCCGCTTTTCAAGAGCTTTTCGTTCAGTCAGTTCGTGGAAACCATTTCATGTGCCGTGCAAGGACGCCAGGTGGCCGGAGAGACAGGAATGACTCTCTTTGAGCACTCCCTGGCCTTTGCTGAGGCTGAAGCTGCAATTGGAAATCAACTTGGCTTTGGGTCCTTCGGAAGCACGAACCCTGCAGGTTGGCCAAATTCGACATCAACTGCTGAAGCTACTGAGATTGCCATTACTCGATCGATGATCATGAGGAAAGTTAATACCACTCCCGAAGTTCTACTTGTAGGCTTTCTATCAGCCATGAATCACCTCACGAGCCACATCCTCGCGGTTTTCAACGCTCAAGGTCGTTTCAGGCTCGCGAATACAGGGTTCTGGGGGTTGTCATTCATGGCTGCTATTGTTGTAAGCGTCTGGAACTTTTCCTTGGACGATGACTTGGGAACTCAAAGTCTTCTAAGATTTCCAACCGTGTGCATAATTGGATTCATTCCTCACGTATTGGTGCTTTGCGGCATTATAGGTTGTTCTTTCATCTATGTAGCTGCTCTGGCTCTATCGGCTCTCGCCCCTCCACGGGTCGAGGAGGCAAATGGAGATGATGCCGATGTCCCAGCGAATCAATCAACCTTCGTTCGTCGGTTTCTTGCTGCACATAACAACATGCAAGCCAACGTACAACTTTCTAGCATAAGGGTCACATTACACATGGACTTCTATACAGCGTTACTGCGGACTGGCTTTGCTGTCATGACAATGGCAAGTGAAGCAGTATACCTAAATGAAAGTCGAGGAGTTAGCATCAAGCAAAGAACGTGGCTCGAGGAGGACCGCTTGAGAGAAATTGAGCAGGTGGGAGCTCAGTGGCTTGGCCCAAATTTCCGACTACATGATCCGGACTCGAGTTCTGCCGATGGTTTGACTGACAATGTCGGGCTCGTTGCTGCTAACGACCAGCCGATGGATCTGTTACAAAAGTCATCCAGTGGGTATGCCAGAGAAATGACGGCGAAGAAATTACCAAAGCTGGGAAAGCCACGTGAGGGACAAGGACCTGGATTAAATGGTGTAGGCGCTACAGAGAGAAGCGGTCGATGGGTTATGGTATTGGAATTCTTCTTGGGAATCAGCAGACTTTTACTGAGCTGGTGGGCTTCTCTGATTCTAAAATGCCTGTCCGGGGCAGGCTTCCGAACTAGACCTCAATGGCTTGTCTGGTTGGTTAGGATGCCAAAAAAGAGTCAGGCTGAGACTCAGACACCTGATAGCAGTGATCCCGACTCGCTGAAGTTTTATCTTCTTAGTATCGATGGAGAACTGACACTACCAAGAGATGATCATGTGGACGTGGAGGCTGAGATGAGGGAGACACTGCGCAGAAAACGTGGAGAGTGGAACCAAGCCGAGGAGAAGAACCTTGACTCCAATCTTTACAATTGGTGGTTGCATGGTGGATGGTGGGGTGCGGACGATGGCAGTGGCCAGTTCATTCCGGGTCAACAGGAGCTCGATGAAGATACCACCAGCGTTGTTTCTTTCTCGACAACAACTACCGACGATGAGCAAGAGTGGGTTTCGGAGAGCGAGAACGATGATGGTAGAAGAACCCCAACACAGAGATACCCAGACTTCTCAAGAGATTCAACACCCTTGAATGACACCCCTCTAAACGCATCAGATCTTGCACAGCTCTTGAACCCCAAGACGCCTGAACAGCGAGCTGAGGCAAAAGCTCTCGCAGCCCATCTTGCGAGTGACAACATTGTGACTCGCTCTCGATACCGAAACATTGTCCAACGAGAACGAGCGAAAGTGCTTACCTCTACCCGGCATCGCCCTGATAACTTCAAGCCATCATTGCCTTCCGGCAAGCTTACACCGGAAGAGGAAGCACAGATTCTCGAGCACTTGATAATTTCACGCCGCAGCTTTCAAAACGCAACTGTATCGACGCAGGCAACCTCATGGTCGCGAGGTGCTTCTGGCATGGGTGAAGGAGGTCCACAATGCGTTGTGTGCCAGAGCTCACCGAGAAGCATTATCGTGTGGCCATGTCGATGTTTGAGTCTTTGCGATGATTGTAGGGTCACACTAGCGATGAATAATTTCGACAAATGCGTGTGCTGCCGGAGGGATGTAGCAAGTTTCTCGAGGATTTTTGTACCATAGATTTCGAAGGAGCAATGCATATCATGGAACTAGCAAATGGAGTTAGGGGCGGGCATTGTGGTGAAACGGATTCATTCACTTACTTCCTTTGTACTGTATGTTTGATAGACTGGAAGCATGAACACACAATCTTCCCGAGTCACTGTTGGAAATAGCAATGAGAAAGCGATATGCATGCAACATCCGTAACCATCACAGCTTATCTTTCCTTCGGTGCCCCCCAAAAGCCTTCGTTTGCCGTCCGGCTCATCATTTCCTGACAATCCTCAGATGTAACAGGTCCGTCTCGAACCCTCGAGACAGTGACAAATAAAACCCTCAAAAACCAATCCATACTAAGGGCCTTTCAAAAAACATTCTCACGTCCTCAATCGCAACTCCCCCTTTCCCTCATAAAGACTTCCTCGGCTTAGCCTCACCACCAACCATACCCAGCCTCTGATCCACCACCCTATCACACCTCTGATTCCAAAAACCCCTATAATCCAATTCCACATTCTCACGCTCCCAAATCCCATCATCCCTATTATCCAACTCGATCCTCCCCACCGGAATCAAAGCCTGCAACTCAGCCTGCTCTCTCTGATTTCTAAGTTCTAACTCTGGCACCATCTCTACCCGCTTCCCAGCGACAGAAAACTGCTCCCTCGCAACAGGCAGGGTAATGTGAGAACACATCTTCTTACTCAACTTCGCCAACGGCATCTCGTCCTCCGACTCCTCGCTATCGGTCTCCATCCCCGAACTATCGCTCTCGTACCCGGAACTCTGCTCTGCTTTTATTTTCTTGTCTTCTTCTGGCTCTTCGTTGCTGGGTTCTTTTTTGATTGTGCGTTTGCGTTTCTGTGGTCTCGTTAGAAGGGGAAAATCACCGGGAAGAGGGGCATAGGAGACTTTGAGAGTTCCCTTGATCTTCTTCTCGTCTTCTGGGATCGCTGGGGAGGAGAATGGTGTCCCGTGTGTTCCGATCAGGGTCCCGGATTCGATTTGACGCCGGAGACGGGTGTAACGCATTCGTGCTGCTGGTGGTTTGAGAGAGGTGGCTGCACCGACGGCGGTGAAGTCAATCTGGAGCGATGGATCATAAGTAGAGTGAGGGATGAACGTAGTTGGAGTGTGGGGGAAGAGCTTACGGATTTCATGTCTGATTTTTGAAGACAGATGTATAGAAACCAGAGATTCTCGTCAAGCTGGATCTTGGATGGCATATTCTGTCGGAAAGACCGCTAAGGGAGAAGTATCGTCTGATATGCGTATTTTTGATATGGTGACGAGAGATTCTGCTTGAGAATGATGATAGAGGAGACAAGATATGGGTATTCATATAGAAAGGAACAAGCTATAGCGGCAACATTTCAAGGATGAAAGAGAGATAGAGTGTTGGAAAGAACAAAAGTATTTGAGTTTGCCAATTCTGCAGCTTTGCAGGTACCATGGATTTTCATGCCGGCGTCCTGCTGCTATCTTCCGAACAAGGTCTTGCTTCTTTCATAGTGAACGTTGAAAGTTGATACTTGGCTGTAGTATCGTACCCCATTGAAAATTTACAGATCTCTATGGGGATGACAGGTATTCCAACAACATGTACGATCTGCCATCTTAACTCCAGACTCCTGGTGGATCATCAAAATGTCCAATGCCATGCAACCATTTTCTCTGCCAACGCCAATGTCGTCGAACATTGCATCATAAAAAATCATGATCTCCCCATTTTCAGATCCGCAGTCTCTTTCAATGCAGCCACAAGCACCCGATGTGAACCCAACGCAGCTTGCACAGCGTGATCTGCAAGCTCCTCGTAAGTAGCACTCTGACCTGAACTCCGGCCCTCATGCCCAATATCTCCCTTCACCCAAAGATCCGTGAGCTCGTCTCTTCCAGGTAGGTAAGCCACAATAGCAGCAGCCAGAACTTCTTGGTGCTCAGATGGGACTGGATCCAGCACCAAAGTTGTTGAAACTTGCTTCCCTTGACCCGACCTGACCACAGCAGCGACTCCTCCAGAGACAACGTCCACACAATCGATACCCGCGTCTGCAATCGCAGCAGAGGCTACTGTTATGCAGCCGCTGAGAACGCTCATCATGCCCCAGTCTCCAGCCGAAAGTCCCTCAGCAACACGATCATCGCCCCACCATCTGTCTTCTTCGCCTTCTAATATTGTGATTATGACTTCGACTCCACTCTTTGGCCATCGGTCGCCAATGATCACACCCCGTAATGCGGTTTCCAGGTGCACACCCAAGTCTCTTTCACTTGCGTCCCTCAAATAGCCCCGCCTTTTTCTCGTTGCGAAGGGACCAAATTTGACGTGGGTAGAAAGGATAACGTGGGGAGAGAATGGTGCGGATCGAGGTAGGGGTCGAGGGCCGTGGACAGTACATGTGAGTTTCAGTCCAGAGATGGAGTGTGAAGCAAGACCAGACTTGGTAGAAGTGAGAGCTTTCGAAGCTTCAAGCTCGAGATATGCCGAACCAGAAGCCGACGGGGTCACCCCAGTCTTCAGGACTATAGAAAATCAGTATGGTTCGTCATTTCGAACATGAAGCATACATACACATCTTTCTCAGTACATTGGGTGCTCTTGTTCTTGTCGGTCTCTCAGTTTGCGCCTCTGCCTCTTTCGTAAGGGTCTTGAGATAGATAGGAGCAGAAGTACCGCCTGTAGGCCCATTGATCCTTCGTCTATCGGTCGCCATAGTTTGAAGAGATCTGGGGAGGTCGTGTGGCTATCGTACATTCATTCTTTCGTGGGGTGAAGTCAACAATCGGGAGCTCGAAAAGTTAAAGTGGGTTCGAGGCTAGCGGCCGCCTGGCGGTCCTTGCTTTTTGGGGCCTGTCGGTCGACGTAGTTGGGGAGCTCCAAGCAGCTTCTTATCGCCAGTTGCTTCAACAATAGCAATCGACGTTCAGTGCGAGGCTCTTTCTTAGCCAATTCACCAGACGCTCTGTCCTGGAGAATCTTGTCTTGAGCACTTCCCTCTCTTGACTCCACCAGATTGTCAAGATGTCCGGAGCTCAGGTGAGACAATCATGTCAACAGTTGAAGCTCGATGCTAACTCCACATAGAATCGAGAAGCAGTCTTCCCGACTCGGCAGTCGTTGGGTTTGATGAAAGCGAAGCTAAAGGGAGCTCAGACTGGTCACGATCTGCTAAAGAGAAAGAGTGAAGCTCTTACGAAGTATGCCCAGTAACCAGTTGAATATGGGCACAGCTAACCATTCTACAGGCGTTTCCGAGGTATACAAAATACACATTTTCCAATGTCCCAAGTCGTTAATATCTTCCAGAAATCACGAGGCGAATTGACGAAGCCAAACGCAAGATGGGACGAGTTATGCAGATTGCAGCCTTCTCTTTAGCAGAAGTTACTTACGCAGTTGGAGGAGACATTGGTTATCAAGTCCAAGAATCTGCCAAATCTGCCAGATTCCGTGTACGAACAAAGCAGGAGAACGTGTCTGGTGTATTCTTGCCAGCATTCGAGAGCTACACTACTGAGGGCAACAATGACTTCGGTTTGACTGGTCTTGGAAAGGGTGGGCAACAGGTCCAGAGATGTCGGGAAACGTATGCAAGAGCTGTTGAAACTCTGGTTGAGCTTGCAAGTTTGCAGGTACGGTACATCTGAGTTATTTTGGGGGGTATGCTGACGTGGTAGACTGCATTTGTGATCCTAGATGAGGTTATCAAAGTTGTGAACAGGAGAGGTGAGTTCACCTACATTTCATTCGATTAATGGCATGCTAATTGCGAATAGTTAATGCTATGTGTGTTGCATATCTCAACTGTAGAAGAGGCTTGTTGACTAGAATAGTGAACATGTGATCATTCCAAGAACGGAGAACACCATCAAATGTTAGTAATGCAACCAGACACCGCAAAGAGAATTACTGACAACTACAGACATCAACTCCGAACTTGATGAGCTAGACAGAGAAGAGTTTTTCAGGTTGAAGAAGGTATAATCCATCTGTTTCGGTTTCTTTAATTCATGCTAAGAAAGGCATAGGTCCAAAACAAGAAGCAAAGAGACACAGCTGCTCAAGATGCAGAAATGAGAGCGAAGAGGGATGCCAAGACTGCTGCCAACCAAGCAGAGGACAACAAGGAGAATAAGGGAAGCCAAGACATCTTAGGCGAGCAGGAGGATGCCGATGTTATATTCTGAACGAAGCACGCATTATTCTTTGTTTCCAAGTACCAATTTCTTCACTTGCATGTAGTATTAGAGGGCACATATTCTAAGGAGCATTGATGAATGACAATTGGCTGCTTTTAGTTGTCCCACCCTATCCTACAAGCTCATTCGACTTATTGTCTCTGGTAAGTGACCTTCATAATCTGGCTCTCAGCTCCCAGTGCCATTCCAGCTGTGTTCTCCTTTGCAGTGATAGCTCCAGCCTCACTTTCATATTCAATGAAAGCAATCCCTCTTCGTCCTGGCACCAATCTGACTTCCCTGAAGCCCTCGAATCGTCCGAATATCGCAGTCAAAGCATCGATATCGTACTCCTCTGGCAGGTTCTGCACGAATAGAATCTTGTTTGGTGGGAGATACTCGTCAGGTATAACAGCCGCGGCACCGGCGTTCGTAGACTTGAGACCAGCACCTCTTGTGGCCTTGATCGGTCGGGCAACATCTGCAACGGCACCAGGTGGAGCAGCACGCTTGAGACGCTTCTGTTCTTCTGCTTGCTCGGCAGCCAGCTTCTTGTCTGTCATCGCAACCCATTAGCATTTAAACTAGAAATATGTGAATTCAGGGCAGTATACCTTTCTCCGCCAATCTTCTCTTCTTATGAGTCTCAAATTCATGTTCGTCCCCGGTACGCTTCACGCTCGCATCACTCCTCGTCTTCGCAAACGCCAACTGCATCGGCTTGTCAAAGAGCTCAAACCCTTGTACCTCATCGATGGCCTTCTGCGCACTCTCAACACTATCGAACACAATGAAAGCTTGTCCCTTAGCCTTCAAGTTCGTCTTCGCGACGATGTCGATGATTTCTCCATACTCGGAAAAGAGCTCGGTCAAGGCTTCCTTGAGCTGATCGACTTTGATCCGCTCTTCGAGGTTGCGAACGTAAACCCTGGAGGTGGGTTAGTGGGATACAAACGGGGGAAGGTACGTGTCGGAGTGCAATGACACGTACGTTGCGTTTGGTGGAGGGCTAGACATCGTGGCTACCGGTTGTGTTGTTGGAAAGTGTTTTGAAGGAGGAAGCTCCAGCCTTGAGGGTGGCGATGGGGAAACATTTATCCGAGCCGAGAGGCGGTCAAAGCTTAGTCTGTGTTGGACGTCTTATTTTCTAGGGATCAATTGCGAACATGAAAACAAAATGCCGGTATACGATGAACCTCTAAAGTGCAAGTTGGTAGCCCTTATGCTGATTGGCCTTCAATGCTTGAAATTTTGTCTCGCACTCTCCACACGTTCAGTTCGCATCATCTCTTCTCATGCGTTTCCAAAATAATCTCGAATTGTCCGTCTGATTTCAATTTTTCGAGACTCAAGAGGTCAAGGATTCAGGGGTAGTCTACTGTTTCTGTCACAGAAATAGGACGAGATAGAACCAATGCAAAGTTGCCACGTCCATCGGTGCGCACGAGCGAGGAGTCTCTTGTAGTAAAGTACAACGACGACACAGCCAGCTATGCAAAGTCAGGGATTCAGATTCTCTAAAGTTAAGCGAATAATCGACATGAAATACATTTCTGCTTTTTCCAGCCAGCGCCATACCCAGCCTCCGATATCTCCGCCATAAACCAGATGCTCCTCCCAGAACGCCATATTGGAATCACCAAGGTTGATGAGTTGAAGTTGTCTCGAAGAACTCAAAATTCTGAGAAGTCTGGCTCTCGTCATATTTTCCTGCCAAGAAAGTATCAGATGAGGAAGAGGATAATGGCATCGTTGGGGATGCATTGCTGTTCTGTTGCGTAACCAAAGATTCGAATGAATCAAGGCCAGTGCTTTCTTCATCGAACAGACAGTCATCTTCAGCTGGAAAATTGTTTGGCCAGTAAACTGGAAGAGGATCCTCGGCAGAGAATACTGCATGTGATGCTTGCCCTAGGTCGATTGCTGTATTGGGAGACTGTTCGTTATCCTCTTGTTCATGGAATCTTGCTTGGAGACTTTCGTCGAAGGATAAACTGGTTAGTGGTGGATTCGTCTGCGTGCTCTGAGATGGAGTCCCCAAATCACCACTTCTCTGAATTGGTTTATCGATGTAGTCTAGTGGTGCTACTTTGACAACAGAAGCGCTCCGAGGGGTATTTGTGGAAGCAGTATTAAGCATAGGTGCCTGGGCTGCTGTCCAGCTTTGCCGGAAGGAAGTCATCATCGTGAGCTGGGATGAGATGTCCGTAACTTCAATGCTTGCGCTGGGTGCTGTAGATGCTTTTTCATGCTCGATACATGATGATTCGCACTCAACAGGCGCATAAAAGATGGCTTGAAGTGGTGAGAACACTTCCTTCTCAACGACTGCCAAGCTTGGAGCCATGACATTGGCTTCTCCTCCTTGCAGAGCATGAATGCACTGCGGAATATCAGCGTACCGCCCCACTTTGTCGGCCATTCAGTGGCTTACCCCAATTTTCTTTCGGCGACAGTCAGAGCAAGCACCAGCTTTCCTAACTTTCGCTACCTCAAGCCTTCTTTGAGGATCAAAGCGCTTGCGCTTCCGAGTAGATGCTAGTCTTGGAGAAGCAACATTGCTTTCGGACTTTTGGCGTGATCCAGTTGAAGGGATCTTTTCCATGAGGAATGGTGATAGCGAGGATTTAACCAGGAAAGAACAAGGTAGAGATAAGTCTCAATGCCGCGTTGGACTTGAACAAGGCTGAATTGCTTGCATTATAAATGTGGCAAACTTCGTCGACTTATATCCTCAGTCACACCGAAGGTACGTATCTGAAAAAGTGGCATTCTCACATCAAATCCTAATACGTGCGAAAGGGTGATGAGCGATGTTGGAATGCTGATGAGACAAACATTCAGAGCGAATGGTTCGTTGACGATGAACTTGCGTGGGAGATGTAATGCAGGAACGACGCACGCGGCACGGCATTCGGAACATTAAAAGAATTCTAGGTTACCATACATTGACCACACTCAAATACCAAGTCCTGCGAAGTTTCAACTCAGATGGACGCCATGCGTTGGGAATGTTTCATAATGCATATATTGATATAAATCTCCTTTCCGGACTGCTCGGAGGCGGTACGACGGAACAGAGCATGACTCTATGGCTCACCCTGACCGCATCTCGGTCGCCACCTCACGTAATAGCGGGCTGGCGCTTCCTGACCGACTCTTAAATCTCTTTCCAAAAAGTGAAGGATAGACGAAGTATCCAATCAAAGCGAAAGTATCAAATCCCGAAAGGATTATTTTACCGTTGTTCCTAACCCAAAAAAAAAGAAAGAAAAAAAGAAATCAAGTGCATTTTCGACTTTAACTAAACACTTCGCTTTCCCGACAATAAGGTAAAGCCCTAACAAAAGCACCGGGAACCGAAACCGATTATCAAAATTGGGCACCAGTCCAACAATTATGCGTCTGCAACTCCTCGATAGGCTAGAAGACAGTATCTGTGCTTTGTGGCTAAAGACGACCGCGTATAGAGTCAAAAGACGCGATGAAACACTTAAACTTCTAGTATTCTGGCTGTATTGTGGCGCAGGAAATTACTTGTAGTCCGTGAGTGCTCGTGTCCTTTTCGCGTGCTGTCCTCTAGCCATCGAGGAGTTGACATGCACGATCGCCTAATGTAGCCCGAATGAAAAAGAAGCCTTTTGCGAAAGCTGCTTGCGCAAGTAAGGAAAGTCGAAAAGTCGATTGAAGCAAACTACACTCACATTCCGCAGAGGGTTAGGGCCAGGGAAAGGATGGGCCGCAAGTCAGCTTGGATAACTAGGATGTGGGTCGGTGGTTAGGGCTTAGTTGTGGCTAAGGTTCGTGGAATACCCTCCACAATCACTACTTCTGAATTGCAGATTGAGTCTACCTGAAGTTATCGCGACTTTAGTGATGGAATGCTGGCTGGATTCAAACACCACCAACCTTAGCGAGAGCGAACCCGTGTTTCGCGAAAAGGCTGTGCCCCCAGCTTGTGGAGATGTGGGATCTACTCGCACACAATTCGACCCGGAGTTGTCTAATCTGGTTGCAGCACCATGGAAGCAGAGAAGAGCAGGGATATGAGTCAGTCTGGATGAGTGTAGTGAATATGACAGAAGCCGAAGCATACCTAGCTTAAGCCGGGCGCCACCACACCGGCTCTCAGGGAATAAGGTGGCTGGATTTTTTTGTGGTTTTCGCCTACAAAATCGGCGACTTTCCCGGCTCCAACAGGCTG
This sequence comes from Mollisia scopiformis, assembly GCF_001500285.1. Taxonomy (NCBI): domain Eukaryota; kingdom Fungi; phylum Ascomycota; class Leotiomycetes; order Helotiales; family Mollisiaceae; genus Mollisia; species Mollisia scopiformis. The sequence continues at coordinate 382,209 of NW_017263620.1, forward strand.
ACTCATTTACACACAGGATCTCCACAGCCTGTGGAGAGCTTTTACGAGCGCGAGGAACGCACCCCACTCCGCTAAGGTACTCTCCCTACTTTCCCAAGTTAAAAGCACGACCTCGCGACTGTGCCTCTGGGACACAAAATAAGCTTGTTAATGATACCCGACGGCGGGTGCAGTTTTATGTCAGACTTAGAATTTGTCACCACCATCTCGCTTTAATTCTCGTCTTGTTCCGTCACCGCGAATGTGATGACTTCATGATGTAAAGCAGATCAGCCTGGCTCAAGTCACAAGCGGTCGCACTCTTAAGCCGGGCGTTCTGTTATCACCCTGTTTCTAGAGGCTCGCAATACTGCCACATTGAGCAATTCCAGGTGGGGGCACAGCCGTAACGTACCTCAAGAACTGCCTCGGTGAATGCTCTTGAAAAAGCAGTGTGCATATCGTACGTTGTTTGAGATTCAATGCAACCACACCTTCTCCGCATTGCGTCGGTGAACCGACTTAGTCACGTCTGTCGAGCACACTTTCTGAGCGCAAAGTGCTGTGCTGCAAGCTCCCTGAGCGCGCCAATGCAAGGGTATGTACAGGGGTTTTTCGTCACTGCCAGACGACTTTGGCTACGGTCTTGCAAGCTGGCTGCAAGCCTACGAGACCGAGGACCGTGTCGCCGGCCAGCTGCTGCACACCAAGGAACCCAGCCAGGAGGCACCATCGCTACCGAACATGACCCTTGCGGCTGCATGATACCCGTGGAAAGCGTTTCTGGATCTAGCTTGGCAGTGTTCGCCTACTCGAGTTGGATCCACAATCTAGATGTGATCTCAGCCTCGACGGAAAATTGTTCATACAACAACCGTGTGGGTTGAGCTTATGTCGCCATTGCAAAACCATATTCATCATCTCTGCAATGCTGTTGATCGGACTTCTAGCAAAGCTGATTCCAGATTACTATATCGAGATTGAAGAGTTGAGCAGGTGATTAGAGATAGGCTACTCTTTCCTGCCGTACTCTACCTGGGCAAGTACTCGATCCTGAATATATTGTATTGTGTTGTTTTGGGCTCTCGCTTCTTTCAGGGGCGAGGCGACTTACTCGTTACGAACATGGGGACAAAAGTCCGTGCGTTCAGGGCATCAGAATCATGAATTTTATTAATTAATTAGCTGTAGACCAGCCACATCGCTTAATTAAGTCGTGTACCCAGAAGTCCTGCTGCTCAATAAGCCCATTGATCCATTCCTGAGGAATTTTGTCCCATTCTTCTAATACTGCTACAACCATTTGAACCTCAGTTGTTGGCTGCCTTAGGCGCCTATGGAGAGCTTGTTTTATTCTCCTCCAGCACTTCTCAATAGGATTCATATCAGGGCTAACTGCAGGATGGGGGAATAGAGTAATACCCATAGAAGTACGCCAA